>NC_140019.1:16739030-17057612 GCF_964263955.1 Coregonus lavaretus
AAATCCTACCGCTAGGTCTTTCTCACAGTGTCTAAATGTGTGTCTCTCTCCAGTGAGTTTCTACTCGTCCATCTTCGGCACCCTGCAGCTGCTCTGCCTGGTCACCTGTCCTCTGATTGGCTACATCATGGACTGGAGGATGAAGGAGTGTGTGGATGAGACCAGAAAAGACACAGAGACAGAGAAGAGGTGTGAGAAAGAGAGAGAGGGGGGCGGGGTGAGCTGAATGGAAGTAAGAGGTGAGGTGGATGTCTTATCTCATTGTCCCTGTCCAAACCCACACAGACCAGCAGACGGGCCAACTAGAGACAAAAAGATCCAGAAAATCACTAATGCCATGAGAGCCTTCATATTCACCAATCTGCTTCTGCTGTTGTTCGGAGTGTGCTGTCTGATAGACAACCTGCCGCTCCAGGTACACACACACACATTTTCGCTCGTTCGTTCGTTAACAAACACACACAAATGCACATACACCCTCCCCACATCCAAATGTCAACACACTCCTTCCCTCTCTCTGTAGATCCTGACCTTCATCCTCCACACCGTGGTCAGAGGGTTCATCCACTCCTGCTGTGGCGGCCTGTATGCTGCTGTGTAAGTACTCAACTTCCTCATCTTTACATACAGAAATTGACTTGAGAAATAATTGCCCATTCTCTCACAGGTACCCCTCTAACCAATTTGGAACTCTGATTGGGCTGCAGTCGATGATCAGTGCTGTGATCGCCCTGCTGCAGCAGCCCCTCTTCGTCGTCATGGTGGGATCCCTGCACGGAGACCCCTACTGGGTGAGACACACACACACGCTCAGTTTTCCAGTGCAGTTACCCATACTGTACAAGACTTTGTAACCCCTGACTTGTTGTCTAAATTCCCATATCTTTGTCCCCGCATCAGATCAACCTGGGCATGGTCCTCTTCTCATTGGCTGGCTTTTTGTTGCCTGTATACCTGTTCTACCATCGCAGACACCTGATCCAGGAGAAGGAGGCTCAGGACAAGAATGCCACTGGCCAGGAGAGAGAGGCTCTCAACCACTCAGAGACCAACGGCCTCAAACACCGTAGCAATGGTCACAGCATCCAGGAAGCATAGGAAGTGGTTCTGGAGCAATGCTAAGGATTTTGGGAACTGTAGGATTATTTGTGTCAATGTCCATGGTATCCACCAAATCAGTAACCACAATATCGTCACCAAGTAAACATTTTTTGTTGTTGCATTGTTAGCATTATTGCCGTTGCTGTTTTTGTTGCTTTAGGGCTTTATTCAATTGGTATCGCGGAAGTTCAGCGCTAAAGCCCAATCAAAATTTTATGGCAATGTTCCCGCGTTGGCGGAAACTGCATTCACGGTAAACACTGCATATGTCAGCTTAATCGGAAATGACCTTTACATTTGTATCGCTTCAGCGATGCAGATTGAATAGAGCCCTAAGCCATAGAACTTCGAACCATGATCAACTAACATTTCATGACTTTAAGTTAGATACTAGTCAATGGAGTTGCTTGAATTGGAATGTCTAGATAAGGATAAGTTGTCATCATTATTTTGTTCAGTTCAGAATATCCAAATCACATTTCACTGGTCACAAGCAGACAGACCCTCATATGGCGGTGTGGCTAAGCCAAGACTTCTATGGTACATGAAAAACCCTTCAGTGGCATGTTACTCCTTTAATATTACTCAATCCATGCTGACAAAGAAAACACAACACCAAAGAATGATATTCAGATATGAATTGTGCAGCTTCTACTGAAACAAAACAATGATAGTGTTTCTGTTTCTGTTAATCAAATACGCTGCGTGTCATAGACAAAATAGGTATCAAAATGACATGTAATAAAGTGTGAATAGCATAGTTATAAGGTCGTGATAGGTTGTACTATGACACTTGGGTGAAATCAGACATCCAGCCAGGAAGAATGCTACAATTTGTTATACCAAATATTATGCCATTGACGTTTGTATTACAATCATATTTTTCTCAGAACATTTATCTTAATATCGCATAAACAAACATACATACATACAGACACACACATGTGCATGTGCTGGCTCTTAAGCACTCTCTTTCACAGACTGGCTGACTGTAGAGACACTAACTACCTCTTCTATTCCCTTAACCGTCTCTCTACAACCAAGACCCATCTGTGTGAGTGTACTGTGTGTGTAGATTTGTCTTTTCATTGGTCAATTTATCACCCATTAACCATGTAATACGTCGATTTTTCATTTTTGGTACGATTATTTTTAATTTTCCAAACAATATAAAAATGTACAGACAAGACAGCGTAGATATTCTATGCATAGATTGTTTAAAGATTTATGAAGTAGAGCCAATTGGTCATTCTCCACTGAACTCTCATTTTAGGATTTTGTTTTTAAATAGGAAAACATGAAATGGTGTGACACTTCACATGACACCGAAAGGTGAGACCGATTTTCAAAAGTAGACACATACATTGGTAATGTATCCAATGTGTCTAATACTTTTACAGCTTTGTGACCAGGAATTAACTTGTGTGTGTAAAACAATATATATTTACTACATATACACTACCATTCAAAGGTTTGGGGTCACTTAGAAATGTCCTTGTTTTCAAAAGAAAAGCACTTTTTTTGTCCATTAAAATAACATCAAGTCGATCAGAAATACAGTGTAGACATTGTTAATGTTGTAAATGGCTATGGTAGCTGGAAATGGCTGATTTTTAATGGAATATCTACATAGGCATACAGAGGCCCATTATCAGCAACCATCAGTCCTGTGTTCCAATGGCACGTTGTGTTTGCTAATCCAAGTTTATCATTTTAAAAGGCTAATTGATCATTAGACAACCCTTTTACAATTATGTTAGCACAGCGGAAAACTGTTGTGCTGATTAAAGAAGCAATAAAACTGGCCTTCTTGAGACTAGTTGAGTATCTGGAGCATCAGCAATTGTGGGTTCGATTACAGGCTCAAAATGGCCAGAGACAAAGAACTTTCTTCTGAAACTCGTTAGTCTATTCTTGTTCTGAGAAATGAAGGCTATTCCATACGAGAAATTGCCAAGAAACTGAAGATCTCGTACAACACTGTGTAATACTCCCTTCACAGAACAGCACAAACTGTCTCTAACCAGAATAGAAAGAGGAGTGGGAGGCCCTGGTGCACAACTGAGCAAGAGCATCCCAGAGTCACCTCTTCACTGTTGACGTTGAGACTGGTGTTTTGCGGGTACTATTTAATGAAGCTGCCAGTTGAGGACCTTTGAGGCGTCTGTTTCTCAAACTAGACACTCTAATGTATTTGTCCTCTTACTCAGTTGTGCACCTGTGTGAATCAAGAATGGTCCACCACCCAAAGGACATCCAGCCAACTTGACACAACTGTGGGAAGCATTGGAGTCAACATGGGCCAGCATCCCTGTGGAATGCTTGCGACACCTTGTAGATTCCATGCCCTGACGAATTGAGGCTGTTCGGAGGGAAAAAGGGGGCAGTGCAACTCAATTTTAGGAAGGTGTTCCCAAGGACAAGGTTTTTTTCTCTTATGCAAATGCTTCTGGTGTAATGCTCCACTGTACATAGACGTCACCAAAGAGATGTGTAACAACACTGTCTTTAATGTTAAAAGTCACTTTAAATTTCTCTATATAAATAGTCTGATGCTTTTCTATTATGCAACTGTTAATGATGTGAATCATTACTATATTATGACGAAATATGTTGGTTTTTGTACCTGACCTCACTGCCATAGAATTGAATGTAAAACCACAGCGACAGACAGTACCAAACATCACCTGGGAAACCAAAGCCATGTTGAGGGTGGCTACAACATAGAAAAATAATGTGTGAGCCATTCCAGTCATTCTATTTCTATGGGCTGCAAAGCCATATGAAATAGATAGGTTATTTTATGTTTAAAGTGTACAGCACTTTTCCTCAGGGGCATGGGGCATGTCGCTAATATGCCATAATTATGAAATGTATTGTATCCCCTCCCTATCTCGCTCCTTTTATAGCTTTGTTGTGTCGGAAGTGATATGCAATTTTTTTGTGCCATGTCTCATTTGGGGACTAAAGCCAGCTTTAAGTCTGATCAAATAAATAATAAACAAATATGTAGGAAACTGTCCTGTGACTGTGTGCTTTGATATTCCTGACAATCTTCCAAGTTAGTACTTGGCAGAATAGTCATATATAAATTCAATGTTGAATGGATGTTTTCAGATTGTAAACACATGCCGCTGCATATTCCTGACTACGACTTTGCTAGTCACACTTTAGCTGGATGAGACCATATGCCCAAGACTGAAACAACAGGTCACCAAAGGCAACATTTCAGGCATAGAGGAGAAGCCCATACAACAGAAAGAGGAGCAACTCAGCATGAACAATAATAACCAAAGTTTATTGGAATATAATGTGTGGTTAGAGAATATCCCAACCAAATGAAAAAGGGACACTCATCATTTACACTCAGTCAGAACATCACAGTGACCTTATGTCTGTCATCCTGTAACAACATTACTCTCCAATGCTCACATCCAATCTGCCACCCACACACTTGACCTTTCTCACGAACTCACATCCTGTACAAACAGACATTTTTTCTTTCCCTCTCTCACATGCATAATCTCTCGTATCTGCATACATTCTCACAAACATTTCCTGATTCTCTTCAAACACACTCACACGCTGCTCCTCCCTCTCACACACACGGTGTCTGCCTGGTCTATCGGAGGCTGTTGCTGTTGGGCTGAGAGCCAGCCAAGCCAGGGTGGTCCGGACTGTGGCGGTTCTGCAAGAAGAGGCACAAACAATATAGAAAAAGTCCCAACCCATAGACATTGGCTTCATCTTCTAAATCAATCACCTCTCTCCTAACCCCTTACCGCCGTCTTGTGTACCACTGTTTTTATTCCCCCTGTATGCACTCGTTTGATGCAACATGGAGATTTAAGCCATTTTTCAGCAGATTTGTCCCTTCTGTCGTTTATATTGGTATAGTTCGTTTTCCCCACAAGTGCGACACACGTTGACCACACAGATTTAGATGTATAGCCAGCAAAGTGAGCTAGCTCAAAAGGTAGCTGGCCTCCATTTAGTTTCTGATGTATGATTTTAATAGCACACCACATTTTCTGAGCCACGGCTTGCAGTCGTGTGATTTTCTAAGATCAAATAATGACAAATACAGTGGGGAGAACAAGTATTTGATACACTGCCGATTTTGCAGGTTTTCCTACTTACAAAGCATGTAGAGGTCTGTAATTTTTATCATAGGTACACTTCAACTGTGAGAGACGGAATCAAAAACAAAAATCCAGAATATCACACTATGATTTTTAAGTAATTAATTTGCATTTTATTGCATGACATAAGTATTTGATACATCAGAAAAGCAGAACTTAATATTTGGTACAGAAACCTTTGTTTGCAATTACAGAGATCATACGTTTCCTGTAGGTCTAGACCAGGTTTGCACACACTGCAGCAGGGATTTTGGCCCACTCCTCCATACAGACCTTCTCCAGATCCTTCAGGTTTTGGGGCTGTCGCTGGGCAATACGGACTTTCAGCTCCCTCCAAAGATGTTCTATTGGGTTCAGGTCTGGAGACTGGCTAGGCCACTCCAGGACCTTGAGATGCTTCTTACGGAGCCACTCCTTAGTTGCCCTGGCTGTGTGTTTCGGGTTGTTGTCATGCTGGAAGACCCAGCCACGACCCATCTTCAATGCTCTTACTGAGGGAAGGAGGTTGTTGGCCAAGATCTCGCGATACATGGCCCCATCCATCCTCCCCTCAATACAGTGCCGTCGTCCTGTCCCCTTTGCAGAAAAGCATCCCCAAAGAATGATGTTTCCACCTCCATGCTTCACGGTTGGGATGGTGTTCTTGGGGTTGTACTCATCCTTCTTCTTCCTCCAAACACGGCGAGTGGAGTTTAGACCAAAAAGCTCTATTTTTGTCTCATCAGACCACATGACCTTCTCCCATTCCTCCTCTGGATCATCCAGATGGTCATTGGCAAACTTCAGACGGGCCTGGACATGCGCTGGCTTGAGCAGGGGGACCTTGCGTGCGCTGCAGGATTTTAATCCATGATGGCGTAGTGTGTTACTAATGGTTTTCTTTGAGACTGTGGTCCCAGCTCTCTTCAGGTCATTGACCAGGTCCTGCCGTGTAGTTCTGGGCTGATCCCTCACCTTCCTCATGATCATTGATGCCCCACGAGGTGAGATCTTGCATGGAGCCCCAGACCGAGGGTGATTGACCGTCATCTTGAACTTCTTCCATTTTCTAATAATTGCGCCAACAGTTGTTGCCTTCTCACCAAGCTGCTTGCCTATTGTCCTGTAGCCCATCCCAGCCTTGTGCAGGTCTACAATTGTATCTCTGATGTCCTTACACAGCTCTCTGGTCTTGGCCATTGTGGAGAGGTTGGAGTCTGTTTGATTGAGTGTGTGGACAGGTGTCTTTTATACAGGTAACGAGTTCAAACAGGTGCAGTTAATACAGGTAATGAGTGGAGAACAGGAGGGCTTCTTAAAGAAAAACTAACAGGTCTGTGAGAGCCGGAATTCTTACTGGTTGGTAGGTGATCAAATACTTATGTCATGCAATAAAATGCAAATTAATTACTTAAAAATCATACAATGTGATTTTCTGGATTTCTGTTTTAGATTCCGTCTCTCACAGTTAAAGTGTACCTATGATAAAAAGTACAGACCTCTACATGCTTTGTAAGTAGGAAAACCTGCAAAATCGGCAGTGTATCAAATACTTGTTCTCCCCACTGTATATATTTTGATTTAGTCACTCCCACATTTGAGTCTTGTTTTTCCAGGCTCCACGCAATTAACCCGGGGGCGAGGTTAGGGGCCTCCTATATCCAAATGTCAGTGCAAGAGGTGGAGAGAGGGTCAGGACAGTAGTCTTACCTTCTTCTTTTTCTTGTCCTTCTTTTTCTTCTTGCGGTCGGGGTCGTCATCCCTCTTTTTCTTCTTCTTCTTGGGGTCAGAGTCTGAGGGGGTTTCTGTAAAAACACAAGGAAGGGTTTCAAAGGATGTTGGATGGTGGTGTACAGTGCCTTGCGAAAGTATTCACCCCCCTTGGCATTTTTACTATTTTGTTGCCTTACAACCTGGAGTTTAAATGGATTTTTGGGGGGGTTGTATAATTTGATTTACACATTCCTACCACTTTGAAGATGCAACATATTTTTTTTGTGAAACAAACAAGAAATAAGACAAGAAAACTGCATAACTATTCACCCCCCCAAAGTCAATACTTTGTAGAGCCACCTTATACAGCAATAACAGCTGCAAGTCTCTCGGGGTATGTCTCTATAAGCTTGGCACATTTTAAGGCAAAACTGCTCCAGCTCCTTCAAGTTGGATGGGTTCCGCTGGTGTCCAGCAATCTTTAAGTCATACCACATATTCTCAATTGGATTGAGGTCTGGGCTTTGACTAGGCCATTCAAAGACATTTAAATGTTTCCTCCTAAACCACTCAAGTGTTGCTTTAGCAGTATGCTTAGGGTCATTGTCCTGCTGGAAGGTGAACCTCCGTCCCAGTCTGAAATCTCTGGAAGACTGAAACAGGTTTCCCTTAAGAATTTCCCTGTATCCATCATTCCTTCAATTCTGACCAGTTTCCCAGTCCCTGCTGATGAAAAACATCCCCACAGCATGATGTTGCCACCATCATGCTTCACTGTGGGGATGGTGTTCTCGGGGTGATGAGAGGTGTTGGGTTTGCGGCAGACATAGCGTTTTCCTGGATGGCCAAAAAGCTCAATTTTAGTCTCATCTGACCAGAGTACCTTCTTCCATATGTTTCGGGAGTCTCCCACATGGCTTTTGGTGAACACCAAACGTACTTGCTTATTCTTTTCTTTAAGCAATGGCTTTTTTTATGGCCACTCTTCCGTAAAGCCCAGCTCTGTGGAGCGTACGGCTTAAAGTGGTCCTATGGACAGATACTCCAATCTCCGCTGTGGAGCTTTGCAGCTCCTTCAGGGTTATTTACATTTTAGTCATTTAGCAGATGCTCTTATCCAGAGCGACTTACAGTTAGTGAGTGCATACATTTTTCAGACTTTGGTCTCTTTGTTGCCTCTCTGATTAATGCCCTCCTTGCCTGGTCCGTGAGTTTTGGTGGGCGGCCCTCTCTTGGCAGGTTTGTTGTGGTGCCATATTCTTTCCATTTTATAATAATGGATTTAATGGTGCTCTGTGGGATGTTCAAAGTTTCTGATATTTTTTAAATAACCCAACCCTGATCTGTGCTTCTCCACAACTTTGTCCCTGACCTGTTTGGAGAGCTCCTTGGTCTTCATGGTGCCGCTTGCTTGGTGGTGCCCCTTGCTTAGTGGTGTTGCAGACTCTGGGGCCTTTCAGAACAGGTGTATATATACTGAGATCATGTGACAGATCATGTGACACTTAAATAAAGTCCACCTGTGTGCAATCTAACTAATTATGTGACTTCTGAAGGTAATTGGTTGCACCAGATCTTATTTAGGGGCTTCATAGCAAAGGGGGTGAATACATATGCATGCACCACTTTTCCGTTATTTATTTTTTAGAATTTTTGAAATAAGTTATTTTTTTCATTTCACTTCACCAATTTGGACTATTTTGTGTATGTCCATTACATGACATCCAAATAAAAATCAATTTAAATTACAGGTTGTAATGCAACAAAATAGGAAAAAAGCCAAGGGGGATGAATACTTTTTCAAGGCACTGTATCTGTATCTGTGTGTGTGTGTGTGTGTGTGTGTGTGTGTGTGTGTGTTACCTTGCGGTATGGGATCCTGTGGTCGGTGGTGTTTGTGCTTGTTTTTGCTCTTCTTCTTTGGGGGCTGGATGTGCATCAGTCTGTACTGCTCTGGTAGCTAGACCACAAACACACAGAGAGTATATATCATCTTCACATCTTCGTTAGCAGTACAGACATTTTACGGCCTAATGTTGATTAATAAAGTTCCCTAGAATGTGTGAGCATTGTGGTCAAAGAAAGGTGTGTGAGTGCAGGGTTGGGTAGGTTACTTTCTAAATGTAATCCATTCCAATTACATGTCCAAATTTGTAATCAGTAATGTAACTTTTGGATTACCTAAACTCAGTAATGTAATCAGATTACTTGTAGTTACTTTTTGATTACTTTTCCCTTAAGAGGTATTCGAAAAATACAAAAAGGATCCTTCAAACGCATTTGGTGTTTCATCATAGTGGTATCTGACTTGTGGCCAGACTCACTCAGGCGGAACAAACTTAAACTTGCGTATTTTTTCAATGATGAATTGAATATGTCTGAGAAAACAGAAAGGTGTGAAAGTATTTTTTCGCAAACATCCTTTCTGAATGTAAAAGTAGTCCAAGAAGTAATTTAGTTTCTCAAAAGTATCTGTAATACACTGCTCAAAAAAATAAAGGGAACACTAAAATAATACATCCTAGATCTGAATGAATGAAATAATCTTATTAAATACTTTTTTCTTTACATAGTTGAATGTGCTGACAACAAAATCACACAAAAATTATCAATGGAAATCAAATGTATCAACCCATGGAGGTCTGGATTTGGAGTCACCCTCAAAATTAAAGTGGAAAACCACACTACAGGCTGATCCAACTTTGATGTAATGTCCTTAAAACAAGTCAAAATGAGGCTCAGTAGTGTGTGTGGCCTCCATGTGCCTGTATGACCTCCCTACAACACCTGGGCATGCTCCTGATGAGGTGGCGGATGGTCTCCTGAGGGATCTCCTCCCAGACCTGGACTAAAGCATCCGCCAACTCCTGGACAGTCTGTGGTGCAACGTGGCGTTGGTGGATGGAGTGAGACATGATGTCCCAGATGTGCTCAATTGGATTCAGGTCTGGGGAACGGGCGGGCCAGTCCATAGCATCAATGCCTTCCTCTTGCAGGAACTGCTGACACACTCCAGCCACATGAGGTCTAGCATTGTCTTGCATTAGGAGGAACCCATGGCCAACCGCACCAGCATATGGTCTCACAAGGGGTCTGAGGAGCTCATCTCGGTACCTAATGGCAGTCAGGCTACCTCTGGCGAGCACATGGAGGGCTGTGCGGCCCCCCAAAGAAATGCCACCCCACACCATGACTGACCCACCGCCAAACCGGTCATGCTGGAGGATGTTGCAGGCAGCAGAACGTTCTCCACGGCGTCTCCAGACTCTGTCACGTCTGTCACATGTGCTCAGTGTGAATCTGCTTTCATCTGTGAAGAGCACAGGGTGCCAGTGGCGAATTTGCCAATCTTGGTGTTCTCTGGCAAATGCCAAACGTCCTGCACGGTGTTGGGCTGTAAGCACAACCCCCACCTGTGGACGTCGGCCCTCATACCACCCTCATGGAGTCTGTTTCTGACCGTTTGAGCAGACACATGCACATTTGTGGCCTGCTGGAGGTCATTTTGCAGGGCTCTGGCAGTGCTCCTCCTGCTCCTCCTTGCACAAAGGCGGAGGTAGCAGTCCTGCTGCTGGGTTGTTGCCCTCCTACGGCCTCCTCCACGTCTCCTGATGTACTGGCCTGTCTCCTGGTAGCGCCTCCATGCTCTGGACACTATGCTGACAGACACAGCAAACCTTCTTGCCACAGCTCGCATTGATGTGGCATCCTGGATGAGCTGCACTACCTGAGCCACTTGTGTGGGTTGTAGACTCCGTCTCATGCTACCACTAGAGTGAAAGCACCGCCAGCATTCAAAAGTGACCAAAACATCAGCCCGGAAGCATAGTAACTGAGAAGTGGTCTGTGGTCACCACCTGCAAAACCAGTCCTTTATTGGGGGTGTCTTGCTAATTGCCTATAATTTCCACCTGTTGTCTATTCCATTTGCACAACAGCATGTGAAATGTATTGTCAATCAGTGTAGCTTCCTAAGTGGACAGTTTGATTTCACAGAAGTGTGATTGACTTGGAGTTACATTGTGTTGTTTAAGTGTTCCCTTTATTTTTTTTAGCAGTGTATTATAAAAATGGTTTGCCTAGTAACGTAACAGATTACGGTTTGTTTTTATGTAATCAGTTACTCCCTGTGTGTGTGTGTGTGTGTGATTACAGGTCCGGTGTGCAGTCTGAAGCCGGTGAGGCTGGCTCCGGTCAGAGGGCTGAAGGAGTTGCCACACACTGGAGGCTTCTCTATCAGAGAGCGCAACGAACTGCCATCCTGGGTACCAGGACAGTCTATCATACCTAGAGAAAAACAAAACAACCAAAAAAGTTATATTTTCACACACTGGATAGGTGCAGTGAAATGTATTGTTTTACAGGGTCAGCTATAGTAGTACGGCACCCCTTGAGCAAATTAGGGTTAAATGCTTTGTTCAAGGGCACATCGGCAGATTTTACGGGTATTTGAACCAGCAACCTTTCAGTTACTGGCCCAATGCTCTAACCACTAGGCTAATATAGAGGCGAAAGAAACGCACACCTATTTAGACGAGGTGCTGGCTAACGAAGTAAAACACTTGGAAAAGAAAAGGAAAGCCGCACACTCTAGGAGCTCAGATGCAATAATTTAATATCCTAATAACCAACATTTCGACAGACAAGCTGTCTTCATCAGGGTATAATGACAAACACTGCGGGTCACTAGTTTATATAGTGTCAAAGGACACACGCAGGTGTCTGTAATCATGGCTGGGTGTGGCCTAATAGCATTGATTAATTCACAGATAAACAGAACATCCAAAAAACATGGATAGCATACGATCATAGATACAACTTGGCTACATAGGCCCACAAACATTTACAATGAATAGCAAAATCACAATAATCACAAGAATGGCTTCAAATCAAAGTCTACGTTGAGACCAAAGGGAGCAAGAGTCTTTAAATTAAAGATCCAGGCAGCCTCTTGTTTTAACAATAAGTTGTCGAGGTCACCCCCTCTCCTAGGGAGGGTGACATGTTTGATGCCGATATAATGTAGGGACGAAATCGAGTGGTTTGCTTCCAAAAAGTGGGCAGCGACTGGGTATGTCGAGTTTTTGCACCTAATGGTGCTACGATGCTCCGAGATTCTTACTTTTAATTCGCACTTTGTTTTACCCACATAATGTTTACCACAAGGACAAGTTATAAGATAAATAACTGCCTTAGTGGAGCACGTAATAACACCTTTGATTGGGATCTGTTTCCCTGTTTGGGGGTGTTTAAAGGATCTACATGTGTAAGTGCCATTGCATTGAGTGCAGCCGTTACACTTGTAGTTTCCATCCGGTAGAGGCGCAAATAGACGTTGTGCAGGGATATTTAGGGGTGGTGAATCCACATTTACCAATTGATCTCTGAGGTTTCTGCCCCGCGAGAATACAACCAATGGAGGGTCTGAAAACACATTACCAATACTGTCATCGGATCTTAGAATGTGCCAATGTTTGTGAACGATTCCCTTAATTTGTTCAGAGCACTTTGAATAGCGTGTAGTTAGAACGCAAGAATGATTATTTTTGCGAGACTGTCCCTGAAAGAGGTCAAGTATCGATTTGTTTTGAATTTTCTCAATGGCAGTATTAATCTGACAATTTTTGTAGCCCCTCTCCTTGAATTTTCTTTGCATCACAGCCATATTTCGGTCGAAATCTGTAAAGATCAGTGTATAGAACATTATCCTCACACAAAATCAGAAGATCAAGGAAACTGATTTGACGTGTGTCAGATTGCATAGTAAATCTGGTGCTCAGAACAAGAGTTAGGAAAAGCACGGAACGCCTGGAGCAGTTTTAAATCACCCCTCCATAGAACAAAAATATCATCAATGTACCGTTTCCACTAGGCTACCTGCCGCACAGAAGAGAAGTGAAAACGGAGACACTGATTACACAGAGACAGAGGAGATGGAGAAGAGGCGAGTGAGTGAGGTGTGGGGATACTCAGCCGGGCGGGTCAGACACACACACAAACACACACACAGTAAACAGAGTAACTGTGCTGAGTGTGTAGTTCACCTGGTAACTCTGGCAGGAAGTTGCTGAGCTTCTCCTTGACCTTCTTGCCACAGAACTTGTTGTAGGCGTGTTCCAGGTTGTAATGGGTGATGAGGTTGGTGTTGCCCGTCAGCTCATTGCCCACTGAGGGGCAAACACAAAGGAAAGGACACTGTCAATACAGTAACAAGATCCAGAGTAGTCCATACAGAGGTCAATGTCCCATACAACGGTCCAGAGTGAGTAACTTGTTATGGCACACATACACAAAAATGTATGCACGCATGACTGTAAGTCGCTTTGGATAAAAGCGTCTGCTAAATGGCATATTATATTATTATATAAATTAATATACTACCCACTGGGCTAACTAGCCAGTAACCAGCTAGCTCTAGAGCAAGGTTTCCCAAACTCGGTCCTGGAGCGCGCCCCCCTGTAAACCCAGTTTACAGCCTGCCCCCCTTTACACGTCATTACCGTCTATTGAATGGACTAGTAACCAGCTAGCGCACAGGTTAGATAATGTTATTGGAAAACATCATAAGGAACTAGCGAATAATAATCCTCCACTCAAGTATGAATAAACATATTACGTACTGCCTACACTGAAATGTTAACTTTACCTGGTAGTTCTCGCAGTAAATAAAAAGGTTCGTTCATGGCTCCCGGCTTCCGTAGAGCAGGCCCCTCATCCCCGTGCTGAGGTGGCATCTGAGCCGCCATCGTGACTTGGTTTGGCGGCAGAGGCTTTCCCGGTCCGAATCCCAGAGACGATGATCCGGGAGGTCCCTGAGCTTCATTTTGACCATACAGAGTTGAAAACATTTCCGTCATGTCTATTGCGAGTATGTCATATATTTAATAATAAAAAAGACATCGATTTCCTCGCCTATACGTTTAGTTTTGTACACATATAGCAACGATTGTATGACAACAGCTTGACTCGTCTCGACTTCTTTGTGGCATATTCGCCATCGGCGAAGTACCGTAATACCAGCAATATATTGGCTGGATAAATTGTACTGACAATGGCATCCGCTATAAAAGTGTGCGTTTCAAAAGTTAATATTGTATACTTGAATGATGTACTGTAGCTACTAAATGAAGGCAAATGTGTTTTTAGTGTTGCGTTTTTTTATTTGTAGTTTATTTAATAAAAAAATGCGCAAAGCACAGACTCGGGAATAAAAGAGAACTGGTATACTCATTACAAAAATGCACAGTTAACACGTCAGGGTGAGAGTTATGGTTCAAATTGGACAAATCCATTCTGCTTTAGAACAGTTGATTACTCAGGGTCAGGGGTCAAACATCAAAGGTCGCAGGGGGGTAGAGGGAGGAAGAGAGCGCTTGGAACTCGCCAACAGATGTCTGTGCAGGTGCCTAGAGATGCAGTAAGAAAGAGAAAGAAACAGTGAAAACACAATATTGCTAAACCAAAGCCAAAAATGACACTGACTCATTCATTCATTCCATATATATAGCTCAGAGGATCTGTGCCCCCAATGCAGTGATTCTCCATCTCTATCTTGCTCACCTTCCACTCGTCCACAGCTGTTGCAATGCGCTGTTCGGTCTGAGTGATGCCCTCCCTGCCCGCCAGCACCCTCTGAGCCAGCACAGCGTTCTCCTCCAGAATCTTCTTCAGCTCCCTCCGCAGGTACGCCTCCTGCTTCAGGTAGTATGGCATCACAAAACTACACAGGTCCTGCTCAGGCACTCCACTGGGACGCCTGGGGGACATGAGGAGGAGTAGGGTGAACAGAAGTGCCACTGGACACTGATCTAAGGTCAGATTTTACAAGGTGAACACACATAAATTAATGTAATGGCATACAGGACAATCCAAGATGGAGGAAGACACTAGGCACGGCAGCATACAGACACAAACAAAGAGGCCAACATCCTCTTTGGTGGCAGACAGTGACTAACCATGCAGTGTCTTGGCTGTTCTTAGCAGCTTCTTCTAGCTTGTTCAGCTCATCCAGTTTGCACTGTAGCTCCCCCTCTTCGATCAGTTTATTAATGTCATCCTGTATACGTGCCACACATACACACACAGTCAGAAATGTCAAAAGTCTAACATTCCCTCATATGAAGTGTACTTAAGGGATGGTGACCAACCTGTATAGTCCTCTGTAGGTCTTCTATGAACTGCTTGTGGATGTTCTCTGTCACCTGTGGGTTCTTCTTGTAGAACGGATGGAACGTGTGGGCAAATCTGTGAAAACTGACGACAGATTCAGACAAATTTAGCTGTCTAGTTTCCCAAGGGTGCAACATTGTTCAGCTCAACGTAATATATAGCCAAATGTATCATTCACAAGCTACTTACCTTGCATCGGATATAAACTTCTGTAGGCTCTTCTCCATTACTTTGTTGAACAGCAGTAGCCTGTTCCTCCGGGGTTCGGCTCCGTCTGACCGATGAGAATCATTTCCACGACCCGACGACTGAGACGAAACATCTCCTGTTGCATTATTAGACTGACCCTCTACGTTATCTTCTGAACTTTTAGCACCTTTGTGGCAAATTTCCTCCTGAGTTGTTTCCTCCATGACTAACTTTGTTTATTTATTTTTTACGGTACCCGCCAAAGCGCTAGAAACCTACAAGAAACGCCCGTCTACGGAACGCCAACATGTACAAAAAGTTGTTTTGCTTTGTCCGTGTACGCATGCGCAGACAGGTGTCATATGTCACGTTCATTCACGTTGCGCAATCTTTGGTTGAGTTTTTGCTGCTTCAGCTGTCACTTTCCTTAAACCCCTTTCTTTCTCTTCTCTCTGTTGCATGCTTCGGGAACATGGGGTTCATCACCGGAGTTATTGCTTTCTTTTACCACTTACCTCAAATGGACATCAATCTTGTCTATATTGATGTCCACTGCGTTCCTCATACTTAAGAAGTGTCCGGGACTTTGCGAAAACCTGAACACTGAACGGGAGGACCGGAACCCATGCGACTTTGACTGGGTCAGTATCAGGGTAGTGTTGCAGCGCTGTTGCGCTAAATCTTCTGGGGTGTGTTGTTACTGTAAATATGTATTTTACAATACTTGTGGGGCCTGTCTTACAGAGAGAAGTGGAGATTGTAACGGCACTGTTTATTTCGTTCACTCGTCCTAACATAGGGCGGCACACAATTGGCCCAGCGTCGTCTGGGTTTGGCCGGTGTAGGCCGTCATTGTAAATAAGAATTTGTTCTTAACTGACTTTTCTAGTTAAATAAAGGTAAAATAAAAAAAATAAAAAAACCTTTTCTATCCTTGAGTTTTATTATTGCTCTTGCTCTACTCCTCCCCGTTGTCTCCCTCCCCCCTCCCCCCTCTCTCTCTGTTTGTCTGTCATGAACCCTAACCTTTCTCCCGTTCTCCAGTCACCATAGAGCAGCATGCAGGGAACCTGTTTATGTTCATTAAGGTGGCCAACGTCATCCTCTTCTTCAGGCTGGACATCAGACTGGGCATCCTCTACTTCCTACTGTGTATTGGTGAGCTGACATACTGTCATACTACCCTTAATGTCACTGCTATCAGTTATTATGCATTATAACTAGTGACCAGAGGAAGTTGTTGGACTCCTTGTTAAGACAAGACAATGCATACTTCAGGGTTTGAGTTGGACTTTGACTTTGTTAGTCGAAACCAACCAGTGTGTATATGCTCTGTGAGTGATTTTGGCAGCATGGGTTAGGAGTTAGGGTTAGTACCAAGTATACTGAACAAAAATATAAACGCAACAATTTCTAAGATTTTACTGAGGTACAGTTCATATAAGGAAATCAGTCAATTGAAATAAATTAGGCCCAAATCTATGGATTTCACATGACTGGGCAGGGGTGCAGCTATGGGTGGGCCTTGGAGGGCATAGGCCCACCCACTGGGGAGCCAGGCCCAGCCAATCAGAATGAGTTTTACCCCACAAGGCCCACCCATGGTTACACGTGATCTGCGGTTGTGAGGCCGATTGGACGTACTGCCAAATTCTCTAAAACGACGTTGGAGGCAGCTTATGGTAGAGAAATTAAAGTTACAGTCTCTGGCAACAGCTCTGGTGGACATTCCTGCAGTCAGCATGCCAATTGCACGCTCCCTCAAAACTTGAGACATCTGTGGCATTGTGTTGTGTGACAAAACTGCACATTTTAAAGTGGCCTTTTGTTGTCCCCAGCACAAGGTGCACCTATGTAATGATCATGCTGTTTAATCAGCTTCTTGATATGCCACGCCTGTCGGGTGGATGGATTATATTGGCAAAGGAGAAATACTCACTAACAGCGATGTAAACAAATTTGTGCAAAACATTTGAGAGAAATACGCTTTTTGTGCGTATGGAAAGTTTCAGGGATTTTTTATTTCAGCTCATGAAACCAACACTTTACATGTTGCATTTATATTTTTGTTCAGTATCTATTCTGCAGTATCATATACCAAGAATGTTGCTGTTTCCTATCCTATCCCAGCATTCGTCATGACCTGCAAACCACCACTCTACATGGGCCCAGAGTACATCAAGTACTTCAGTGAAAAAACCATAGACGTAAGTGTGGTGATCCAAGCCTTGAGACATGACAGCCATGAGTGTGAAGATTAGACACCATACTGTAGACTGTTGATCCTAGTTAGCTGACTGTCATAACCATATTACTGACTGTAAGTGAGCATTAGATGTTATTTATTTACAACAGGCTAAGTGTTAGTAATCCATGTTCTACTGCTCTAGTAACCCTGCCTGCCAGGCTAATGATGGTACCTTTAGTAGCAAAAGACACCCACCTGGGAACCAGACTACTGTTCCAGTGATCTATTTAGGTAATCTAATGTAATCTGGTCTAATCCCATTGGACAGGAAGAGCTGAATCATGATACTCGCGTGACGTGGGTCGTTGAGTTCTATGCTAACTGGGCTCCTGAGTGTCAGTCCTTCGCCCCAGTCTTTGTCGACCTCTCCCTCAAGTTAGTATTCTCCCTCTCCATTTTATCTGTGTACATTTACCCCCTCCTCTACTCTTATCCCAGTGAAACACACGTCTCTAATGTTGTTGTGTTAACTAAACATGGCTGTCTCCTGTTCTCCTCCTTGGTTTTGCAGGTATAACTGTACTGGACTGCGGTTTGGGAAGATGGAAGCTGGGCAGTACGGAGAGGTGGCTCAGAGGTAAGACTTTCCCTCTTTGACATTGGAAGTGTCTCTGACAAACTATATTTTCATGAGAATGCCACATGACATTTTTTAATTTACATTCAAAGACACTAGACTGCATGTCAGTCTGTCTAAATGTAAGACAATAAGGAATTGCTTATTTCCATAGCCTGAATTTTTTCTGACGTGTGCTGACTGAATATGTATTTTTCTACAGGTACAAGGTTAGCACCTTTCCTCTGGCCAAGCAGCTCCCTTCATTGGTGCTTTTCCAGTCAGGGCGGGAGGTCATGAGACGTCCAATGGTGGACAATAAGTGTCAAGCTGTGTCCTGGACTTTCAGCAAGGTGTGTGTTGTGGGGAATCTTCGGTCTGTGTGGGGGCTTGTGTGTGTGTGACTTGATGAAGTGTGTAAATGGCTTTAGGTCCCCACTTACATAACCGTGTGTCTCATTCACGTCTAGGAAAACATAATCCGTGAATTCAACCTGAACGAGCTCTTCGAGGCATCTAAGATAAAGAAGGGTCGTGGTGTGAAAGGAGAGGACCAGAACCCCTCACTACCAGAGGAGAGCAGCGAAGAGCCCCAACCTGAACCAGACACCACAGCAGAGAGCAAGAAAGACCAGTAGTGACGAAGGGACAACAGGGACTGGATTGTTCTACTGCACACAGTTCACTGGTCGTCACACAATCAGTCTCTCGGTTATCACTGGTTGTATTACCAGACTACCAGGATTCGCGTTAATTCAAGAGCTCGGGCTCGTGGCAAAGCTGCTGCACGCCAACAAAAAGGGACAGAATGAGATTCACTACATGACCAAAAGCATGTGGACACCTGCTCGTCGAAAATCTAATTCCAAAATCATGGGCATCAAAATTGGAGTTGGTCCCCCCTTTGCTGCTATAACAGCCTCCACTCTTCTGGGAAGGCTTTCCACTAGATATTGGAACATTGCTGCGGGGACTTGCTTGAATTCAGGGCTCTGTGCAGGCCAGTCAAGTTCTTCCACACCGATCTCGACAAACCATTCCTGTATGGACCTCGCTTTGTGCACGGGGGCATTGTCATGCTGAAACAGGAAAGGGGCTTCCCCAAACTGTTGTCACAAAGTTGGAAGCACAGAATCATCTAGAATGTCATTGTATCCTGTAGTGTTAAGATTTCCCTTCACATGAAAAACAGCCCCAGAACATTATTCCTCCTCCAACAAACTTTACAGTTGGCACTATGCATTCGGGCAGGTAGCGTTCTCCTGGCATACGCCACACCCAGATTTGTCAGTCGGAATGCCAGATGAAGCGTGATTCATCACTCCAGAGAGCGCGTTTCCATTGCACCAGAGTCCAATGGCGGCGAGGTTTACACCACTCCAGCCGACGCTTGGCATTGTGCATGGTGATCTTAGGCATGCGTGCGGCTGCTTGGCCATGGAGACGAACAGTTCTTGTGCTGACATTGCTTCCAGAGGAAGTTTGGAACTCAGTAGTGAGTGTTGCAACCGAGAACAGGCGATTTTTACACGCTTCAGCACTCGGCGGTCCCGTTTTGTGAACTTGTGTGGCCTACCACTTGACGGCTGAGCTGTTGTTGCTCCTAGAAGTTTCCACTTCACAATATCAGCGCTTACAATTGACCAGGGCAGCTCTAACACCAGTCAGCAACGGATGTCACTGAAATAGCTAAATCCACTAATTTGAAGGGGTGTCCACATACACAAAAGTATCTAAACGAAAATATCTAACCGTCCCAATTATCGATGCCTTCAATTATTGAAGTGAAAATGCCTTACACTGCCGTCTCACTCATTCATCCATATTAGTTTTACTGTGACTGTAGTGAGTTTGTTTACTTGTTTTTTTCATGTTCTGATGCCTTTTGGGTCACATTTTAAACACCAAAGTATGGAGTCAAACTGACAGTTGGTATAATCTGTTCTGCCAAAAGTGAAATAAAACTTTTATCCTCCCAGACCCCTCCCATACTCTCTTGGCTGATTTTTGATTGAAGACAGACACGTTTTCCCATCAGGTTGACCTTTTAATCTGAGAAGACCTCTTTAAAAACCTCTTCATAAGGCCATTTTGGAACTATCATTGCAGATATTTGTGACACTCTTTCCATTCAGTACAGCTTACAACAATATTATTCTAATTTACTAATGTATATTCAGTTATTCACCACCAAAGTAACACAGTCAGACTTTCTCCAGTCCTGTATGTCTGACTGTTTGTGCCATTATGATGCTTAACTATTGTCATCACACATATCAACCAGGTGTGCATTTGGCAAGGATATTCTCACTCACACACACACACACACACACTGGGATACTTTCAACACAACACACATAAACATATACTCATGACGAGGGGGACGCATACATCGTTTTTATGTCATTTAGCAGATGCTCTTATCCAGAGCGACTTACAGTTAGTGAGTGCATACATTTTCATACTGGTCCCCCGTGGGAATCAAACCCACAACCCTGGCGTTGCAAGCGCCATGCTCTACCAACTGAGCTACACGGGACTAAAGTCGGAAGTTTACATACACCTTAGCCAAATACATTTAAACTCAGTTTTTCACAATTCCTGACATTTAATCCTAGTAAAAATTCCCTGTCTTAGGTCAGTTAGAATCACCACTTAATTTTAAGAATGTAAAATGTCAGAATAATAGTAGAGAGAATGATTTATTTCAGCTTTTATTTATTTCATCACATTCCCAGTGGGTCAGAAGTTTACATACACTCAATTAGTATTTGGTAGCATTGCCTTTAAATTGTTTAACTTGGGTCAAACGTTTTGGGTAGCCTTCCACAAGCTTCCCACAATAAGTGAATTTTGGCCCATTCCTCCTGACAGAGCTGGTGTAACTGAGTCAGGTTTGTAGGCCTCCTTGCTTGCACATGCCTTTTCAGTTCTGCCCACAAACCTTCTATAGGATTGAGGTCAGGGCTTTGTGATGGCCACTCTAATACCTTGACTTTGTTGTCCTTAAGCCATTTTGCCCCAACTTTGGAAGTATGCTTGGGGTCATTGTCCATTTGGAAGACCCATTTGCGACCAAGCTTTAACTTCCTGACTGATGTCTTGAGATGTTGCTTCAATATATCCACATAATTTTCATTCCTCCTGATACCATCTATTTTGTGAAGTGCACCAGTCCCTCCTGCAGCAAAGCACCTCCACAGCATGATGCTGCCACCCCCGTTCTTCACGGTTGGGATGGTGTTCTTCGGCTTGCAAGCAACCCCCTTTTTCCTCCAAATATAACAATGGTCATTATGGCCAAACAGTTCTATTTTTGTTTCATCAGACCAGAGAACATTTCTCCAAAAAGTACAATCTTTGTCCCCATGTGCAGTTGCAAACCGTAGTCTGGCATTTTTATGGCGGTTTTGGAGCAGTGGTTTCTTCCTTGCCGAGCGGCCTTTCAGGATATGTCAATATAGGACTTGTTTTACTGTGGATATAGATACTTTGGTACCTGTTTCCTCCAGTATATTCACAAGGTACTTTGCTGTTGTTCTGGGATTGATTTGCACTTTTCGCACCAAAGTACGTTCATCTCTAGGAGACAGAACGCATCTCCTTCCTGAGCGGTATGAAGGCTGCGTGGTCCCATGGTGTTTATACTTGCATACTATTGTTTGTACAGATGAACGTGGTACCTTCAGGCATTTGGAAATTGCTCCCAAGGATGAACCAGACTTGTGGAGGTCTACAATAATTTTTCTGAGGTCTTGGCTGATTTCTTTTGATTTCCCCATGATGTCAAGCAAAGAGGTACTGAGTTTGAAGATAGGCCTTGAAATACAGCCAAAGGTACACCTCCAATTGATTCAAATGATGTCAATTAGCCTATCAGAAGCTTCTAAAGCCATGACATCATTTTCTGGAATTTTCCAAGCTGTTTAAAGGCACAGTCAACTTACTGTATGTAAACCTCTGACCCACTGGAATTGTGATACAGTGAATTATAAGTGAAATAATCTGTCTTTAAACAATTGTTGGAAAAATTACTTGTGTCATGCACAAAGTAGATGTCCTAACCGACTTGCCAAAACTATAGTTTGTTAACAAGAAATTTGTGGAGTGGTTGAAAAACGAGTTTTAATGACTCCAACCTAAGTGTATGTAAACTTCCGACTTCAACTGTACATGCATACATACATACATACACTGACTGGCCATGCTGCTGTATGATTGGTTGGTAGGATAGCCTAGTTTGTGTGCTTCAGATGCGTCAGAAAATAAAATGTGCTACATTCAGCTAGCTTTGACATTGCAACTCTCGTAGGTTTGGATTAAACATAAACATACCACCACCTCTCACCCACACACTCCTGACATACCTCATTGTGTTTCTGACCATGCCTTCCTAAACCTATTTGTGGGCAAAATGTTAACTGTACCTTAAAGAGATTCAAAATAACAAAGAAAATCAAGAAGCCAGAATATCTACAAAACAAACTAAAATATAACATTTTTATCTGGCTGTAGTCGTAAGAAATAGTGTAAAATAAAATGCTTAGTTTGACTACAAATGGTCTCAAGGCAAAAACCGATCAAAACAGTCCTCAATTTCAAACCAACCCCTTCATCCACTCCCCCTCACATCCCCTAGACATATCATACATTAACAATCAGACGTTACTACAGAATATCTAGATTTACACCATATTATCCTAGAAAATAGAACCACTCCCCAGAATTTGATTTGTTGGAATTGTCCAAGTACATTAGAATCTAAGGACAAGGCACTATGACAGGGATGTGGGCTCTGGGTTATAAATTACCCTTCTGAGAACAGATCTAGGTTAATCTTACCCTCCCTAGTCCTAACCTTAACCATTAGGGGCAAAAAGCCCCATTATGTAGGGGCAACTTCATCCAACTCTAGGACGTAGAGATCGGTTTGGAATTGTGTTAAGAGCGCAAAGGTTTTCCTGTCTGGTAAAATAAATAAGCCCCTCCCACCCTAAACCCATTTGGCTGGACATCTTTATAAGGTTTTTCTAGCATTTGATTGCCAGAAAACATTGCGAACATGAAAAGGACAATCATTTAAAGCTACAAACAGAGAATTTGAATAATGTATCAATAATAAACATTTCTAGTGTACATTCCACAAAGAGGCTTGTGCTGTATTTATGATCAGAATTTCAATTCTCTTTGTGGCTTTCAACATCCTCAGTGATAGGTCACTTCAGCTGTCCGTCAGAGAGGATCATCAATCACTTTGGATGAGAATTCCAGCGAGATTGATGACTGGCTGAAGCAGCCATCAATCAAAACAAGCGACCAGTCTAACTCACTCAAATTAACAGTTTGTCACAAAGCAACAAAAAAACCCGATATCTTCATCATCTGACCAGCTGACCCAATAATTCGTAAATATTTTTTAGACATTTATATAAAACAATTAAAAAACAAAAGCTTTATTTATAAAACTAAAATTAAATTGTTTGTAGGGGTTGAGGCATCATCTCTGCACGGTCTTTGAAAAATCACTGCAGACTAATTAATTAGTCACTACTGTGGAGTGGTGATCCATTGTGATTGGTCCATCCATATGATGGGGCAGGAAGTCTCGAACCACGGAGTGCCACAATTGGTCACCAGTCCATACACTCCCTCTCAGGCTCCATACTGATTGGTTAAAAAGCCCTACTTACATCCAGGATTATATTTTATCGCATAAATTCTCCATGTGCTAATGTACCAAAACAAATCATATTTTTATATAAGTGTTATAGAGAGAGTTTAGTACCCAGCAGTCATAATAACGTTCATGTTATACAGTCTATGGCTCACAGAGAGGCCGAGGTAAGGTTGTCCCATTCCAACACTGATCAACATTGAGTTCCACTTCAGTTGCCATTCTATATAAAGATGGCCAGTGGCATTATAAGGATACGAAGGTCATTGAAGTTCCAGTGAGCCAACACACTTCTATTCCACTATCCAACTCCATATTGACCAAGAGGAGAGTATAGTCCATTCATTGTGTGGGTGCATTTTAGTGAATATCCATCTTGAAGTCCGTCAGAGTAAGAAAATTGGAATCTGTCCAGTGGAACAATCTTCTTTCTATCATTGGCCGGGGCGGACGTCTGTCACTCAAACCGATATCTCATAGGTTGTCCCTCCGACGCCAGTCACCTTTTTCACCCCGCCCCCTGGTTTGGATGTGCTGTGATTGGCAAAGCCTGGGCGAGAGGTGGATCTAATTGGATAGCCGGCAGGAAAAGGGGAGGGGGTTAAGGATGCAGATAGGGGTGGCAGAGGGAGTGAGAGAGGAGGTGAGTAGATCTGATAAAACATATACTGTAATAACAAGACTTATGATAAGGTTACAAGAGTAGAAGGCTCATTAGAGGGGAGGAAAAGGGTACAGAACAGACAGGAGTGAGAAAACAGTAGCATGCTAAACTGCTCGTGCTAACAAACACAATCACCTCTGTTTCACACCTAAACACATACTTGCCTCTATATGAAGTCGACAAACTTCAAACACAGATATACATCCTACTACAGTTATACCTGAGCATAGTTCTTATACACATTAAAAACACACTCCAGCATAAACACTCACTGATATCTAGAGGAGGAAAAGACTCACACTGATCAGGGAGGAAGAGGAGGGCTCACATAGATAAATCAGGGAGGAAGAGGAAGAGTACCAGGCTTGCGGCTCAGATCTCTACTCACTGTGGAGCCTGTGTCCCTCCAATTCCGCCCCCTCCCGACAAACCACCTCCTCCCATTGGCCGGGCCTTGTGCTGGAGCCCTGCCTCTCGGGTGTAGGAGAGGGACTGACCCAGGGAGGGGCCTCGGGGTGGAGGGGACACAGGGGGCTCAGGGGAACGGGCACGGGCACGGGGGGAGGGCTGTTCAGAGACGGGAGGAAGGGGGCGAGAGGAGGAGGCTCTGAGGTGTGGGTGTCTGGGGTCCTGGTGGAGGAGGTGTGGGTGTCTGGTGTCCTGGTGGAGGAGGTGTGGGTGTCTGGTGTCCTGGTGGAGGAGGTGTGGGTGTCTGGTGTCCTGGTGGAGGAGGTGCAGTGTCTCGGGGTGGGCAGCGTGTGGGGAAGGAGTCGGCGGGGGCGGGCTGATGGCGCGGAGGTACGCCCTGTGGGGGGAGGAGAAAGAGGCAGAGCCCTGGAGCAGCTGGCCCTCCCTCTGCTGGGCCATCTGTGCAGAGAGGAAGGGCGAGGTGTACCCCTGCAGGGGCGCATCCCCAACCCCGGGCAGCGAGGAGGTCATCGTTGCCAGGGGAAACGCTGCGGTGGCGTGGGGCTTCTGGGGGGACAGCTCATGAGCGGCCGATTCAAACTCTGGGCTCTCGGACGGTGTCAGCAGGCTGTCGTAGGACAGGCTGCCGTTCCGAGGTGTCTGATTGGCCAGGCTCTTGTAGCTGGTGTCGGTGGTGCCCTCTGATTGGAGCGTGCCCAGAGTATTGTGGTGTGTGTGGGCAGAGCGCATGCTGGAGGAGAGGGAGTCACCGGTGGACAAGACCAGAGAGGAGGGGTAGGAAGTGTACGACCGCCCCCCTAGGGAGTACTCGGAGATGCCCCCCAAGACGCCCCCACCTGTCCCACTGGTTACCCCGGGGCCCTCGCCCTTCTCCCCTCCCCCTCTACGCGCCCCCACACCTATTATCGACCCCCCATCCAGGGTGCTGGGCTCAGACCGATAGCTGGGCTGGCAACTCGACTGGAGGATGGAGGGAGAGTCCAGACTGTCCCCACGAATCATCTGGAGAGAGAAGAAAGAGCGAGAGAGGAGGAGAAGATAAGAATAGGAGAGAAGAGCAGAAAGAGGTAGTGAAGGTAAAATGAAGAGAGTGAAGGAGGATGGGAACGTATGTTACAAAGGGATTACTTTGAGGAGACATTCCTCAACAGAAGACAACATAGACGTTTCTACAGAACACCGTTTCTACAGAGAGCCAGCAGGGGAGGATGGAGGTCTACTGGGGCATCACATTACCAAGAACACCAACCTTGCAAAATAACATTAGCACCACAACAGAAACATAGAAATCTATAAAAATACAGGCATTCAAGTAAATGCAGAGTCGGGGGGAAGTAAAGTCACAAGGATACACCTTTTTACAGACATAAACGAACACACGACACTGAGACTTACTGATCAACCGATGGCCACTGAGTGATCAATTCAGAGTAAAAGAAAGAGGGGGATGGAGTTAAGCACAAAGGAAAGAAGAAAAGCCAGGTCCTCAGAGAGGGGTCTCTGCTAGTCCCACCTGGATGCCCTAGGCTTAATCCCACCTAACCTTCTATAGCTGATCTATCAACTGATTTGACCCTGTGTTTAGTATGAGATTATAAACTAAAGCAGTAGCTATGTCTCAGGGAAGGGATCTCACGGTGGCTGTCATCTCAAATGTTAAAGGTCGGCACTGCGTAAGAAACATGTATACACTCCCCTCCATATGTATTTGGACAGTGTAGCTAAAATGTTACATTTGTCTATACTCCAGCATTTTGGATTTGAGAACAAATGTTTCATATGAGGCGACAGTACAGAACTTGTATTTGATGGTATTTTCGTACATATCTGTTTGACCATTTAGAAATGAAAGCACTTTATATCTAGTCCCCCATTTTAAGATGTCATAAGTATTTGGACAAAATTCACTTATAATGTATTAAAGTAGTCTAAAGTGTAATATTTAGTCCCATATTCCCTGCACACAATGCCTACATCAAGCTTGTGACTTTACAAATTAGTTGGATGCATTTGCAGCTTGTTTTGGTTCTGTTTCAGATTATGCTTTGCCTAATAGCAAGTGAATGGTGAATAAAGTGCTTTCATTTCTAAACGGTAAAACAGTTATGTATGAACATACCCTCAAATAAATAGGTGACATTTTGTACTGCCACTTCACATGATAAAAAAATAAATAATGCAAATCCCAAATGCTGGAGTATAGAGCCAAATGTAACATTTTAGCTTCACCGTCCAAATACATACGGAGTACAGCCAGGACGATACCAGTATTGCGATACTCGTTAATATCATGGCAAGGAAACAAAACATTATTGGCATGTAAAAAAATATTGCGATACTGGTATCATCACAGCCCTAATACGGAGGGGAATGTATGCATGTGTATGTATGTGTGTGCATGCGTGCGTACCTTGTTTGGGTGTGTCAGAGCGGTGTGGTTCCTCTGTGGGCTGCTATAGGCCGGCCGGTACTTGTACATAGAGGGAGTGGGCGGACCTTCAGACAGCAAGCTGCTCTCTGATTGGAGGAAAAAAACAACAGCGTTAAAAACTAGACAGCGTCGTCTGGGTGGGATTCGTGAGTGCTTGTGTGTGTTCACTGCTCACCCTCGGTGTCAGCGCGGGGCAGGCCAGGGTAGCGGAGCTCCGGTTTGGGAGGAGGTGGAGGCTCTGCATCAGCTGACTGGCTCTCCATCTGCTCTAAACTGCTCTTAGACTGACAGGGACAGGAAGGGACAAGACATTTCATACACATGAGAGACAGCTATGAGTTTATTTTATATCTGTGTGTGTGTGTGTGTGTGTGTGTGTGTGTGTGTGTGTGTGTGTGTGTGTGTGTACCCTGGTGCTGTGGCAGTCGTTCTGGATGCCGTTGTCCAGGACTTTGGCTTCTAGCTGGGCGGAGGAGAGAGGAGGGCGGAGGAAGGGAGGCTGCACCTCCGCTGTCTGTTTGCCCCGCCACCGCTCCACATACCTGACAGAGATAGCAAAACACACATGAATGACTTCCCTGAAACGTTCCACTGAAACATACACCAACTTTATACTACATTACACACATCAATTGTTAGATATATTACTTAGTTAACCACCATAACACAGGCTACACTGAGTTCCCCTGAGGGTCTTGTTCAACCATAAGCTGCAACAGCAGAAGAAAAGAGGAGGCATGAAGGAGAGACGGTCGCTAACCTGGGAGCCTGAGCGCTACAGAGCACGTGTGAGATGTTCCTCAGACAGCCATTGGTGAAAGGGTTAACTCCGCCCCTAAACTTCCCTGTGACCTAGAGAGAGAGAGAGAGAGAGATGGTCTATTTTTAGATAATCCGGATCATGTCAGTCATCTCAGAGGAAAACACACTAAGACCCACACCCAGATAGACAGGCGTACCTGCTCGTTAGTGGTCCTACCCCGAGCTACCAGTACCATGTGGAAACCAGTAAGACCTGCTACTGGGATGAAGAAGAGGCCAGCAACACACATTGTAGCCATACTGGGAACACACAGTCAAGGACACCAAAACCAGAGCAACAAGTGTGTGTGTGTGTGTGTGTGTGTCTATAAGGATACGTGACAGCGGAGTGAACCCTGTCCAGCTGGTGCTGGTGGTGGAGGACGTAGAGCAGGCCGAAGCCGAACACACCCATGATGTGGATCGTCAGCGACAACAGGAACAGAAAGAAGTGACGGTAGTTTCTGCGCCCAATACAGTTGTTCACCCACGGACAGTGGTGGTCAAAGTCCTGCCAGGTCACACACAGGTCAAACGGCGTGTAAAAGGGTCAACAGAGAAAAAATTTAATAACTGATGTTTCTTTGATATTTCTATTGCTGCTTCCGACAACGTGTTACAACACAGTTGTCACCTGTCATACCACGTGTAGTGTGAGCAGGGTGGCAGTCTGGAGAAGTGTGTGTTTACCTCCACACAGTTGTCACACACAGAGCAGTGTGAGCAGCGGGGCGGTCTGTAGAAGCGGCAGCTTGAACACCACTTCATCCGGACCTGAATGCCCTTGATATCCACTGTCTTATAGAGCGGAGCGCGGAAATCATCCTCTTTATCCTCATCCTCATCCGCTGTGAACACACACACAACTTACACACTGAAACACCTTTTTCACACCTAAGTCATTTATCTTTAACACACTCTCCTTACCTCTGGGAAAGACCCCTGGGTCCATAAAGGTGGCCATGCAGAAGTTGGCGAAGGTGAAGAGGAAGACCACAGCGTTATAGATGGGAATGACGGAGGAGACATGCTCTGACAACCACGGACACCTGGAGGGAGAGAGGGATGGGGGGAGAGAAAGATACAGAGATATAACATGGAATCTAGTGTGTGTGTGTGTGTGTGTGTGTGTGTCTTACTCACGTGAAGCAGAAGAAGAGTGTGGTGGAGGCGACCAGGAAGGTGGTTGCCGCAGAGACGGGTACATAGCGACTGGGGTGGAACCGGCGGGGAGAAGAAGAGGCGGGGCCACCCACTTCCCCCCCTAGCCCCCCACTACTAAACCCCGGCATCAGAGGGAGGGAGGGAGGGAGAGAGAGAGAGAGAGAGAGAGGTAGAAGGGTGGTGGAAGGGTCAGAGGGAAGACCTCAGCGTCCGTATGGGATAAGGGGGCATGATGGTCTTAGGTACCAGCACTAGTAATATTACACAAAGCAGCCATTTGGGAGAAACATCTTACAGAAAGCTAGCCAGTTATTTGCACTTCAGCCAATAAAACCACTTAAAAACGAATATAATGACTTTATAGTAAAGTCTACACCTTTGTTTGCATGTGTGTAGATCTTTGCAGGTATATATAGATTATATACATTTTATACATCTTTTAAAAACTATACCATATTATGATACAAAAATAATGCAACTTTTATAAATATTTCTGTATGGCTTTCATGTAACCTTATTTGGTTCAACAATATAAATAAAACTCAAGAAAATCTCTCCTGTCTAGTGCAACAAAGACCCACAAGCGCACACACAATTAACTGCTTTAACAACCACTTTCTGACCTGGTGAGACAACAAACCAATCCTCCACAGGCATCGAAAACTATCAATACTCATCAGCTATTACTCTGTGCTTGAGTGTTAAGAGTTTATTTACAAACTCTCTTGTAAAGGAAATGTGAGGAAAAGGGGGGTGGAAATTAGGAGGTAGTAACAGAACATCCTATAAAAACAGCAGAACAGGGTTCTCTAGCAGAGCAGTGACCATCGACTGAACTCTGGTCTTATAAAAGGTGTATCTAGGCACTGAATGTGTGTTTGTGAGTTTGTGTGATAGAGAAAAGTGTGACAGAATGCTTGCAAAGGAGAGAGTTCCAGGCTCTATATCCTGTGGCAGAGTCTTAAAGCTGCCCAGCAAAATTCCAAGTCCACTTGCAGCTTTTTCAAACGTTAAAACGTGTACACAAAAGCTATTTCAAATGTTTTATCCACTATTTCAGTACTCTGTCAGTATGAGAGAGCGGTGAGATCAGTCTCGTTGGGTCAACTGGACCAATTAGCTGTTTATCTAGCCATTTGTTTCAGTCTTTGTGACAGTGCAGGTAAAATCAATTCATCACAAACAAAGCCCAAATCTGTGTCGCCACGGTTTCGCCGTAGACACGCCTCTTTTCCCATGATGCCTTTGAAATGGAGCCACACAGAAAGAAGAATAAGCCACTCCGACAACTGCAGGTCCACTTCTTTCTCTCCCTCCCTCTATTTATTTGCACACGCTCCAGTGTTCTGTCACACACTGTTGTTGTCTAAGATGGCACCCCCTGAAACAGAAAGAAACGGAAAGCATGTTACACAACTACTAGATTACATCAATAACATTAAACAACACCACAAACTTAAACCATTAGTAATTACACACACACACAAAACCTCACACCATCACTAACACAAATGCAGCCATGAAAAAGCTAGTAGTGTTGCAAGGTATGACAATAATATGTTCTTTACATGGCTAGTTGTTGCAAGCCGGAGCAGAATTGTGTATGTCTAGGGAGTGGCAGGTTGTGTTGAAACCTGACCATTTTGTCAACTCTACTCCATCTTCATTTCACAACAATGACTAACCAGGAAAAGGGTGTCTAAAAGCGTATCTTTCCTTCTTACACACAAACACAACCTCTCTTGCACTCTCTCTCTCACACACACACAATGGTATTCATAACAGAGCCCTCTTATCCACACAGATCTCATGTAACACCTGAGGGAAAACTCCTGTTCCATTAAAACACTGAAAACAGATCCTAGGTAATAGAGAGCAATAGTACCTGGCCGTGTGGTGCCAGGATAACAACCTCTCCCTCAACGTGACCAAGACAAAGGAGATGATTGTGGACTACAGGAAAAAAAAGAGGACTGAGCACGCCCCCATTCTCATCGACGGGTCTGTAGTGGAACAGGTTGAGAGCTTCAAGTTCCTTGGTGTCCACATCACCAACGAACTATCATGGTCCAAACACACCAAGACAGTCGTGAAGAGGGCACGACAAAGCCTATTCCCCCTCAGGAGACTGAAAAGATTTGGCACGGGTCCTCAGATCCTCAAAAAATTCTACAACTGCACCATCGAGAGCATCCTGACTGGGTGCATCACCGCCTGGTATGGCAACTGCTTGGCCTCCGACCGCAAGGCACTACAGAGGGTAGTGCGAACGGCCCAGTACATCACTGGGGCCAAGCTTCCTGCCATCCAGGACCTCTATACCAGGCGGTGTCAGAGGAAGGCCCTCAAAATTGTCAAAGACTCCAGCCACCCTAGTCATAGACTGTTCTCTCTGCTACCGCACGGCAAGCGGTACCGGAGTGCCAAGTCTAGGTCCAATAGACTTCTCAACAGCTTCTACCCCCAAGCCATAAGACTCCTGAACAGCTAATCATGGCTACCCAGACTATTTGCACTGCCCTCCCACCCCATCTTTTTATGCTGCTGCTACTCTGTTAATTATTTATGCATAGTCACTAACTCTACCCACATGTACATATTACTTCAACTACCTCAACTAGCCGGTGCCCCCGCACATTGACTCTGCACCGGTACCCCCCTGTATATATAGCCTCCCTACTGTTATTTTACTTCTGCTCTTTTTTTCTCAACACTTTTTTGTTGTCGTTTTATTTTTACTTTTTTATAAAAAAGAAATGCACTGTTGGTTAAGGGTTGTAAGTAAGCATTTCACTGTAATGTCTGCACCTGTTGTATTCGGTGCAAGTGGCCAATAACATTTGATTTGATTTGATTAGTAATGGCGTGTTTTTTAGGCCCTAATTCTTACTGTGGAATGCAGAGTTTGGTTTTCGCCAGGCATAAATGGGACCCATCTCGTCCAAAGAGTTGACTCAAGTTTGCCAAAAAGCACCTGGATGATCAACAAGACTCTTGGAAGAACGTTCTATGGACAGATGATTCAAAAGTATAACTTTTTGGACGACATGGTTCCAGTAATGCCTGGCGAAAACCAAACTCTGCATTCCACAGTAAGAACATCATACCAAAGGTCAAGCATGGTGGTGGTGGTGTGATGGTTTGGGGTTGCTTTGCTGCCTCAGGACCTGGACGACTTGCCTTAATAGAAGGAACCATGAAATCTGCTCTGTATCAGAGAATTCTACAGGAGAATGTCAGACCATCCGTCTGTGAGCTGAAGCTGAAGCGCAGCAAGACAATGATCCAAAACACACAATCAAGTATACATGAAAATTGCTAAAAAGCAACAAATTGGAAGTTTTGGAATGGCCTAGTCAAAGTCCAGACCTAATCCCAATTGAGATGTTGTGGCAGGACTTGAACCGAGCAGTTCATGCTTGAAAACCCACACGTCACTGAGTTAAAGCAGTTCTGCATGGAAGAGTGGGCCAAAATTCCTCCACAGCGACGTGAGAGACTGATCAACAACTACAGGAAGCATTTGGTTGGAGTCATTGCAGCTAAAGGTGGCACACCCAGTTATTGAGTGTAAGGGGGCAATTACTTTTTCACACAGGGGAATTTGGTGTTGCATAACTTTGTTTATGAAATAAATATGTTATTATTGTGTTATTTGTTCACTTATGTTCCCTTCATCTAATATTAGGTTTTGGTTGAAGATCTGATAACATTCAGTATCACAAATATGCAAAAGTAGAGAAAATTAGAAAGGGGGCAAATACTTTTTCATAGCACTGTATGTCATCACACTGCATATGAGTCACTCATGATTTGAAACGCAATCAAGCATTTTCATTATAAAATAAAGCGACCCTTGAATAATTAGCATATACAATAAATAAACTCTTCCATTTCAGAAATTGCATTCACGAATGAATGTGACTGTTTAGTCTTTGCTGTAATAAAGGCTTTACAAAAACACATTACAACAGACTCTCTGGTAGGCTTATAATTTATTTAGTGTTGTTTACATTATTCCAAACGGTCAGAAATGTTTTATTGTAATCTAACAGCACCTGTTTGGCACACATGGTCCTCTGTAGCTCAGCTGGTAGAGCACGGCGCTTTAAATGCCAAGGTAGTGGGTTCGATCCCCGGGACCACCCATACACAAAAATGTATGCACGCATGACTGTAAGTCGCTTTGGATAAAAGCGTCTGCTAAATGGCATATTATTATTATTTATATTATGACGCAGCGCTTGCTCCTTACCTTCTTTTTTTTTTATCTCCAGTATTTTCCACAACTTGTCAAATTTATTCCACACATCATTCCCCTTTAGCTCCTGAGCAACTAGTAAACATTCCCCCGTTTTGAGTTTATTGGTCACGTCCTCTGCATCCATTTTGCTGTTCAGAGTGTGTTATAACCAATTTATTGATGTGATTATGATATGCTATAGGCCAGGCCCTATTGATCACGTGCATGCAATGCATACATGTCACTTAAAAGAGAGCTAGGGTTGAGGGAGTTATTACTAAACAAATAACTTTTCAGTCAGAAATGGCTGTAATTATGTTGCAGCTTCAGCAACATGGACAGCGCAATAAACACTGTCGAAGTTCTGTAGTGGTCGCTGCAGCATGGAGGAGAGAGAGACAACGGGTGCTAGTCACACAGTCACTTGCTATCATTTTTATTAACACAGCACACCAAGTCTGAGCACAAACAAATCAATTGCGGTCGGACTCCCTCTAGTCATGTGTCTTCATTATTTCATCAAACAGTGCACTTAAAGCATCAGACAAGCTGTGCATATAGTTGATTTGATTAAAACACATAGGCTATGTCTATATATGGAAAAATACACATTTTAACCAAATCGATTGGTCGAAAGAACAGATGACTCTCGACCAAGATTTATTTTAGTCGGGGACAGCCCTAATTAAAAATGACTTTGTAATGTTATCTACCCACTAACTAAACCCCACAGACAATATAGACAATAATTCTGACCTTCATGGGGGTCATATTGAGGTAATTTTGACCATAGTCCAGCGCCTACGCAAAGAAATTGTGGACTTTTATAGAGCCACCAAATTTTTAAACACAGCTAGGGAATATCTAAAGAAGTATTTTTGGCCGACCGCCATTTCCAATATGGCCACCCCACCAGCTGCATGAGACCATATTGGACATCATTAAAATGTTTAAAGAGGGTCTGGAAAACGCAATAAAATGGCCCAAACATGCCATATATACACGTATCCTTTAAAGTTTTACTAGAAGTGTCGAAAAAGTGTGACAAATCACTGTTTGTTTTCTCAATGTTTTAATGGCTAGTTCCAATAGGCATAGTTTACATGTAAACACTACAATCACGTGGCGTTCCCTGAAGTCTATGGATTGCATTGATATACAGTACCAGTCAAAAGTTTGGACACACCTACTCATTCAAGGGTTTTTCTTGATTTTTTACTATTTTCTATATTGTAGAATAATAGTGAAGACAAAAAACTATGAAATAACACATATGGAATCATGTAGTAACCAACAAAGTGTTAAATCAAAATATATTTTATATTTGAGATTCTTCAAATAGCCACCCTTTGCCTTGACAACTTTGCACACTCTTGGCATTCTCTCAACCAGCTTCATGAGGTAGTCACCTGGAATGCATTTCAATTAACATGTGTGCATTCTTAAAAAGTCAATTTGTGGAATTTCTTTCCTTCTTAATGCGTTTGAGCCAATCTGTTGTGTTGTGACAAGTTAGGGGGGGTATACAGAAGATGGTCTTTTACCAAATAGGGCTAAGTCCATATTATGGCAAGAACAGCTCAAATAAGCAAAGAGAAAGGACAGTCCATCATTACTTTAAGACATCAAGGTCAGTCAATCCTGAAATTTTCAAGAACTTTGAAAGTTTTAAGTGCAGTCGCAAAAACCATCAAGCTCTATGATGAAACTGGCTCTCATGACCGCCACAGGAATGGAAGACCCAGAGTTACCTCTGCTGCAGAGGATAAGTTCATTAGAGTTACCAGCCTCAGAAATTGCAGCCCAAATAAATGCTTCACAGAGTTCAAGTAACAGACACATCAACATCGACTGTTCAGAGGAGATGGCATGAATCAGGCCTTCATGGTCGAATTGCTGCACAGAAACCACTACTAAAAAGGACACCAATAAGAAGAAGAGACCTGCTTGGGCCAAGAAACACGAGCAATGGACATTAGACCGTTGGAAATTTGTCCTTTGGTCTGGAGTCCAAATTTGAGATTTTTGGTTTCAACCGCTGTGTCTTTGTGAGACGCGGTGTGGGTGAACGGATGATCTCTGCATGTGTATCCCCCACTGTAAAGCATGGAGGAGGAGGTGTTATGGTGTGGGGGTGCTTTTCTGGTGATACTGTCTGATTTATTTCGAATTCAAGGCACACTTAACCAGCATGGCTGCCACAGCATTCTACAGTGATATGCCATTATATCATTTGTTTATCAACAGGACAATGACCCAACACACCTCCAGGCTGTGTAAGGGCTATTTTACCAAGAAGGAGAGTGACTGAGTGCTGCATCAGATGACCTGGCCTCCACAATCCCCCGACCTCAACCCAATTGAGATGGTTTGGGATGAGTTGGACCGCAGAGTGAAGGAAAAGCAGCCAACAAGTGCTCAGCATATGTGGGAACTCCTTCAAGACTGTTGGAAAAGCATTCCAGGTGAAGCTGATTGAGAGAATTCCAAGAGAGTGCAAAGCTGTCTCAAATATAAAATATATTATGATTTGTTTAACATTTTTTGTTTACTACATGATTCGATGTGTTGATAGTTGATGTCTTCACTATTATTCTACAAAGTGAAAAATAGTAAAAATAAAGAAAACCCCTTGAATGAGTAGGTGTGTCCAAACTTTTTACCTGTGGTAAATTCAATTGACTGGACATGATTTGGAAAGGCAAGCACCTGTCTACATAAAGGTCCCACAGTTGAAAGTGCATGTCAGAGCAAACCAAGCCATGAGGTCGAAGGAATTGTCTGTAGAGCTCAGAGAAAGGATTGTGTCGAGGCACAGATCTCGGGAAGGGTACCAAAAAATGTCTGCACCATTGAAGGTCCCCAAGAACACAGTGGCCTCCATCATTCTTAAATGGAAGAAGTTTGGAACCACCAAGACTCTTCCTAGAGCTGGCCGCCCGGCCAAACTGAGCAATCGGGGGAGAAGGGCCTTGGTCAGGGAAGCCTGAATGACAAGCGTCACGTCTAGAGGAAACCTGACACCATCCCTACGGTGAAGCATGGTGGTGGCAGCATCATGCTGTGTGGATGTTTTTCAGCGGCAGGGACTGGGAGACTAGTCAGGATCGAGGGAAAGATGAACGGAGCAAAGTACAGAAAGATCATTGATGAAAACATGCTCCGAACGCTCAGGACCTCAGATTGGGCTGAAGGTTCACCTTCCAACAGGACAAAGACCCTAAGCACACAGCCAAGACAAAGCATGAGTGGCTTCGGGACAAGTCTCTGAATGTCCTTGAGTTGCCCAGCCAGAGCCTGGACTTGAACCCGATATAACATCTCTGGAGAGACCTAAAAATAGCTGTGCAGTGACACTCCCCATCCAACCTGACAGCTTGAGAGGATCTGCAGAGAATAAGGGGAAACCTCCACAAATACAGGCGTGCCAAGCTTGTAGCATCATACCCAAGAAGACTCAATGCTGTAATCGCTGCCAAAAGGTGCTTCACCAACGTACTGAGTAAAGGGTCCGAATACTTATGTAAATGTATTTTTTTTATTTGTTTTATACATTTGCAAAAATATCTAAAAACCTGTTTTTTATTTGTAATTATGGGGTAGTGTGTGTAGATTAATGAGGGGTTAAAAACAATGTCATCCATTTTAGAATAAGGCTGTAACGTAACAAAATGTGGAAAAAGTGAAGGGGTCTGAATACTTTCCGAATGCACTGTAGCTACCTCAATTACCTTGTACCCCTGCACATCGACTCAGTACTGGTACTCCCTGTATATAGCCATGTTATTTTTACTCGTTATTCACTGTGTATTTTAATTGAAAAAGAATTACATTGTTTTACCCACTTCATACTGTATTACATATGTATTAGCCTATATGCATATACTGTATTCTAGTCAAGGCTCATCCTATAGAACTACTGCTGTACACAACTTTTCTATTCATATACTGTCCACAATGTCTATACACACCATTATATACACATACAGTGGGGAGAACAAGTATTTGATACACTGCCGATTTTGCAGGTTTTCCTACTTACAAAGCATGTAGAGGTCTGTAATTTTTATCATAGGTACACTTTAACTGTGAGAGACGGAATCTAAAACAAAAATCCAGAAAATCACATTGTATGATTTTTAAGTAATTAATTTGCATTTTATTGCATGACATAAGTATTTGATCACCTACCAACCAGTAAGAATTCCGGCTCTCACAGACCTGTTAGTTTTTCTTTAAGAAGAGCTCCTGTTCTCCACTCATTACCTGTATTAACTGCACCTGTTTGAACTCATTACCTGTATAAAAGACACCTGTCCACACACTCAATCAAACAGACTCCAACCTCTCCACAATGGCCAAGACCAGAGAGCTGTGTAAGGACATCAGGGATAAAATTGTAGACCTGCACAAGGCTGGGATGGGCTACAGGACAATAGGCAAGCAGCTTGGTGAGAAGGACAACTGTTGGCGCAATTATTAGAAAATGGAAGAAGTTCAAGATGATGGTCAATCACCCTCTGTCTGGGGCTCCATGCAAGATCTCACCTCGTGGGGCATCAATGATCATGAGGAAGGTGAGGGATCAGCCCAGAACTACACGGCAGGACCTGGTCAATGACCTGAAGAGAGCTGGGACCACAGTCTCAAAGAAAACCATTAGTAACACACTACGCCGTCATGGATTAAAATCCTGCAGCGCATGCAAGGTCCCCCTGCTCAAGCCAGCGCATGTCCAGGCCCGTCTGAAGTTTGCCAATGACCATCTGGATGATCCAGAGGAGGAATGGGAGAAGGTCATGTGGTCTGATGAGACAAAAATAGAGCTTTTTGGTCTAAACTCCACTCGCCGTGTTTGGAGGAAGAAGAAGGATGAGTACAACCCCAAGAACACCATCCCAACCGTGAAGCATGGAGGTGGAAACATCATTCTCTGGGGATGCTTTGCTGCAAAGGGGACAGGACGACTGCACCGTATTGAGGGGAGGATGGATGGGGCCATGTATCGCGAGATCTTGGCCAACAACCTCCTTCCCTCAGTAAGAGCATTGAAGATGGGTCGTGGCTGGGTCTTCCAGCATGACAACGACCCGAAACACACAGCCAGGGCAACTAAGGAGTGGCTCCGTAAGATGCATCTCAAGGTCCTGGAGTGGCCTAGCCAGTCTCCAGACCTGAACCCAATAGAACATCTTTGGAGGGAGCTGAAAGTCCGTATTGCCCAGCGACAGCCCCGAAACCTGAAGGATCTGGAGAAGGTCTGTATGGAGGAGTGGGCCAAAAACCCTGCTGCAGTGTGTGCAAACCTGGTCAAGACCTACAGGAAACGTATGATCTCTGTAATTGCAAACAGAGGTTTCTGTACCAAATATTAAGTTCTGCTTTTCTGATGTATCAAATACTTATGTCATGCAATAAAATGCAAATTAATTACTTAAAAATCATACAGTGTGATTTTCTGGATTTTTGTTTTAGATTCCGTCTCTCACAGTTGAAGTGTACCTATGATAAAATTACAGACCTCTACATGCTTTGTAAGTAGGAAAACCTGCAAAATCGGCAGTGTATCAAATACTTGTTCTCCCCACTGTATATTTACATTCCAGAATGTCTGGGATTTGTGTTTCTCACTGCACTGTTTATTTATTTTATATTATTTGTTGGAGCTAGACACATAAGCATTTCGCTGCACATGCGAGAACATCTGCAAAATATGTGTACGCAAGTAATGCGACCAATAGCATTGTATTTGATTTGATTTATTCCTTGTGTCACTATTTCTATTTTATCTTTAACTCTGCATTGTTGGAAAAGGACCCGTAAGTAAGCATTTCACTGTTAAACTACACCTGTTGTTTACGAAGCATGTGACAAATAACATTTGATTTATTTTGAGTACCACGTAGCTCAGTTGGTAGAGCATGGGCGCCGCCAGGGTTGTGGGTTTGATTCCCACAGAGGACCAGTACGAAAAAATTATTCAAATGTATGCACTCACTACTGTAAGTCGCTCTGGATAAAAGTGTCTGCTAAAAATTGACTAAAATGTAAAATGTTATGAGGTGTACAAGGCAGGTTCCTTATCACATTTCTTAAAATTGACACGACATAATATCATGTTATACGTCATTGCAATCTGTAGACTTCAGAAAACACCCATATAACTTTAGAGAGTGTTTATATGTAAAAAATTGGAACTAGCCATGAAAACATTGACAAAAACAGTGATTAGGCACACTTTTTCACCACTTTTCTACTAAAATGTTAAAGGACACCTATATGGCATATTTGGGCCATTTGAACCTCATTGTGGATGGCTACTTCTTGTCCTCATGCTAGCCTGTACAGACAAATATCACTTCAGAAACGTCAAAATAAAAATGTGATATGGCCGGTAGGGGTGGGCGGTATACCGGTATGAATGTGAATACCGGTATGACGTTGTGCCATGATATGGATTTTGCCAAATCGTGCATATCATTGTAAATGAATGTATGAAATAAGGCGGGGGGGTTTCCGTTCAAATTTTCTGTCGAGTGATACAGCCTATTGGGCTACTTCAAATTGTTTATTTTACTAGAAACATAGCCTTTTTTAGCAAAGAAAAAACTAGAAGCATGGACGTTACACGCAATGTGCCTGCCAATCAAAGTCAACAAACAAGCACGTGCAACTGCAGAATAAGCAAACATTTAGTTTAGTAAACTCCTTTCGTTTGCAAAAGTGTCAGAAAATCAAGCATCGAGGATAACTGAAGACAAGGAAAATAACGCTATTGAGGTTGATTTGCAGGACGAGGAAGAATTGGTTCGAAAAAAGGGGGTCTCTGTCGTTTGGAACTGGTTTGGCTTTAAGATATCCGACCTCGACCAACAAACAGTACTGTGTGTCGACGCATTGTGCTAGCCAAAGGTGGAAACACCAGCAATCTTTTTCACCACCTGAAAACCCTGCATGTGCGCGAATATGAAGAATACCAGAATGCGTGCAACAAACCCCTAGAGCAGCGAAGCAAGTCCCAAGACATCATCAAGCCAGACCCGCACTCAGCTGTCACTCAAGGCATCATTCGTTAGTTATGACAAGAAGAGGAATGAGATAACGTGTGCAATTACGTATCACATAGCGAAAGACATGGAACCTATTGAAACTGTGGAGAAAGACGGTTTCAGAAAGTTGATTCGAACTCTAGACCCAAGATACGAGACCCCGAGCCGTAAATACTTCAGCAAAATATGTCTGCCAGAACTCTACACAGAATGTCGGGACAGAGTTGCCAACGAAGTCCGTAACGCTGCATTCTACTCTACCACTGCCGACTTATGGTCAAGCCGGCCACATAGCCATAAAATAGCCTCACGATTCATTACATTGACGACAACTGGAAGCTGCAAAGCAAATGCCTTCAGACCTCTTATTTCCCAGACGACCACACCGGATAAATAATTGCAGCTGGGCCGAGGGAGGCACTTTCATCCTGGGGCTTGAAAGAGTCGCGTCAAGTATGTATGACTACAGACAGCGGATCGAACATGGTCAAAGCATTGGAGCTGAACAAATGGACAAGACTAGGGTGTTTCGGATACAGGCTACACATTGCTATTGGTAAGTTTCAACGTCCAAAACACATAGAGCTAGGTAGAAATATAACGTCACTTAAAAACAACAACATAAAATGCACAATAACTGTTGTATTCCTTATCTCCTCTGTTTAAAGTTAGAGCTGACTACACTGCCTGATCCTTCTTATACGTTAAACCGGATATATACAGCTATGCAAATCTAGAATATTTGTAATTTGGAAATGTGTGCAATATCCAAACATTACATGGATTACATTGCTTTTATTTATAATTGATACATTAGGCTATGGTTTCAATATATGAATCTATCCTCTCTTTCAATAACAGCCTACCCAATAAATAATCCCGTTTTCTAAAGCAACATAGCTCTCTTAATCACAACAGTTGTTTGTAAATCTATAGATGGATTAAATTTGTAATCATATCCAGTGTCCATGCTGTAAATTGTTGTAATTACAGCAGATGCTATGTTATTTCTATTGAATAATTGTGATTCATATGTAACTATTTTTCACCTTTTTATTTTGCAGAGAGGAGTGTCCAAAACGAACCTCGGGTTTCCCGGGCCACAGGAGTGTGCAAGAAAGTGGTCAGCACATTTTCCTCTAGTTGGAAGAAGCAGAAGGTCCTGACAAGTGCACAGGATAAACTGAGCCTGCCCCTCCACAAGCTCATCACGGAATCCCTGACAAGGCGGGGATCTCGACTGCAGATGATGGAAAGAGTCCTGGAGCAGGAAAAGGCCATCACACAAATCCTGGCAGCAGACAAAAAAAAACACTTCACCTTGCACCCTCCTGGCAAGACATTGAGGTCTTTGAATCTATCACGACAGCACTTAAGCCCCTCCAGGATTTCACAGATGCCCTGTCAGGAGAGACATACGTGAGTGTGTCCCATCTGAAGCCGGTCCTCCATTTGTTCAAGACGGAGGTTCTGAAATCAAATGAGGGCGAAGCCAAACTGACCGGAGAGATTAAGATGAGGATCCTCAATTACGTGAATGACAAATACACTTACCCTGAAACAAATGAGCTGCTCACCATGGCTACCTTTCTGGACCCAAGGTTCAAGACCACCTACATGACCACTGAGTAGCTGGTGAAGGTGAGAGCTGCCTCTGAGACAGAAGCCCTCCTGGTAGGGAACACAGCCGTGGGAGACTTCTCTTTTGAAGAGGACCAGAGTGAGAGAGAGAGAAAGAAGCTGCCACTGCTCCACAATCAGCAAAGAAGTCCAATAGGAGCCTTGGGAGCTTCTTTAAGAAAACCAATAGTGCACCTGCCTTAAGAACCCAGAGACAGGTCATAGAGCAAGAGCTACACTCTGATGATGACAGCAGGCTGATCCTTTGGAGTGGTGGAGAGTTCACGCATCCAACTTCCCACAATTGAGTTGTCTGACAAAGAAATACTTATGCATTCCTGCAACAAGTTCGCCCTCTGAGAGAGCATTTAGCACTGGGGGCAATGTGGTCATATGCCACAGGGCAACTTTGAAGCCAGAAACGGTCAATAGGCTGGTGTTCCTGGCACGGAACTTGTGAAGAGGGAGGCAGTGAATTGTTACATGCTGAACTGAGAAACATACAGACTGTCTGGTTAATGCTTGAAGTTAATTTGAAAAGGTTTGCAACTTGAATTCATAATGACTGGTGTTATGCTGAAAAAAGACTGCACTTCTTATATTTGGCAGGGAAAGGTTTACATCCTGACTACTTTAAATATTTTTGTATAAAATGTTACTGCATATTTATTTAACTCATATACCTTTGTTTATGTTTCATGTTTGCACAGGTTTACCACAGAAGTAAAACAAATAATAATTTTAAAAAATGTGCAATGCCCCCTTTCTGTTTCTATAAGGTTAAATACACGGCACAGGTCCTAATCCAGGCACTTGTCATCTCCCGTCTGGATTACTGCAACTCGCTGTTGGCTGGGCTCCCTGCCTGTGCCATTAAACCCCTACAACTCATCCAGAATGCCGCAGCCCGTCTGGTGTTCAACCTTCCCAAGTTCTTTCACGTCACCCCGCTCCTCCGCACACTCCACTGGCTTCCAGTTGAAGCTTGCATCTGCTACAAGACCATGGTGCTTGCCTACGGAGCTGTGAGGGGAACGGCACCTCCGTACCTTCAGGCTCTGATCAGTCCCTACACCCAAACGAGGGCACTACGTTCATCCACCTCTGGCCTGCTAGCCCCCCTACCTCTACGGAAGCACAGTTCCCGCTCAGCCCAGTCAAAACTGTTCGCTGCTCTGGCACCCCAATGGTGGAACAAGCTCCCTCACGACGCCAGGACAGCGGAGTCACTCACCACCTTCCGGAGACACTTGAAACCCCACCTCTTTAAGGAATACCTGGGATAGGATAAAGTAATCCTTCTTCCTTAAGAGTACTTTATGGTCAGAAGTATTGTCTATATTATCTGTGTGGTTTACTTAGTAAGTAGATAACGTTACAAAGTCATTTTGATATTGTTTGGAATTATTTCTAACAGGAAATCCAAATGACAGCAGCCATTTTATTAAAATGGTCACCCTGGTTGACTGATAGGTTTCCCCAGACTGCCTCCAATCTTTAAAATGTTCCTTAAGGTAGCTAGTATTAGTGTACCAAGTTCGCTAATTTTATCATAAAATGCACTATTTGGAGTATATTTTGTTCTTATCTGCTGGACTATATAATGGAGCCTGAGCATTGGAACACACCTCTACCATAACCTTCAACAACTCAGCTAGTTAGCCAACTACTCTACAACCCCTATGACAGATGTGCACAAATGTACATACCGATACAATCAACAACACCTGACATAGAAATAAAAAAACTGTATATTATCTATTCAAAGTAAACACTACCCAGATGTTATTAGCACCAGAACAGCCCTTGCCTTCTCTACACAGACCGTGTCTGTATCTGGGAAAGAAAGGCTGCTGAAGGTTGATGAACAAGGGTATGTGACCCACTCTGTTAGCAGACGACTAATAATCTCCATGCAACACACACAGTAAATCCCCCCTACTTTAATGTCTGTTAATCCTGAAATCCCCCTGTTCAGAGTACCCTGCCTCTGCTCCTGTCAGTGTCATGCCATTGTCACGTTAGCTAGCAAGCCATCTTTTTCAGCATTGCCATACACCTGACCATAATCAGATTTCCAAACATACGGACTGTGAGTGACGTCGCGTCTGACATCCAGTACCTCGCTTCTATCAAATCTGCTCGATTACATGCTCCATCGATGTTAAACACAGCTAACTAGCTAACGTTGGATTCAGCAGGGTATGCTAGGTAACTAGCTACCTAGGCTATCCAGACATTGTACTTGTGTCCAAATCTGCAAATGTGACAAAATGACAAGACAAGAGGCTAATACAACGCATTGAGAGCCGTTGGGAACTCGGAAGTTCCTATGTGAAACTGTTCCCCAGCAAAAAATCCAATGCACTAACGTTAGCTAGCTAGCTAACGTTAGCCAAAACAGGGCAAGTTTGTTTGATCACCGCTTGAGACAGTACAACTATAAACTGTCAGTTAAATTAGCTACTTGGATATTATTGGGAAAAGCAGTTCACCAAACAAGCCATACCTGACGTCCAGGGCAGATGTTTTCAAGTACTTAATATTTGGGTGCGTTTCGGGTCCCGAGGCTAGTTGGCTACTAGCTAGTTTGCTAGGCCTATGTTGGAATCCCGGAACTGCCCTCGCTCCATTAATTTGGGACGTTTGTCCAATCAGTGATTGAGATTAGCGTCATTCCCGGTGAGTCGTCGCTCCTTGTTCTATCTGTGGAGTCCGTGTGGCCTTGGGCGGGGATTACAGACATATTTTGAAAGCTTTCAACATGCCAGAGGTCGCTCAGGATAGTGGTCCCGTTATCTAAAGCAGGTTACAGCTTTGCAACAAAGAGGCACATCTACAATAGTGTGTCTGAGTACCAGACTGTATAGCTATCATCCCACTCCTGTCATTTGCGAAAGAGACTGGCCTTTCAACGTTTAATATCTAGCTATGCATCCTGATTTCCAGCGGAGTTGCTCATTCATTGGTTGTTGGAAATAACATATAATTAGAATTATAACAAAGGCAAAAACATTTTTTTTAGCTGTTAACCACGCAAGTTGTTGTATCTTGAGGCTTAACAAAAAATACGTTTTGTGGTTGGAATTGCAATATGTACAGTGCCTTCAGAAAGTAATCAGACCCCTTGAATTATTATTGTTAACATATATACTAATATGTTATTAAATTGTGTTCTTACACTGGTACAGTCATGCCCTATGAGAGATGTACAACTGCGCATGTGCAAAAATAAAGAAAGGGCATTCCCCCGTTCTGGTTAAAACACCAACGATGAACATGTGTGTTTATTCCTCCGTTAAGTAAACCGGTATTCCTGTCCTGAAGATGACAGCACCAACAATTCTACATTTTATTGTGTTACAGCCTGAATTCAAAATGGATTAAATATATATTTTCCTCACCTTTCTACACACAATACGCCATAATGACAAAGTGAAAACATGTTTTTTTTAAATGTTTGCAAATGTATTGAAAATGAAGTGCAGAAATATCTAATTTAAATAAGTATTCACACCCTTGAGTCAATACATGTTAGAATCACCTTTGACAACGATTACAGCTGTGAGTTTTTCTGGGTAAGTCTCTAAGAGCTTTGCACACCTGGATTGTACAATATGTGCACATTATTCTTTTTTAAATTCTTCAAGCTCTGTCAGGTTGGTTGTTGATCATTGCTAAACAGCCATGGTTTTCAAGCAGATTTAACTCAAAACTGTAATTAGGCCACTCAGGAACATTCAATGTCCTCTTGGTAAGCATCTCCGCCTTGTGTTTTAGGTTATTGTCCTGATGAAAGGTGATTTCATCTCCCAGTGTCAGGTGGAAAGCAAACTGAACCAGGCTTTCCTCTAGGATTTTGCCTGTGCTTAACTCCATTCCGTTTAATTTTTATCTTGAAAAACTCCCCAGTCCTTAACAATTAAAAGCATACCCATAACATTATGCAGCCACCACTACGCTTGAAAATATGGAGAGTGGTACTCAGTAATGTGTTGTATTGGATTTGCCCCAAACACAACACTTTGTATTCAGGACAAAAAGTTAATTGCTTTGCCACATTTTTTGCAGTATTACTTTAGTGCCTTGCTGTAAACAGGATGCATGTTTTGGAATATTTTTTATTCTGTACAGGCTTCCTTCTTTTCACCCTGTCAATTAGGTTAGTATTGTGGAGTACCTACAATGTTCTTGATCCATCCTCAGTTTTCTCCTATCACAGCCATTAAAACTCTGTAACTGTTTTAAAGTCATCATTGGCCTCATGGTGAAATCCCTGAGTTAGGAAGGATGCCTGTATCTTTGTTGTGACTGTCCAAATATCAGCCCCCACAGAGAAGCAGGAGATTGAACCTCACTCAACTTTCTGTGATGTTTTGCCCCTTAGTTAACACTATCAACGTTTCCCTTTACTGTGAGAGTTGTGATCGAATCAACGCGTTATTAGCCACTTTCAATGCAACGTACCAAAACAAAACTAACTATGCAAGAGATTTTGTTGTAGGTAGAACGCATCGGAGTAGGATTATATTGACATGAAGTCTACACAGACAAGTGCGGCATAACCAATCAGAGCAGCAGTAGGCCTATTTGCAAATAGACCATTGCCATATATGGATCTGTGCCATTCACCTTGAACTGGACTGTGTTTACAGCATGAGTGGTTTCCTGAATAGATGTGCTTGTTTTGAGATCAAAGCGAGAGTTGCATGTAGCCACGTGTGCACATTTGTTCATATCCTTTGCTAGTTAGTGAGTTATTATCCCAGTTATAGATCATTTGTAGTCAGCAATGGGAGAGTGATTGCTTCCTACAAGAGCACAAAACGTGTATATTTCTAGACATCTTTGAAAAGCGAGTTGAATAAAGAGGGTTTTTTATGTCTTAAGGGGCAGTGTTGTATTTTGAGACAGGCTTGAGTAAGCTAAGTAGCCAATAGGCAGTAGCATAATTTGTCTGATTCTCTGTAATAATGGTCTGGGAATAATGCATTTTATTTTGTAAAGTGGTTTCTTGTATCAAACAAAACAACAACATTTTCAGTCACCTTTTCTGAAGGACAAGTGGATAAACAGGTTAATGTCAACCCCTGCATGTTGTCTCATGGAATGTAGGCCTACATTGAACACCACACATTGGCTGCTACTGTAGGCTGAATGATAGAACAGCTATTTCCATGTTAAAATGTTATGAACTCATTTACTCCATTGATTTTCATGGTAGGCCACTCTGGTAGGCCTACATTATGATCAAATAACCACAGTAGCCTACTTGACCACTGTCTGAAATTGTAACTTAAAACGGGTACAGCCTCAGTGTTCACAGTTGCACAGAATTTTCACAACGTTCAAGTTTGCACTCAGCAGACCTGAAATTTGGTCAGTGAAGAAAAACATTAGAGGGAACATTGCCCCTCACCCTGCAATGTTGTGATGCAAAAATATTGGCAAAATGTATTGCTCATAGAATAAAAAAGGTCCTACCGGACATTATTCATCACGATAAGATGGGATTCTTAAAAGGAAGATACAGTTGAAGTTGGATGTTTACAACACCTTAGCCAAATACATTTGAACTCAGTTTTTCACAATTCCTGACATTTAATCCTAGTAAAAATTCCCTGTTTTAGGGGTCAGTTAGGATCACCACTTTATTTTAAGAATGTGGAATGTCAGAATAATAGTAGAGAGAATGATTTATTTCAGCTTTTATTTATTTCATCACATTCCCAGTGGGTCAGAAGTTTACATACAGTGGGGAAAAAAAGTATTTAGTCAGCCACCAATTGTGCAAGTTCACAATACCACTTAAAAAGATGAGAGAGGCCTGTAATTTTCATCATAGGTACACGTCAACTATGACAGACAAAATGAGAATTTTTTTCTCCAGAAAATCACATTGTAGTATTTTTTATGATTTTATTTGCAAATTATGGTGGAAAATAAGTATTTGGTCAGTAACAAAAGTTTCTCAATACTTTGTTATATACCCTTTGTTGGCAATGACACAGGTCAAACGTTTTCTGTAAGTCTTCACAAGGTTTTCACACACTGTTGCTGGTATTTTGGCCCATTCCTCCATGCAGACTTTCAACTCCCTCCAAAGATTTTCTATGGGGTTGAGATCTGGAGACTGGCTAGGCCACTCCAGGACCTTGAAATGCTTCTTACGAAGCCACTCCTTCGTTGCCCGGGCGGTGTGTTTGGGATCATTGTCATGCTGAAAGACCCAGCCACGTTTCATCTTCAATGCCCTTGCTGATGGAAGGAGGTTTTCACTCAAAATCTCACGATACATGGCCCCATTCATTCTTTCCTTTACACGGATCAGTCATCCTGGTCCCTTTGCAGAAAAACAGCCTCAAAGCATGATGTTTCCACCCCCATGCTTCACAGTAGGTATGGTGTTCTTTGGATGCAACTCAGCCTTCTTTGTCCTCCAAACACGACGAGTTGAGTTTTTACCAAAAAGTTATATTTTGGTTTCATCTGACCATATGACATTCTCCCAATCCTCTTCTGGATCATCCAAATGCACTCTAGCAAACTTCAGACGGGCCTGGACACGTCTGGCACTGCAGGATTTGAGTCCCTGGCGGCGTAGTGTGTTACTGATGGTAGGCTTTGTTACTTTGGTCCCAGCTCTCTGCAGGTCATTCACTATGTCCCCCCGTGTGGTTCTGGGATTTTTGCTCACCGTTCTTGTGATCATTTTGACCCCACGGGGTGAGATCATGCGTGGAGCCCCAGATCGAGGGAGATTATCAGTGGTCTTGTATGTCTTCCATTTCCTAATAATTGCTCCCACAGTTGATTTCTTCAAACCAAGCTGCTTACCTATTGCAGATTCAGTCTTCCCAGCCTGGTGCAGGTCTACAATTTTGTTTCTGGTGTCCTTTGACAGCTCTTTGGTCTTGGCCATAGTGGAGTTTGGAGTGTGACTGTTTGAGGTTGTGGACAGGTGTCTTTTATACTGATAACAAGTTCAAACAGGTGCCATTAATACAGGTAACGAGTGGAGGACAGAGGAGCCTCTTAAAGAAGAAGTTACAGGTCTGTGAGAGCCAGAAATCTTGCTTGTTTGTAGGTGACCAAATACTTATTTTCCACCATAATTTGCAAATAAATTCAATAAAAATCCTACAATGTGATTTTCTGGAGAAAAAAATCTCCATTTGTCTGTCATAGTTGACGTGTACCTATGATGAAAATTACAGGCCTCTCTCATCTTTTTAAGTGGGAGAACTTGCACAATTGGTGGCTGACTAAATACTTTTTTCCCCCACTGTACACTCAATTAGTATTTGGTAGCATTACCTTTAAATTGTTTACCTTGTAGCCTTCCACAAGCTTCCCACAATAAGTTGGGTGAATTTTGGCCCATTCCTCCTGACAGAGCTGATGTAACTGAGTCAGGTTTGTAGGCCTCCTTGCTTGCACACACTTTTTCAGTTCTGCCCACAAATGTTCTATAGGATTGAGGTCAGGGCTTTGTGATGGCCACTCCAATACCTTGACTTTGTTGTCCTTAAGCCATTTTGCCACAACTTTGGAAGTATGCTTGGGGTCATTGTCCATTTGGAAGACCCATTTGTGACCAAGCTTTAACTTCCTGACTGATGTCTTGAGATGTTGCTTCAATATACCCACATAATTTTCCTTCCTCATGATGCCATCTATTTTGTGAAGTGCACCAGTCCCTCCTGCAGCAAAGCACCTCCACAGCATGATGCTGCCACCCCTGTGCTTCATGGTTGGGATGGTGTTCTTCGGCTTGCAAGCCACCCACTTTTCCTCCCTAACATAACGATGGTCATTATGGCCAAACAGTTCTATTTTTGTTTCATCAGACCAGAGGACATTTCTCAAAAAAGTACAATCTTTGTCCCCATGTGCAGTTGCAAACCGTAGTCTGGCTTTTTTATGGCGGTTTTGGAGCAGTGGTTTCTTCCTTGCTGAGCGGCCTTTCAGGTTATGTCGATATAGGACTTGTTTTACTGTGGATATAGATACTTTTGTACCTGTTTCCTCCAGCATCTTCACAAGGTCCTTTGCTGTTGTTCTGGGATTGATGTGCACTTCTCTTGGAGACAGAACGTGTCTCCTTCCTGAGCGGTATGACGCTTCATGGTGTTTATACTTTCGTACTATTATTTATACAGATGAACATGGTACCTTCAGGCGTTTGGAAATTGCTCCCAAGGATGAACCAGGTCTACCATTTTTTTCTGAGGTCTTGGCTGATTTCTTTTGATTTCCCCATGATGTCAAGCAAAGAGGCACTGAGTTTGAAGGTAGGCCTTGAAATACATCCACAGGTACACCTCCAATTGATTCAAATGATGTCAATTAGCCTATCAGAAGCTTCTAAAGCCATGACATCATTTTCTGGAATTTTCCAAGCTGTTTAAAGGCACAGTCAACTTAGTGTATGTAAAACTTCTGACCCACTGGAATTGTGATACAGTGAATTATAAGTGAAATAATCTGTCTGTAAACAATCGTTGGAAAAATTACTTGTGTCATGCACAAAGTAGATGTCCTAACAGACTTGCCAAAACTATAGTTTGTTAACAAGAAATTTGTGGAGTGATTGAAAAACGAGTTTTAATGACTCCAACCTAAGTGTATGTAAACTTCCGACTTCAACTGTATATTGGAGACATTAGACAACTACTAGAAATAATGGAATTCATGAGAATGCAGGAAAACCAGGAATAATCTTTATAGCGGATTTTGAGAAAGCATTTGATATAGTACATCTAGAATCTGTTAATAAGTGCCTGGATTTGTTCAACTTTGGAGAATCTCTCATAAAATGGGTAAAAGTAATGTACAACAATCCGTTATGTAAAATAATAACTAACGGTTACTTCTCGGAGCACTTTGAATTGTCAAGAGGCGTAAAACAAGGTTGCCCTCTGACACCATACCTATTTATTATGGTCATTGAATTGTTAGCTTTAAAATCTAATGACAACATTAAGGGCCTAAAAATGTAAGGGATTAGAGATAAAAGTATCAATGTACGCCGATGATTCCTCAATCTTCATCCTAGAGGACCTGGATAATTTAATTAATGATAGAATGTATTTGAAGAAAGATCAGTTTTTGGCATATGGCACAGAGTACAAGGAGTGGAATGTTAGCTAAAAAGACTGGTACCCAGGCTACATCTAAAACATTGCTGGAGCGAATGTATGTAGCTACACACCACAGAGGCAAAATAAGAAGCAACAGAGGCACATTTTATTAACATCACAATAAAACAATCCTACCAAACAGTCTTGTGTGGAAAACAACTCTTGAGAGAACTTATATAAAACACAGACCAGTTTCTGTACATTGCAATTGATAAAGTTGAATTGAAAAAGTTATTTACAGCTGTTTTCCTCCTCCCTCAGCTCCATCCCTCTCCACCAACTCTAACCCCCTCTCGCCTCCATTATTCTCACTCTCTGCCCAACACTTGTGCTGTCTTCTCTCTCATCAGTTGAGAGTGTGAAACCAAATATTGCCAGAACATATACTGCTCTGCTGCCCCAAACTCAGTGCCAATGAAATTAAACTCCTCTTGACAAAGCCATCAGGGATTTCAGCCATTCAGCATCTCTCTCTTCCCATTGCGTTTTCCCTCGCTCTCCTTCCAACCTCTCTCTCCGCCTCTATTTGAGGTCGATGAAGCGAATGTCCATGATGAGCAGTGTGTGTCTGGGGAGGGGTCTGGGGGCGGGCGAGAGCACGGTCATCACCTGTGCCTGTGTGTCCACGTTAGTCACCACAATGAACCCACACACCGGGCTCTCCAGCACACCCCTGCGCACCCCTCCAGCCCCCTCCTCCCCGTCATCGGCACAGCTTACGCTCAGCACGTGGTGTGTGAGGTCGCGACCGGGGGTCACAGGGACTAGCTTCAGCTGGGTGTCGTCCTGCGACATCCCTAGAGGCAGGCATGAGTCCGGGATGGAAGGCGCTCCGATCTTGTAGATGCGCACATCAGAAAAGCGCACGTCGAAGGCGTGAGGGAAGAACGAGGCACTGCGGAAACCATAGAAGTACTCCCGGATCTTCTCGTCCCGAGCTTCACGCCGGCAGTCTTTGGAGCGCTCCACGACCCCTCCGGATTTGGGTAGCAGCACAACTCGGACAAAGTGCGGTAGGTCCCGCTTCAGCTCGTTGTAAAGCCTCTCCTGGTCCAGCACCAGAACCACATCCACCTCGAAGGCTGAGGCACAGTGGACCAGGGCCTGGTAGCCAGAACCCTTCACCCAGCCACAGGTGTTGATGATGCAGCCGCCCACACTGGCCTTCCTGTTCACCTCACAGCGCTGGGAGAACACGTCGGCCAGACACGACGTCAACTAGGAGGGAGAGAAAGTTGGAGAAAAATGGATGGGGAGAGAAAGGTAGAAATGATTACATACACCAGGCAAAAAGTCAACCACAAAGTTACAGGTTCATATAACCTCCATGGTTAGGGTATTAGATTATGGGTCTCATCGTTCACCTTGTTGTAGAGTTTGATGTTGGTTCCTGGAGTGGTGGAGCCAAAGTGGTAGACCAGTGGAGCCTGTACCGAGTACCCCTCCTCCACGTCAGCCGGACGCTCAATACACAGCGCTGACATTGTGCCCGGGACTGACACCTGACAGGAATGCATCACGGTCATCAACAGTACTAACCTTAGACACTGCCAGTCAACACAATCACTATATACAACTATCCTTATTTGCATAATGGCAGTGATAGTAGAGGGGAACAGTAGCAAAGAGACAATATACTGCATCTACACCACCATCCAGACACAAAGGATGAATCTGCCTATATACTATTCTCTGTGCATAGTTGTTGGTGCTGATGTCATTGCTTTGTTGGTCTCACCCCACTCTGGCCCACATCCAGCTCCACCAGTGTGGGCCTCCTGCCCAGCCTGACAGCGTAGCTCAGCAACAGCCTGCACACCGTCGACTTCCCCACATCTGTAGGCCCCACCACCATTACCTGGGGGACAACGTTGAAGTAACTTTTACACAACAAGAGAGCTTACGATCAGTGTCTCTGACCAAGGTCCACTTCTCACACATACACACACTGACCCAAGTCCACTTCACTCAGACAAAAATAGACACACACACACACAGATGAACACTGACCCGTGGTCCCTTCTCGTTGTCTCTCTCCGCCTGTCGTCTCATCTGTTCCAGTGCAGTGTGTGCGTTCAGGTAGAGCAGCATGGGTGTGTCCTTTGATACGTACGCCACCTAGGAGAGAGATTGACACATTTCTGCATCTGTCACTCCTAGCAGTTACAGATAACAATAACAGATGCTTCAGCCAAACACATATCCCACTCCATTCATCTGTTACTCCTCTACAGCCTCTCACCTCTGTCTTCCCCGAGAGAGAAACACTACAGCCCTGCCAGGTGAACACAGCAATCTTGGACCCTGGTCCAAACGTGTACTTCTTGTTGCGGTTGAGCTCAGAGCCAAAGACCTCCGCCAATCCTGTGAGCAGCTCCAGCTGCACCTTCTCCCCAGCCTCCACCTCGAACCGCAGCTCGGTCTCCTTCTCGAGGTCAAACCTCGTCCCCCCGCCACCAACGCCAGCCCCAGCCCCCACTCCCTCCTCACCAGTCTTCTCTGGGCCCTCAGTCGTCATAGCTGTACAGAGACAAAGGTCCGATTTAGCCTGAACAACATTTAATACCTCACAAACATGTCTGTTTCATCTCTGCCATGTGATAAGTTCACTCTGGATAGGATTGATGTGACTGATTATTAGATGCTGCAATGTCAGATTTCAGTGGTGGTCTCTCATAAATTATGACACAGGCCATGAACATCCCTGGAATTACCTATGATAGGACAAGCATAGGCATAGTGCTTTACTTACAAATACAATACATTACCAAATGTATATGACACCCGCTCGTCAAACATCTCATTCCAAAATCATAATATGGAGTTGGTCCCTCCTTTGCTGCTACAAGAGCCTCCACTCTTCTGGGAAGGCTTTCCACTAGATGTTGGAACATTGCTGCGGTGACTTGCTTCCATTCAGCCACAAGACCATTAGTGAGGTCGTGCAATAATGTTGGGCGATTAGACCTGGCTCGCAGTCGGCGTTCCAATTCATCCCAAAGGTGTTCGATGGGGTTGAGGTCAGGGCTCTGTGCAGGCCAGTCAAGTCCTTCCACACCAATCTTGACAAACTATTTATGTACGGACCTCGCTTTGTGCACGGGGGCATTGTCATGCTGAAACAGGAAAGGGCCTTCCCTAAACTCTTGCCACAAAGTTGGAAGCACAGAATAGTCTAGAATGTCATTGTATGCTGTAGCGTTAAGATCTCTCTTTACTGGAACTAAGGGGCCTAGCCCGAACCATGAAAAACAGCCCCAGACCATTATTCCTCCTCCACCAAACTTTACAGTTGGCACTAAGCATTCGGGCAGGTAGCGTTCTCCTGGCATCCGCCAAACCCAGAATTGTCCGTTGACTGCCAGATGGTGAAGCGTGATTCATCACTCCAGAGAACGCGTTTCCACTGCTCCAGAGTTCAATGGCGGTGAGCTTTACACCATTCCAGCCGAAGCTTGGCATTGCGCATGGTGATTTTAGGCTCGTGTGCGGTTGCTCGGCAATGAAAAACCCATTTCATGACGCTCCCGATGAACAGTTTTTGCACTGACGTTGCTTCCAAAGGCAGTTTGGAACTTGGTAGTGAGTGTTGCAACCCGAGGACAGACGATGCTATGCACGTCAGCACTCGCCGGTCCCGTTCTGTGAGCTTGTGTGGCCTACCACTTCGCAGCTGAGCCGTTATTGCTCCTAGACGTTTCCACTTCAAATTAACAGAGCTTACAGTTGACCAGGGCAGCTCTCACAGGGCAGAAGTTTGACGAACTGACTTGTTGGAAAGGTGGCATCCTATGATGGTGCCACGTTGAAAGTCACGGAGCTCTTTAGTAAGGCCATTCTACTGCCAAAGTTTGTCTATGGAGATTACATGGCTGTGTGCTTACTTTTATACACCTGTCAGCAAAGGGTGTGGCTGAAATAGCCGAATCCACTAATTTGAAGGGGTGTCCACATACTTTTGTATATATAATGTAGAAGGCTCTGGTATAGGCCATGGCTGAAGGGCACCGTGCCAATCCAATCATTATCCAGCACTTACCATACATGTTGAGAAGCTACAAATCAAATCGTATTTGTCACATACACGTGTTTAGCAGATGTTATAGCGGGTGTAGCGAAATGCTTGTGCTTCTAGCTCCGACAGTGCAGTAACATCTAACAATTACACAACATATACCCAATACACATCAAAAAGTAAGGAATGGGATTTAAGAATATATACACATATATGGGCAAGCAATGACAGAGCAGCATGGACTAAGATACAGAAGAATATTATAGAATAGAATGCAGTATATACATATGAGATGAGTAGTGCAAGATATGACTATTAAAGTGACTGGTGTTCCATTTCTCAAATGCGTTGATCAAGAGGGTTGTTTCTTTCTACCTTTGTATATTAAGAACTTGAAACGGCTAACGTTAAGTACAAACTCTAATATCATGTGAAAAGTAAACAATACTCGCGTGCTCGGAGCTAAATAGCAGCAGCTAAATTAGCTAGCTAATTTTAGCATGTAGACTAGCTATCTGACTGAATGCCTGGTTAGAATGGTACCAGTGATAACCTGTTGAATGCAAATAACTGATCATTATTTAGATATTCGTTTATGTGACCGCCATACTACATTTGTTACTTACTTAGAAGTAGGGACGTTATAGATCGTCCTAAATAAGTGTTCAAACCTTCCACCACCACGACAGACGATTGCCACTAGTCCCACAAAGATGACGTCATGTTTCTTAGAACCAATCAGCGTTTGCGATTGTGTAGTTCGTTCATAAAATCGAAAATATTGGTAAAATTTCAACAAAGTATGAAATCAGGTTGATTTAAAATGTAGTGCATTTCTTTTTGACAGGCACAAAAGCCTATTCACACAGAAGAAGAGTATAGTAACAAATACGTTTAATTATCCAAACAGACATTTATCATAGGAAATTGACCAGTGAATACTCAGCAATAGCAAATATATTGTTATCCAGTGTTTCCCAAACTGTGAAATAGTAAACCCCAAGGTTTAAACAAACCAGCGCAATGCGTGTGTATCAAGCCACTTTTAGTCAAGGTGTGGTCATTATTATGGACAGATATTATTTTTGAAGGTGATACTCAGGGAGTATCCTGACAGTATACTGAAAATATTTTGTGAACCACTGTTGTACATTTGTTGCACTTCAGAGAGATACCACTAGATGTCCCCGTGTATCCAGGCCAGAGGAGCTTGACGCTTGGGTCATCAGAGGAAGGACTGGGGTGCAACCCGTTGGTCAGTCCTCATCATTCTGCGTCCAGCTTCCAAACCCTAGAGGAACATCTGGAAACCACACAAATAAATAAAGGAGAAACTAAGCGACTATCGTTTACAAAAAATCGTTTTGGATCGGTGGTCATACTCATAATAGTTGAGTTAGGTAAAGCCATTAAGTATCGGGGCTCAGTCCAAAATACAGACCTTCACTGGGTCACTATTCATTTTTCAGTGCCTCCTCCAGGGCTGCAACCACAATGGCAGGCTCAGGGAACTTCAGCCTGGCAGGTGGGCCTAACTTTATGCCCGTCCAGAGGCACACCTCTACAGGAAGGAAAGAAGAATGGTTAGTACAAGATAAAGGACAGCTTCTGGGTGCCTCCGTGTCATGCCAAAGATAAATAATATGCTCCGTATTCCCGGGGACCTAGTCTGTACTTTCAATGACAATTCTGTGTCCAGGAAACAGACCCCATGAGAATAGAATCTTTCATAACATGACCTGGAGGTACTCACCTTTCCCTCCCTTCACAAGTGTGACCTCCAGGCTTTTCTTGCGGGGTTTCTGGGGGTTCAGAACCACGATGAGGTCTGGGCGGGCAGCCAGGAGGGCATCTCGCACCCCCTCAGCACACCGCCGGTACACGTATCAGCTCTTACTGCAGAATGACAACAGTCACAACTCACTATTACAGGTTTTTATTTTCAGAGGCAATTTGTCTAAGACTTCTAAGTGGTCTGTTCCATTCCTGTATTCTGAGATTATCCAGATGGTACAGATAGAAAATAGGCTATTGTTTGGTGATGGGAATAAGGTTATGTGATTATGGAACTCTGACTCAATGCATTTACCTAAATTGATGTGCGTGGTCCTAAAAGTGGTAATATTCTTTAGAGGGTGGCTGTGGATATTACTGTACTCACCAGTGTTCAATGACCACCCTCTGGCCCTCTGAAGCAGTCTCCGTGTCCCCCTCCTCTCTTTTACCCCGCTTTCCCTCCATGACCACCGTCTCCTCCTCGGTCTCTGCCTTGTACGTCGCCTTTATGAAAGTACAAATATAGTACTTTTATAAAAGTATCACTCCACACATTTCATTAGGCTATTTACTTACTACTGGGTATCAGGAAAATCATCAAATGGAAAAGCTGTCGCCCTACCTGTTCTGGAACGAGGCGCCTTGTTGGTCTTAATTCAGCTTGCGTAACCTCAAACTTTCGCGCGCATGTTGCGCTTCTTTTGTAACTGACTATTCCAAAATTCAATCCAAGGGGTTTCACTTTATGCCCAACAAAAACCCATTTCTTGAAAAGGGGCGATCAACTTCAGATTTTCAGCGAATAAATATCCATTTACAGTGCATTCAGAAACTATTCAGACCTCCTTGACTTTTTCCACATTTTGTTACGTTACAGCCTTATTCTAAAATGGATTTCATTATTCCCCCCCTCCCTCATCAATCTACACACAATACCCCATAATGACAAAGCGAAAACAGGTTTTTAGAAATGTTAGCAAATGTATTTCAAATAAAAACATACATATTTTACTTACATAAGTATTCTGTTTTTGGAATTATGAGACTCGAAATTTAGCTCAGGTGCATCCTGTTTCCATTGATCATCCTTGAGCTGTTTCTACAAATTGATTGGAGTCCACCTGTGGTAAATTCAATTGAGTGGGCATGATTTGGAAAGGTATACACCTGTCTATATAAGGTCTCACAGTTGACAGTGCATGTCAGAGCAAAAACCAAGCCATGAGGTCGAAGGAATTGTCCGTAGAGCTCCGAGACAGGATTGTGTCGAGGCACACTACTATTTTAAGCCCGACACGTGTGATGGCACCTAGAGTGCATTCGGAAAGTATTCAGACCCCTTCACTTTTTCCACATTTTGTTATGTTTATGTTTTAGAATAAGGCTGTAACATAACAAAATGTGGAAAAAGTGAAGGGGTCTGAATACTTTCCGAATGCACTCTAGGTGCCATCACACGTGTAGGGCTTAAAATAGTAGTGCTAGAGAAAGACTGACAGGACATGCATCAAATAAATAATACAAATGTAGGGGTATATCTGGGAGATAGGGTTTACATTGGAATAAGAGAACATCCTAAATACAGAAGTGATAGAGGTGCAGGAGAAACGTTTGTCCTCTTTCTGCTGAATTTTGGGTTAACTTTAGTAAATATATCTCAGGAATAGCAGTTGTTAATCCCAAATTCACAGCCAGCCAGGCACTTGAAATGTGTCAGACTGAGTGCATGTGTTCCATAAGCCAAAATATTCCATGATGCCATACTTTGCCAAACCAAAACAACATGACACACTGAAGAAAATGTGTAGAAACAATTTGTATTCTTCATAGACAAATATAAAAGCAGTTGAAACATTTGAACGTAATTGAATAATACGAACAACCAGTGAACACAACTAATAGCAGCAATATTGTAAATAGTGAGAGACACTATTAGATGTCACCATGTACCCAGGCCAGAGGAGCTTGACGCTTGGGTCATCAGAGGAAGGACTGGGGAGCAACCACTTTGGTCAGTCCTCATCATTCTGCGTCCAGCTGCTACAAACCCTGGATGACTGGCTGCAAAGAACAAGAGGAATAATTCACTGTTTTAGCAAATTATTTTCTCATGGACAATTGGATAATGGCATATTTGATCCAATCAAATAAGTGGATTGCCTTAATTTAGTGCTTTTCTCTTGGTCTCAGTGTTATTACTGGCTCTAGTAGCCTAACCCTCTCAACCAGTCTATCAATTTCAATGGCTTCCTTTCTATTACTGTTTGGGTCAATCTGACTTGAATTTTGTCATTTGAATTAGACATGAAAGGACAACCCACTGATCACACACTGGTTGAATCAACATTGTTTCCACATCATGCATTAACACCTGGCTTACCTGGTTAAATAAAGGTGAAATAAAAAATAAAAATAAAATAAAATCATTTCAATGACATTTTGTTGAACCAACGTGGAATATATGTTGAATTGACATCTGTGCCCAGTGGGAACTGTTAAGATTCTGCCTATACATACCTTCATCAAATATGTGTATTCAGTCTTCAGTGCCTTCTCCAGGGCAGAAACTACAACTTCAGGCTCAGGGAACTTCAGCTTGCGAGGTGGGCCTTTCTTTATTCCTGACCACAGACATTCCACTGTAGAAAAGGGAATGATTAGACAACAGATAGGACACACAGAGAGAAAGACACTTCCCATAGAGGTGTATCCCTGGAAGACAGTACTCACCTTTCTCTCCTTCAACCAGCATCACTTCAAAACTTTTACTCTGGGGGTTCAGAACCACAGTGAGGTCTGGGCGGGCAGCCAGGAGGGCAACTCTGACCCGCTCGGCATTATGTCCGTAAACTCGTCAGCTTTTACTGCAGAAAGACAATAGGACAGTGAGGTTTTACAGGTTATGCTTTTCTGCAGCAGAGATGTAGCTTATCCTTGGGTAAATGTTGTTAGATTACAATAAGCTATATGCCAATGCCACATTATGCAATTTGACGGACTTTGTCCAATTAATTAATATATGTCACCCAAATACATTGGGTCTTGTATTGGTGGGTTCAGTTCCAGTTCCCACCAGTGTTGAATGACCACTCTCTGGCCCTCTGTAACAGTCTCCGGGTTGTCCTCCTCTTTTTCACCCCTCTACCACTCCACGGCCATGGTTTCCTCCTCCGTCTCCACCTTGGCGCTCGCCTTGCGCTTCGAACCCCAACCTGTCCAACAATAGGCAGTGGGCTTAGCTAGCTGGTAGTGGCAGGTAGTCTAGTGGCGGTTAGAGCGCTGGGCCAGTAACCGACAAGGTGAAAAATCTGTCAATGTGCCCTTGAGCAAGGGGCGCCATACTACTATGGCTGACCCTGTAAAACAACACATTTCACTGCACCTATCCGGTGTATGTGACAATACAGCATTATTTTTCATTTATTTTTATAGCTAGCTAGGGGCGTTTGTGTCATCTAGCTAGCTAGCTACTGTAAAAGTTAGCAAGCTAACCTGTCCTTACATAATGTATTTCGGAGTTGTTTTGTGTCTCTACTTTAGTGTCTAGCAAGTTATCTTGTAATTCAGAGACACTTATAACTCATTTCATCAGTGCAATTTCATGAATGATCTAGATTTTAAAAGCTTTTGATGTTGTAGGGTCTACCTGCTTTTGCAAGGGACGCCATTGTTATTGTTGATTTTGCATAATGACCGAACTTTGGTGCGTTTTGTGGGCATGGGAATGGGCTATTCCATTGTGGGGTTGAAGGGGTTGTTCATTTTGGTGGCAGACAAAACCATTCCAGAAAGTGCGGTTTTGAACTTCGGCTAAGATTCATGGAGATGCTGGAAGAGAGCAGTAAAACAAGATGGCGTATTGAACACAGCGGTGCAAATCGCCTCAAGATAAAAACGTAATATTCACTATCAGTAAACTAAATATTAGCACTTCATATACTTGTGGGTAATAACGTTCAATCTGGATAATAACACAAAACAAATCATAAGGCTAGAGAAATCTATCGACAAATATTACGAAAAAAGCAACACTCAAACATGATGGAGGGTAAACGAGGAGAATCAATCTCCAAAAGAAAACGCGACTCCTCGACGGATACAAATTATTGATTATTTTCACCACTGGGACTGGTAAGTGTGGAAAGTGGTCTGTTAAAGGCGAGAAATGACAAACTGGGCATACTTTAATTAGTCAGTAAGGATATAAAGGAGTTGAAGGCGAGCCTTGTGATGAGTGACGAAAAAGCTGCGATAATGGAGAAAGAAACAAAAAAGCTAAAAGGGACAGTCACTAAGATAGAAACGGATGTTAATGAACTTAAAAAGGAGAACATCTTTCTGAGAGAAGCCTTACTAAACATACAGACTAGATCTATGAGAGAAAATCGAGTATTTACGGGTATCCAAGAAAAAGAAGTTCCCGAAATGGTCGTGAAGGAATTCTTTCTTACAGCGCTTCAAATCCCACTCGATGCTGTCGATAAAATCCAACTTGAACATGTACACCGTTTCGGACAAAGAGGATAGAGATATGAGCGTCCAATCGTTGCCAAATTTGCTTTCTTTAAGGATAAACTAATGGTTAAAAGCCTGGTTAAAAGACTTGCTGGCACAAAAATAGACATGAATGATCAGTTCCCAAGGGAGATTGCAGAACGGGGCAAAGTTCTGTACCCAATCTTCAAGGAGAATAGATTAAAAGGGAAGAGTGTAGCTCTCGTAGTCGATAAACTGTATATTGACAACCAAATGTTCTGAGACACAAAGACTACTCCATGGCTATTCTAAAAATTACAAAGCTCTCATAGAGGAGTCGAATAATGGAACACCCAATACTAGCCATGGTAGGGATTGTAATAATAAAAACAAATATAGATAGAAAGCAATAAAATAAAACAATTGTTAAATAAATATAGTACAACTACACTGGTTATAGGTAACAAGCCTACTCATAATAGATACACTACCGGTCAAATGTTTTAGAACACCTACTCATTCAAGGGTTTTTCTTTATTTGTACTATTTTCTACATTGTAGAATAATAGTGAAGACATCAAAACTATGAAATAACACATGGAATCATGTAGTAACCCAAAAAGTGTTAAACAAATGAAAATACACTTCTCAACAAAATAAAGGGAACACTAAAATAACACATCCTAGATCTGAATGAATGAAATAATCTTATTAAATACTTTTTTCTTTACATAGTTGAATGTGCTGACAACAAAATCACACACAAATTATCAATGGAAATCAAATTTATCAACCCATGGAGGTCTGGATTTGGAGTCACCCTCAAAATTAAAGTGGAAAACCACACTACAGGCTGATCCAACTTTGATGTAATGTCCTTAAAACAAGTCAAAATGAGGCTCAGTAGTGTGTGTGGCCTCCACGTGCCTGTATGACCTCCCTACAACACCTGGGCATGCTCCTGATGAGGTGGCGGATGGTCTCCTGAGGACCTGGACTAAAGCATCCGCCAACTCCTGGACAGTCTGTGGTGCAACGTGGCGTTGGTGGATGGAGCGAGACATGATGACCCAGATGTGCGCAATTGGATTCAGGTCTGGGGAACAGGCGGGCCAGTCCATAGCATCAATGCCTTCCTCTTGCAGGAACTGCTGACACACTCCAGCCACATGAGGTCTAGCATTGTCTTGCATTAGGAGGAACCCAGGGCCAACCGCACCAGCATATGGTCTCACAAGGGGTCTGAGGATCTCATCTCGGTACCTAATGGCAGTCAGGCTACCTCTGGCGAGCACATGGAGGGCTGTGCGGCCCCCCAAAGAAATGCCACCCCACACCATGACTGACCCACCGCCAAACCGGTCATGCTGGAGGATGTTGCAGGCAGCAGAATGTTCTCCACGGCGTCTCCAGACTCTGTCACGTCTGTCACATGTGCTCAGTGTGAACCTGCTTTCATCTGTGAAGAGCACAGGGCGCCAGTGGCGAATTTGCCAATCTTGGTGTTCTCTGGCAAATGCCAAACGTCCTGCACGGTGTTGGGCTGTAAGCACAACCCCCACCTGTGGACGTCGGGCCCTCATACCACCCTCATGGAGTCTGTTTCTGACCGTTTGAGCAGACACATGCACATTTGTGGCCTGCTGGAGGTCATTTTGCAGGGCTCTGGCAGTGCTCCTCCTGCTCCTCCTTGCACAAAGGCGGAGGTAGCAGTCCTGCTGCTGGGTTGTTGCCCTCCTACAGCCTCCTCCACGTCTCCTGATGTACTGGCCTGTCTCCTGGTAGTGCCTCCATGCTCTGGACACTACGCTGACAGACACAGCAAACCTTCTTGCCACAGCTCGCATTGATGTGCCATCCTGGATGAGCTGCACTACCTGAGCCACTTGTGTGGGTTGTAGACTCCGTCTCATGCTACCACTAGAGTGAAAGCACCACCAGCATTCAAAAGTGACCAAAACATCAGCCAGGAAGCATAGGAACTGAGAAGTGGTTTGTGGTCACCACCTGCAAAACCAGTCCTTTATTGGGGGGGTGTCTTGCCAATTGCCTATAATTTCCACCTGTTGTCTATACCATTTGCACAACAGCATGTGAAATTTATTGTCAATCAGTGTTGCTTCCTAAGTGGACAGTTTGATTTCACAGAAGTGTGATTGACTTGGAGTTACATTGTGTTGTTTAAGTGTTCCCTTTATTTTTTTGAGCAGTGTATATTTTATATTTGAGATTCTTCAAATAGCCACCCTTTGCCTTGATGACAGCTTTGCACACTCTTGGCATTCTCTCAACCAGCTTCACCTGGAATGCTTTTCCAACAGTCTTGAAGGAGTTCCCAAATATGCTGAGCACTTGTTAGCTGCTTTTCCTTTACTCTGCCGTCCGACTCATCCCAAACCATCTCAATTGGGTTGAGGTCGGGGGATTGTGGAGGCCAGGTCATCTGATGCAGCACTCCATCACTCCCCTTCTTGATAAAATTGCCCTTACACAGCCTGGAGGTGGGTTGGGTCATTGTCCTGTTGAAAAACTAATGATGGGATGGCGTATTGCTGCAGAATTCTGTGTTAGCCATGCTGGTTAACAATGCCTTGAATTCTAAATAAATCACAGACACTGTCACCAGCAAAGCACCCTGCACCATCACACCTCCTCCTCCATGCTTCACGGTGGGAACCAAACATGCGGAGATCATCTGTTCACCTACTCTGCATCTCACAAAGACACAGCGGTTGGAACAAAAAATCTCAAATTTGGACTCATCAGACCAAAGGACAGATTTCCACCAGTCTAATGTCCATTGCTCATGTTTCTCGGCCCAAGCAAGCCTCTTCTTATTATTGGTGTCCTTTAGTAGTGGTTTCTTTGCAGTAATTCGACCATGAAGGCCTGATTCACACAATCTCCTCTGAATAGTTGATGTTGAGATGTGTCTGCTACTTGAACTCTGTGAAGCATTTATTTGGGCTGCAATTTCTGAGGCTGGTAACTCTAATGAACTTATCCTCTGCAGCAGAGGTAACTCTGGGTCTTCCATTCCTGTGGCGGTCCTCATGAGAGCCAGTTTCATCATCGTGCTTGATGGTTTTTGCGACTGCACTTGAAGAAACTTTCAAATTTCTTGAAATGTTCCATATTGACTGACCCTCATGTCTTAAAGTAATGATGGACTGTCGTTTCTCTTTGCTTATTTGAGCTGTTCTTGCCATAATATGGACTTGGTCTTTTACCAAATAGGGCTATCTTCTGTATACCTTGTCACAACACAACAGATTGGCTCAAAAGCATTAAAAAGGAAAGAAGTTCCACAAATTATATTTTAAGAAGGCACACCTGTTAATTGAAATGCATTCCAGGTGTCTACCTCATGAAGCTGGTTGAGAGAAGGCCAAGAGTGTGCAAAGCTGTCATCAAGGCAAAGGGTGGCTATTTGAAGAATGTCAAATATAAAATGTATTTTTTGGTTAGTACATGATTCCAAATGTGTTATTTCATAGTTTTGATGTCTTCACTATTATTCTACAATGTAGAAAATAGTCAAAATAAAAGAAAAACCGTTGAATGAGTAGGTGTTCTAAAACTTTTGACGGGTAGTGTATATACAGTGGGGGGAAAAAGTATTTAGTCAGCCACCAATTGTGCAAGTTCTCCCACTTAAAAAGATGAGAGAGGCCTGTAATTTTCATCATAGGTACACGTCAACTATGACAGACAAATTGAGAAAAAAAATTCCAGAAAATCACATTGTAGGATCTTTAATGAATTTATTTGCAAATTATGGTGGAAAATAAGTATTTGGTCACCTACAAACAAGCAAGATTTCTGGCTCTCACAGACCTGTAACTTCTTCTTTAAGAGGCTCCTCTGTCCTCCACTCGTTACCTGTATTAATGGCACCTGTTTGAACTTGTTATCAGTATAAAAGACACCTGTCCACAACCTCAAACAGTCACACTCCAAACTCCACTATGGCCAAGACCAAAGAGCTGTCAAAGGACACCAGAAACAAAATTGTAGACCTGCACCAGGCTGGGAAGACTGAATCTGCAATAGGTAAGCAGCTTGGTTTGTAAGAAATCAACTGTGGGAGCAATTATTAGGAAATGGAAGACATACAAGACCACTGATAATCTCCCTCGATCTGGGGCTCCACGCAAGATCTCACCCCGTGGGGTCAAAATGATCACAAGAACGGTGAGCAGAAATCCCAGAACCACACGGGGGGACCTAGTGAATGACCTGCAGAGAGCTGGGACCAAAGTAACAAAGCCTACCATCAGTAACACACTACGCCGCCAGGGACTCAAATCCTGCAGTGCAAGACGTGTCCCCCTGCTTAAGCCAGTACATGTCCAGGCTCGTCTGAAGTTTGCTAGAGTGCATTTGGATGATCCAGAAGAGGATTGGGAGAATGTCAGATGAAACCAAAATAGAACTTTTTGGTAAAAACTCAACTCGTCGTGTTTGTAGGACAAAGAATGCTGAGTTGCATCCAAAGAACACATTATCTACTGTGAAGCATGGGGGTGGAAACATCATGCTTTGGGGCTGTTTTTCTGCAAAGGGACCAGGACGACTGATCCGTGTAAAGGAAAGAATGAATGGGGCCATGTATCGTGATATTTTGAGTGAAAACCTCCTTCCATCAGCAAGGGCATTGAAGATGAAACATGGCTGGGTCTTTCAGCATGACAATGATCCCAAACACACCGCCCGGGCAACGAAGGAGTGGCTTCGTAAGAAGCATTTCAAGGTCCTGGAGTGGCCTAGCCAGTCTCCAGATCTTAACCCCATAGAAAATCTTTTGAGGGAGTTGAAAGTCCGTGTTGCTCAGCGACAGCCCCAACACATCACTGCTCTAGAGGAGATCTGCATGGAGGAATGGGCCAAAATACCAGCAACAGTGTGTGAAAACCTTGTGAAGACTTACAGAAAACGTTTGACCTGTGTCATTGCCAACAAAGGGTATATAACAAAGTATTGAGAAACGTTTGTTATTGACCAAATACTTATTTTCCACCATAATTTGCAAATAAATTCATTAAAAATCCTACAATGTGATTTACTGGATTTTTTTTCCTCATTTTGTCTGTCATAGTTGACGTGTACCTATGATGAAAATTACAGGCCTCTCTCATCTTTTTAAGTGGGAGAACTTGCACAATTGGTGGCTGACTAAATACTTTTTTCCCCCACTGTATAAAGCAAATGAGGTGAGAGCATTGCTTCTGTTCTGTGGGTGGCACTGTGTGCTGTTTTCGAAGGATGGGTCCTGGCCTCTCGGGGGACCTAGGGATCCGGGGGGACCGGGGTGGTCTGCCGGTCACTGTGATGACAACCCAACTTGGGATGGGGAGGGGTTCTAGCGGGTGGAATAGTGGAGAACAATTAGAGGGTTACTTAGTAGCAATGCAAATATCACGGTATAGCTAAATGGACACTCAATCACTATGGTACTTTTTAATGGTAAATGTACAAACATATATTATGATAAATAGATTTGAAACGTATCTCTCATTAGGGTAAATGGTGAAATAAGTATAGCCAGTTATAATTGTAATGGCTTAGCAGATAATAAGAAAAGAAGAACAATATTTACCTGTCTCAAAGAGAAGGAATATAATATCTATTGTTTACAGGAAACTCATTCAACAATTTTAGATGAAGTTACAGTGAGAGGAAAAAAGTATTTGATCCCCTGCTGATTTTGTACGTTTGCCCACTGACAAAGAAATGATCAGTCTATAATTTTAATGGTAGGTTTATTTGAACCGTGAGAGACAGAATAACAACAACAAAATCCAGAAAAACGCATGTCAAAAATGTTATAAATTGATTTGCATTTTAATGAGGGAAATAAGTATTTGACCCCCTCTCAATCAGAAAGATTTCTGGCTCCCAGATGTCTTTTATACAGGTAACAAGCTGAGATTAGGAGCACATTCTTAAAGGGAGTGCTCCTAATCTCAGTTTGTTACCTGTATAAAAGACACCTGTCCACAGAAGCAATCAATCAGATTCCAAACTCTCCACCATGGCCAAGACCAAAGAGCTCTCCAAGGATGTCAGGGACAAGATTGTAGACCTACACAAGGCTGGAATGGGCTACAAGACCATCGCCAAGCAGCTTGGTGAGAAGGTGACAACAGTTGGTGCGATTATTCGCAAATGGAAGAAACACTAAAGAACTGTCAATCTCCCGTGGCCTGGGGCTCCATGCAAGATCTCACCTCGTGGAGTTGCAATGATCATGAGAACGGTGAGGAATCAGTTCAGAACTACACGGGAGGATCTTGTCAATGATCTCAAGGCAGCTGGGACCATAGTCACCAAGAAAACAATTGGTAACACACTACGCCGCGAAGGAATGAAATCCTGCAGCGCCCGCAAGCTCCCCCTGCTCAAGAAAGCACATATACATGCCCGTCTGAAGTTTGCCAATGAACATCTGAATGATTCAGAGGAGAACTGGGTGAAAGTGTTGTGGTCAGATGAGACCAAAATGGAGCTCTTTGGCATCAACTCAACTCGCCGTGATTGGGGAGGAGGAATGCTGCCTATGACCCCAAGAACACCATCCCCACCGTCAAACATGGAGGTGGAAACATTATGCTTTGGGGGTGTTTTTCTGCTAAGGGGACAGGACAACTTCACCACATCAAAGGGACGATGGACGGGCCATGTACCGTAAAATCTTGAGTGAGAACCTCCTTCCCTCAGCCAGGGCATTGAAAATGGGTCGTGGATGGGTATTCCAGCATGACAATGACCCAAAACACACGGCCAAGGCAACAAAGGAGTGGCTCAAGAAGAAGTACATTAAGGTCATGGAGTGGCCTAGCCAGTCTCCAGACCTTAATCCCATAGAAAATCTGTGGAGCCAACTACAAGAAACGTCTGACCTCTGTGATTGCCAACAAGGGTTTTGCCACCAAGTACTAAGTCATGTTTTGCAGAGGGGTCAAATAATTATTTCCCTCATTAAAATGCAAATCAATTTATAAAAAAATTTACATCCGTTTTTCAGGATTTTTTTGTTGTTATTCTGTCTCTCACTGTTCAAATAAACCTACCATTAAAATTATAGACTGATCATTTCTTTGTCAGTGGGCAAATGTACAAATCAGCAGGGGATCAAATACTTTTTTCCCTCACTGTAGATGGATGATTTTAAATATGTTATTGGACCATAAACAGATATGGCTCATTAACCTTTATGGACCATATAATGATGATCCACGCTTCTTTGAAAATATGTGCACTAAATTGTCAACCCTGCAAGCAATACAATACTCTATTATTATGGTGGGAGTTTATAATACTGTTTTAAATACCTCAATGGACCGTAAAGGAAATCACACTACAAACTATCACCCTCATGCTCTTAAGGAAATCATGAATGTCATGGATACATTAGAACTAGTGGATATATGGAGGCTTAAATATCCTGACCTAGTGAGATCTACAGTGGGGGAAAAAAGTATTTAGTCAGCCACCAATTGTGCAAGTTCTCCCACTTAAAAAGATGAGAGAGGCCTGTAATTTTCATCATAGGTACACGTCAACTATGACAGACAAATTGAGAAAAAAAAATCCAGAAAATCACATTGTAGGATTTTTATTGAATTTATTTGCAAATTATGGTGGAAAATAAGTATTTGGTCACCTACAAACAAGCAAGATTTCTGGCTCTCACAGACCTGTAACTTCTTCTTTAAGAGGCTCCTCTGTCCTCCACTCGTTACCTGCATTAATGGCACCTGTTTGAACTTGTTATCAGTATAAAAGACACCTGTCCACAACCTCAAACAGTCACACTCCAAACTCCACTATGGCCAAGACCAAAGAGCTGTCAAAGGACACCAGAAACAAAATTGTAGCCCTGCACCAGGCTGGGAAGACTGAATCTGCAATAGGTAAGCAGCTTGGTTTGAAGAAATCAACTGTGGGAGCAATTATTAGGAAATGGAAGACATACAAGACCACTGATAATCTCCCTCGATCTGGGGCTCCACGCAAGATCTCACCCACAAAATGATCACAAGAACGGTGAGCAAAAATCCCAGAACCACACGGGGGGACCTAGTGAATGACCTGCAGAGAGCTGGGACCAAAGTAACAAAGCCTACCATCAGTAACACATTACGCCGCCAGGGACTCAAATCCTGCAGTGCCAGACGTGTCCCCCTGCTTAAGGCAGTACAAGTCCAGGCCCGTCTGAAGTTTGCTAGAGTGCATTTGGATGATCCAGAAGAGGATTGGGAGAATGTCATATGGTCAGATGAAACCAAAATATAACTTTTTGGTAAAAACTCAACTCGTCGTGTTTGGAGGACAAAGAATGCTGAGTTGCATCCAAAGAACACCATACCTACTGTGAAGCATGGGGGTGGAAACATCATGCTTTGGGGCTGTTTTTCTGCAAAGGGACCAGGACGACTGATCCGTGTAAAGGAAAGAATGAATGGGGCCATGTATCGTGAGATTTTGAGTGTACCCGATTCAACAGCGCCGGAGAAGATGGCTGCCGTTTTACAGCCCTCTAACCAATTGTACTATTATGTGTGTTTTTCCGCGTTATTTGTAATTTATTTTGTACATAATGTTTCTGCCATCGTCTCTTATAACCAAAAAGAGCTTCTGGATATCAGGACAGCGATTACTCACCTCGTATTGGACGAAGATTTTTTCTTCAAAGAGGCGGCCGCGAAGGATATCATACAGACACCCGACAAGGCCCAAATCCCCGTCATTCGCGTGAGGAAGAGACGGAGATATCGCGGACGAAGATCGGGGTGCCTTGTAAGGATCCGACGGCGAGCGAGTAAACTGCCTCTTCCATCAATCCTATTAGCCAACGTTCAATCTTTTGAAAATAAAGTGGACGATTTAAGATTACGGTTATCCTACCAACGGGACATTAAAAACTGTAATATCTTATGTTTCACGGAGTCGTGGCTGAACGACAACAATGATAACATTCAGCTAGCAGGCTATACGCTACATCGGCAGGACAGAACGGCCGACTCCGGTAAGACAAGGGGCGGCGGTCTGTGTATATTTGTAAACAACAGCTGGTGCACAAAATCAAATACTAAGGAAGTCTCGAGGTTTTGCTCGCCTGAGGTAGAGTATCTTATGATAAGCTGTAGACCACACTATTTACCAAGAGAGTTTTCATCTATATTTTTCATAGCTGTCTATTTACCACCACAAACCAATGCTGGCATTAAGATTGCACTGAATGAGTTGTACAAGGCCATTAATCAACAGGAAAACGCTCATCCAGATGCAGCGCTCCTAGTGGCCGGGGACTTTAATGCAGGGAAACTTAAATCCGTTCTACCTAATTTCTACCAGCATGTTAAATGTGCAACCAGAGGGAAAAAAACTCTAGACCACCTTTACTCCACACACAGAGACGCATACAAAGCTCTCCCTCGCCCTCCATTTGGCAAATCGGACCATAACTCTATCCTCCTGATTCCTGCTTATAAGCAAAAACTAAAGCAAGAAGCACCAGTGACTCGGTTAATAAAAAACTGGTCAGATGACGCAGATGCTAAGCTACAGGACTGTTTTGCTAGCACAGACTGGAACATGTTCCGGGATTCTTCAGACAGCATTGAGGAGTACACCACATCAGTCACTGGCTTCATCAATAAGTGCATCGATGATGTCGTCCCCACAGTGACCGTACGTACATACCCCAACCAGAAGCCATGGATTACAGGAAACATCCGCACTGAGCTAACGGGTAGAGCTGCCGCTTTCAAGGAACGGGACTCTAACCCGGACGCTTATAAGAAATCCCGCTATGACCTCCGACGAACCATCAAACAGGCAAAGAGTCAATACAGGTCTAAGACTGAATCATACTACACTGGCTCTGACGCTCGTCGGATGTGGCAGGGCTTGAAAACTATTACAGACTACAAAGGGAAGCACAGCCGAGAGCTGCCCAGTGACACAAGCCTACCAGACGAGCTAAACCACTTCTATGCTCGCTTCGAGGCAAGCAACACTGAAGCATGCATGAGAGCACCAGCTGTTCCGGATGACTATGTGATCACGCTCTCCGTAGCCGATGTGAGTAAGACTTTTAAACAGGTCAACATTCACAAGGCTGCAGGGTCAGACGGATTACCAGGACGTGTACTCCGAGCATGTGCTGACCAACTGGCAAGTGTCTTCACTGACATTTTCAACATGTCCCTGACTGAGTCTGTAATACCAACATGTTTCAAGCAGACCACCATAGTCCCCGTGCCCAAGGACTCTAAGATAACCTGCCTAAATGACTACCGACCCGTAGCACTGACATCTGTAGCCATGAAGTGCTTTGAAAGGCTGGTCATGGCTCACATCAACAGCATTATCCCAGAAACCCTAGACCCACTCCAATTTGCATACCGCCCCAACAGATCCACAGATGATGCAATCTCTATCGCACTCCACACTGCCCTTTCCCACCTGGACAAGAGGAACACCTACGTGAGAATGCTATTCATTGACTACAGCTCAGCATTCAACACCATAGTGCCCTCTAAGCTCATCACTAAGCTAAGGATCCTGGGACTAAACACCTCCCTCTGCAACTGGATCCTGGACTTCCTGACGGGCCGCCCCCAGGTGGTAAGGGTAGGTAACAACACATCTGCCACACTGATCCTCAACACGGGGGCCCCTCAGGGGTGTGTGCTCAGTCCCCTCCTGTACTCTCTGTTCACCCATGACTGCATGGCCAGGCACGACTCCAACACCATCATTAAGTTTGCCGACGACACAACAGTGGTAGGCCTGATCACCGACAACGATGAGACGGCCTATAGGGAGGAGGTCAGAGATCTGGCCGTGTGGTGCCAGGACAACAACCTCTCCCTCAACGTGACCAAGACAAAGGAGATGATTGTGGACTACAGGAAAAAAAATTGGACTGAGCACGCCCCCATTCTCATCGACGGGGCTGTAGTGGAACAGGTTGAGAGCTTCAAGTTCCTTGGTGTCCACATCACCAACGAACTATCATGGTCCAAACACACCAAGACAGTCGTGAAGAGGGCACGACAAAGCCTATTCCCCCTCAGGAGACTAAAAAGATTTGGCATGGGTCCTCAGATCCTCAAAAAATTCTACAGCTGCACCATCGAGAGCATCCTGACTGGTTGCATCACCGCCTGGTATGGCAACTGCTTGGCCTCCGACCGCAAGGCACTACAGAGGGTAGTGCGTACGGCCCAGTACATCACTGGGGCAAAGCTTCCTGCCATCCAGGACCTCTATACCAGGCGGTGTCAGAGGAAGGCCCTCAAAATCCCAGAAACCCTAGACCCACTCCAATTTGCATACCGCCCCAACAGATCCACAGATGATGCAATCTCTATCGCACTCCACACTGCCCTTTCCCACCTGGACAAGAGGAACACCTACGTGAGAATGCTATTCATTGACTACAGCTCAGCATTCAACACCATAGTGCCCTCTAAGCTCATCACTAAGCTAAGGATCCTGGGACTAAACACCTCCCTCTGCAACTGGATCCTGGACTTCCTGACGGGCCGCCCCCAGGTGGTAAGGGTAGGTAACAACACATCTGCCACACTGATCCTCAACACGGGGGCCCCTCAGGGGTGCGTGCTCAGTCCCCTCCTGTACTCTCTGTTCACCCATGACTGCATGGCCAGGCACGACTCCAACACCATCATTAAGTTTGCCGACGACACAACAGTGGTAGGCCTGATCACCGACAACGATGAGACAGCCTATAGGGAGGAGGTCAGAGATCTGGCCGTGTGGTGCCAGGACAACAACCTCTCCCTCAACGTGACCAAGACAAAGGAGATGATTGTGGACTACAGGAAAAAAAAGAGGACTGAGCACGCCCCCATTCTCATCGACGGGGCTGTAGTGGAACAGGTTGAGAGCTTCAAGTTCCTTGGTGTCCACATCACCAACGAACTATCATGGTCCAAACACACCAAGACAGTCGTGAAGAGGGCACGACAAAGCCTATTCCCCCTCAGGAGACTAAAAAGATTTGGCATGGGTCCTCAGATCCTCAAAAAATTCTACAGCTGCACCATCGAGAGCATCCTGACTGGTTGCATCACCGCCTGCTATGGCAACTGCTTGGCCTCTGACCGCAAGGCACTACAGAGGGTAGTGCGTACGGCCCAGTACATCACTGGGGCAAAGCTCCCTGCCATCCAGGACCTCTATACCAGGCGGTGTCAGAGGAAGGCCCTCAAAATTGTCAAAGACTCCAGCCACCCTAGTCATAGACTGTTCTCTCTGCTACCGCACGGCAAGCGGTACCGGAGTGCCAAGTCTAGGTCCAAAAGACTTCTCAACAGCTTCTACCCCCAAGCCATAAGACTCCTGAACAGCTAAATCATGGCTACCCGGACTATTTGCACTGCCCCCCCACCCCATCCTTTTTACGCTGCTGCTACTCTGTTAAGTATTTATGCATAGTCACTTTAACTCTACCCACATGTACATATTACCTCAACTACCTCAACTAGCCGGTGCCCCCGCACATTGACTCTGCAACGGTACCCCCCTGTATATATAGCCTCCCTACTGTCACTTTATTTTACTGTATATATAGCCTCCCCACTGTCACTTTATTTTACTTCTGCTCTTTTTTTCTCAACACTTTTTTTGTTGTTGTTTTATTCTTACTTTTTTTGTTTAAAATAAATGCACTGTTGGTTAAGGGCTGTAAGTAAGCATTTCACTGTAATGTCTGCACCTGTTGTATTCGGCGCATGTGACCAATAAAATTTGATTTGATTTGATTTGAAAATTGTCAAAGACTCCAGCCACCCTAGTCATAGACTGTTCTCTCTGCTACCGCACGGCAAGCGGTACCGGAGTGCCAAGTCTAGGTCCAAAAGACTTCTCAACAGCTTCTACCCCCAAGCCATAAGACTCCTGAACAGCTAATCATGGCTACCCGGACTATTTGCACTGCCCCCCCACCCCATCCTTTTTACGCTGCTGCTACTCTGTTAAGTATTTATGCATAGTCACTTTAACTCTACCCACATGTACATATTACCTCAACTAGCCGGTGCCCCCGCACATTGACTCTGCAACGGTACCCCCCTGTATATATAGCCTCCCTACTGTCACTTTATTTTACTTCTGCTCTTTTTTTCTCATCACTTTTTTTTAAATTTTTTTTTTACTTTTTTTGTTTAAAATAAATGCACTGTTGGTTAAGGGCTGTAAGTAAGCATTTCACTGTAATGTCTGCACCTGTTGTATTCGGCGCATGTGACCAATACATTTTGATTTGATTTGATTTGATTCCATCAGCAAGGGCATTGAAGATGAAACGTGGCTGGGTCTCTCAGCATGACAATGATCCCAAACACACCGCCCGGGCAACGAAGGAGTGGCTTCGTAAGAAGCATTTCAAGGTCCTGGAGTGGCCTAGCCAGTCTCCAGATCTCAACCCCATAGAAAATCTTTGGAGGGAGTTGAAAGTCCGTGTTGCCCAGCGACAGCCCCAAAACATCACTGCTCTAGAGGAGATCTGCATGGAGGAATGGGCCAAAATACCAGCAACAGTGTGTGAAAACCTTGTGAAGACTTACAGAAAACGTTTGACCTGTGTCATTGCCAACAAAGGGTATATAACAAAGTACTGAGAAACTTTTGTTATTGACCAAATACTTATTTTCCACCATAATTTGCAAATAAATTCATTAAAAATCCTACAATGTGATTTTCTGGATTTTTTTTCCTCATTTTGTCTGTCATAGTTGACGTGTACCTATGAAGAAAATTACAGGCCTCTCATCTTTTTAAGTGGGAGAACTTGCACAATTGGTGGCTGACTAAATACTTTTTTCCCCACTGTACATGGCAGAGGCTCAATCAAGCTAGTGGTCTTGACTTCTTTCTTATGTCATTCTCGTTGGCACCAAAAGTTTAAAAAGTGTTGATAGGGGACAGAATGCGGTCGGACCATCAGACATTTGGCATATACATTACTCTTACTGAATTTCCATGTGGACGAGGATATTGGACATTTAATCAAAGGCTATTGGATGATAACTTATTTTTAACTAAGACAGAGGAATTTATAACTCAATTTTTCCGACATAACATAGGTACAGCAAATCCCCTTATTGTATGGGACACTTTTAAAATGTGCCTTTAGAGGCCATGCAATTCAGTACTCATCTCGAAAACAAAAGCAATTTAGGTCAAAAGAGTCCATACTAATGATAAAGAAATGTGTGAGTAAGATATGACTAAAATGTCACACCCTCAGTTAAACTAATAATGTATGACTAATTAGTAGACTAGAGCTTAGAGAGTTAATCAAATGTGTTTATATCACAGCAACAGAGTATTTGTGTCTTGTAATTAGGCAAGCAGAAGTGCAAAATGATTGAAACCAATAACAGGAGACTGGTTCAAAAAACACACAGGGAAAGGGGAGTGAAAAGGCTTGCAGAATATTGTGAGGACGGCGATAACTGAAGAATGCAGCCTGCCCGAGCAAGGAGTAGACTATGATAAGAACATGTGTGTGTGTGTGACCTGATGGTCAGGAGAGCAGAGGAAAATCGTGTGAGCTTACAAGATGTGTACAGTGGAAAAATACAGCCCGCCTAAAGCGGGGTGGGATTTTTGTATGACGTGTGTGTATAAAAGGATTGTACTACCATTTTGTTACAGAGCGCTCTCAATGAATAAAGGCTGACCATTGCAGGATTGGGTCTTTGTTTAATTTATTCAAACTAAGAGATTTACAACCTTTTGGGAATTATTCAAAGACTTAAGAAGTAGTTGACTTCAACCATTGAGATAACAAGATTCTCGTGACAACTAACAAAGGAAATAGAAGGTCTAACAGAACAGATAGATAGCAATAAAAACTGTACCATAGAGGCTCAGAATAAGTTAGAGGAAAAACAAAAATAAATGGAGGAATTTATTCAAGAAAAATCAAGTGTAATATATTATAAAAAATAAAGCAAACTGGATGGAATATAGGGGAAAATACACCAAATTATTTTTAAATCTTCAACATAGAAATGCTACCAAAAATAATTTACTGAAACTGATTACAAATGACGGAGTCACCCATGATTCACCAAATTATATTTTGAAAGCGGAAGCAAAGTACTTTAAACATCTGTTTTCATTTCAGTCTCCTCCATCTCCTCTAACCGAAGCTAATTGTATGGATTTTATTTCTATTGATAATGTAAAATTAATAGCCATACAGAAAGATTCATGTGAAGGCGAAATTACAGAGGAGGAACTTCTTGATGCAATTAAAGCCTTTAAGTCCAGGTAAACTCCAGGGCTGGATGGCATACCAGTTGAGGTATACCAAACCTTTTTTGATATACTAAGAGGACCGTTATTAGCATGTTTTAACCACTCCTATGTAAATGGTAGATTATCAGACACTCAACAAGAAGGTCTGATTTCATTATTACTGAAACAGGATACAAGTGGGAAATATAAAGATCCAGTCCATTCCAAAAAATTGGAGGCCACTTACACTTCAGTGTTGTGATGCAAAAATTCTAGCAAAATGTATAGCGCATAGAATTAAAAAGGTATTGCCGGACATTATTCATTCTAATCAGACAGGTTTTTTTTTACATGGACAATAGATTGGAGATAATATAAGTCAAGTACAGGAAACAATAGAACACTATGAAAAATCTGGGAAACCAGGCCTGCTATTCATAGATGACTTTGAAAAGGCTTTTGATAAAGTATGACTGGAGTTTATATATAAATGCCTTGAACAATTCAATTTAGGAGAATCTGTTATAAAATGGGTTAAATCATGTACAGTAACCTAAGGTGTAAAATAGTAAATAATGGCTACTTCTCAGAAAGTTTTCAACTGTCAAGAGGAGTAAAACAAGGTTGTCCACTATTGGCATATCTATTTATTATGGCCATCGAAATGTTAGCTATTAAAATCAGATCCAACAATAATATCAAGGGATTAGAAATCCAGGGCTTAAAAACAATGGTGTCATTGTAAACTGATGATTCATGTTTTCTTTTAAATCCACAACTTGGATCCCTCCACAGCCTCATAGAGGATCTAGATCATCTTTCTAACCTCTCTGGATTACAACTAAATTATGATAAGTGTACTATATTACCGCGTAGTTTACCAATAAAATGGTCTGATGGAGATGTGGATATACTCGGTATACATATCCCGAAATAAATAAATGATGTCACTCCAATAAAATGTTAATAGAAAGTTAGCAAAAATAGATAAGATCTTGCTACCATGGAAAGGTAAATACAGTTGAAGTCGGGTGTTTACATACACTTAGGTTGGAGTCATTAAAACTAATTTTTCAACCACTCCACAAATTTCTTGTTCACAAACTATCGTTTTGGCAAGTCGGTTAGGACATCTACTTTGTGAATGACACAAGTAATTTTTCCAACAATTGTTTACAGACAGATTATTTCACTTAATCACAATTCCAGTGGGTCAGAAGTTTACATACACTAAGTTGACTGTGCCTTTAAACAGCTTGGAAAATTCCAGAAAATGGTGACATGGCTATAGAAGCTTCTGATAGGCTAATTTACATCATTTGAGTCAATTGGAGGTGTACCTGTGGATGTATTTCAAGGCCTACCTTCAAACCCAGTGCCTCTTTGCTTGACATCATGGGAAAATCAAAAGAAATCAGCCAATAATAATAATAATAATAATATGCCATTTAGCAGACGCTTTTATCCAAAGCGACTTACAGTCATGCGTGCATACATTTTTTTTGTGTATGGGTGGTCCCGGGGATCGAACGCACTACCTTGGCGTTACAAGCGCCGTGCTCTACCAGCTGAGCCAAGACCTCAGAAAAAAATGGTAGACCTCCACAAGTCTGGTTCATCCTTGGGAGCAATTTGCAAACGCCTGAAGGTACCACGTTCATCTGTACAAACAATAGTACGCAAAAGTATAAACACCATGGGACCACGCAGCCGTCATACCGCTCAGGAAGGAGACGCGTTCTGTCTCCTAGAGATGAACGTACTTTGGTGCGAAAAGTGCAAATCAATCCCAGAACAACAGCAAAGGACCTTGTGAAGATGCTGGAGGAAACAGGTACAAAAGTATCTATATCCACTGTAAAACAAGTCCTATATTGACATAACCTGAAAGGCCGCTCAGCAAGGAAGAAACCACTGCTCCAAAACCGCCATAAAAAAGCCAGACTACGGTTTGCAACTGCACATGGGGACAAAGATCGTACTTTTTGGAGAAATGTCCTCTGGTCTGATGAAACAAAAATAGAACAGTTTGGTCATAATGAAAAGGGGGTTGCTTGCAAGCCGAAGAACACCATCCCAACCGTGAAGCACGGGGGTGGCAGCATCATGCTGTGGAGTGCTTTGCTGCAGGAGGGACTGGTGCACTTCACAAAATAGATGGCATCATTAGGAAGGACAATTATGTGGATATATTGAAGCAACATTTCAAGACGTCAGTCAGGAAGTTAAAGCTTGGTAGCAAATGGGTCTTCCAAATGGACAATAACCCCAAGCATACTTCCAAAATTGTGGCAAAATGGCTTAAAGACAACAAAGTCAAGGTATTGGAGTGGCCATCACAAAGCCTGACCTCAATCCTATAGAAAAGGTGTGGGCAGAACTGAAAAAGCATGTGCGAGCAAGGAGGCCTACAAACCTGACTCAGTTACACCAGGTCTGTCAGGAGGAATTGGCCAAAACTCACCCAACTTATTGTGGGAAGCTTGTGGAAGGCTACCTGAAACTTTTGACCCAAGTTCAACAATTTAAAGGCAATGCTACCAAATACTAATTGAGTGTATGTACTTCTGACCCACTGGGAATGTGATAAAATAAATAAAAGCTGAAATAAATCATTCTCTCTACTATTATTCTGACATTTCACATTCTTAAAATAAAGTGGTGATCCTAACTGACCTAAAACAGGGAATCCTTCTAGGATTAAATGTCAGGAATTGTGAAAAACTGAGTTTAAATGTATTTGGCTAAGGTGTATGTAAACTTCCGACTTCAACTGTACCTGTCTATTTGTGGAAAAATCACCCTGATTAACTCTTTAGTATTATAATTTTAATTTAATTTTAATTTATTATCCCAGTTTACCTATTTGCTTATGGTCTTGCCTTCACCTATCAAACAGTTGTGAAATTATATGAGAAAAAAATATTCCATTTTATTTGGAACGGCAAGCCAGACAAAATTAAACGGGCCTATTTATATAATGAATATGAATTCAGAAGGCAGAAATTATTAAATATTAACGCATTAGACCTCTCACTAAAGGCTTCAGTCATACAAAAGTTATACTTAAATCCGAACTGGTTCTCTAGCAAATTAGTAAGATTGTCTCACCCTATGTTCAAGAATTGCCTTTTTCCCTTTATTCAGATTACAACCTCTCACTTTCAGTTGTTTGAAAAGGAAATAATCACCCAAATATCGCTATTTTTAAAACAAGCCATAGAAAGTTGGTTGCAATTTCAATTTAATCCACCAGAAAGGACAGAACAAATAATGCAACAAATATTGTGGTTCAACTCAAAATATAGGAATTGATAAAAAAAAACATTATTTTTTGAAGAAGTGTTTAAAAAAGGTATAATCTTCGTAAATGATATTATAGGTAGGACTGGTGGAGTTATGTGGCACATGCAGCTAACAAAAACATAGAAATGTCTGCTCTACCCAAAATTACAACCAACTAATTGCAGCTTTACCGCAAAAATGGTAGAGGACAGTGGAAGGGGGAAAAAAGTAAGGAACTTGTCTGTTGGCACTGCATTAAAGACCATAATTGGTTAAAGAAAATTGTGATAAATCAAAAAGTATACCAGTTTTATTTAAGGACCAAAGGATTGACAGCCGACCCATATAGTTTGGAAGAGATTTTTGACATACCGATTCCATGGCACATGGTTTATGAACTGATATGCAAAACGACGCCGGATTCAAAACTTAGAATTATTACATTTAAATTATTATAAAAAATTCTTGCAACCAATAGAATGTTATTTATATGGGGATACAACCTTCCCAGCTCTGCAGATTTTGCTGCGAAGAGACAGAATCATTAGATCATTTGCTTTGGTACTGTCCATATTCTGCCCTGGAATTGTGTCTTCAATAAAACTTCCAAGGCGTGACTTTTCTTGAACGAATGTATTGAAAACGTTTATGTTGTGAAACTGCAAATACAGAAAATAATATACTTTAGTATTCAATTCACATTGACATACTGTAGCTGTACATTATACATTTCAAGTTGAATTTGCATAAATACAAAGCAAGTGCCAAGTTACCATGTATCTGACATGACGACAAACCAAACAGATAACAACTAGCCAACTCCTTTCATTACTCTAATAATGTGCAAACACCTCTGTACAATAACAAAGCATATTACACTAGAAACAGTAACAAACTATAGTATGTTTTACACTTCTTTTACATGACGCACGAGCAAACTAATACAGCTGACGGCATCCATGAAAGTCAATGCAATTTGCGTGAGTAAATGTAACCAATTAACATTGATAAGTAAGCAATTCTATCAATAACAATATTATCATCACTAGCAATATGCTTGAATTGAACTTACAAACAAATATTTTCCGAGGCTGAAGCGTTACAATAAATAATTGCACAGAAAGAACTGTACAGTAGCGTTGTTTCTAACTGCTTGTCTGCGTGCAGAATGACTACTCTACTTCCGGTTTTTGTACATTCTTCTAAGTACCAGAAAGCTCCACCAGGGGGCGATAAACACCATGGAACACAATGAAAGTCACTTTAACCACTATAATAAAATAATCTGTTACCTTCTAACAGGATGGCAGCACAGTCCATACGTAGCTTGTTTTTGGTCACAGGTCCAGGAATGGCTGAAGAATTGCGCTGTTTACCTGGAGCTAACCCTGCAGATAGCACTACTGGATGATTTGAAAAGTCAAAATCAATCGATTAATAATATAATAATACCTTTAGCAAAAAAAATTATTTTCAATTTACAATCTGTAGAAACAATGAGAATAGAAAGGTTCAGAACTTTTGTGAAACATCACAGCACAGTTGAAAGATATATGGCAAATATAAATCCAATATGGTTGGTGTTAAGACATAGATGGGAGGGGTTGAATGGAGCTGAAGGTTGGAACTAATAACAACTAATAGATAACTAATGTAAAACATAATGTGTCAGTAAAACGTATATAGGTTATAGGTTAAGAACTTTTGTGAAAGAACACAGTTTGAAAGATACGGCAAATAGAAATCAAACCAGATGGACATCAGAATTAGATGGGAGAGGTTGAGGGTAGAGGGAGGACATGAGTAAAAACAAACAAAATATAACTATTGTAAAATAGACTGCGTCCATAAAATATATATAGTATGTATAAGCTGGAAGTAGAGGCCTAAGCGTTGTTGTTCACTAGTTTACTCCAATTAGGGGAGGGGTGGTAGGGTTAGAAAGTAATAAAGGATCATTCTTTTTTTAAAGGATATGTAAATATATGTATGTATATGTATTTATATGTAGGTATGTAGAGTGCCTTGCAAAAGTATTCATCCCCCTTGGTATTTTTCCTATTTTGTTGCATTACAACCTGTAATTTAAATTGATTTTTATTTGGATATCATGTAATGGACATACACAAAATAGTCCAAATTGGTGAAGTGAAGTGAAAAAAATAACTTATTTCAAAACATTCAAAAAAATAAATAACGGAAAAGTGGTGCGTGTATATGTATTCACCCCCTTTGCTATGAAGCCCTTAAATAAGATCTGGTGCAACCAATTACCTTCAGAAGTCACATAATTAGTCAAATAAAGTCCACCTGTGTGCAATCTAAGTGTCACATGATCTGTCACATGATCTCAGTATATATACACCTGTTCTGAAAGGCCCCAGAGTCTGCAACACCACTAAGCAAGGGGCACCACCAAGCAAGCGGCACCATGAAGACCAAGGAGCTCTCCAAACAGGTCAGGGACAAAGTTGTGAAGAAGTACAGATCAGGGTTGGGTTATAAAAAAATATCTGAAACTTTGAACATCCCACGTAGCACCATTAAATCCATTATTCAAAAATGGAAAGAATATGGCACCACAACAAACCTGCCAAGAGAGGGCCGCCCACCAAAACTCATGGACCAGGCAAGGAGGGCATTAATCAGAGAGGCAACAAAGAAACCAAAGATAACCCTGAAGGAGCTGCAAAGCTCCACAGCGGAGATTGGAGTATCTGTCCATAGGACCACTTTAAGCCGTACACTCCACAGATCTGGGCTTTACGGAAGAGTGGCCAGAAAAAAGCCATTGCTTAAAGAAAAAAATAAGCAAACACGTTTGGTGTTCACCAAAAGGCATGTGGGAGACTCCCCAAATATATGGAAGAAGGTACTCTGGTCAGATGAGACTAAAATCTTTCATCGGCAGGAACTGGGAAACTGGTCAGAATTGAAGGAATGATGGATGGTGCTAAATACAGGGAAATTCTTGAGGGAAACCTGTTTCAGTCTTCCAGAGATTTGAGACTGGGACAGAGGTTCACCTTCCAGCAGGACAATTACCCTAAGCATACTGCTAAAGCAACACTCAAGTGGTTTAAGGGATACATTTAAATGTCTTGGAATGGCCTAGTCAAAGCCCAGACCTCAATCCAATTGAGAATCTGTGGTATGACTTAAAGATTGCTGTACACCAGCAGAACCCATCCAACTTGAAGGAGCTGGATCAGTTTTGCCTTGAAGAATGGGTAAAAATCCCAGTGGCTAGATGTGCCAAGCTTATAGAGACATACCCCAAGATACTTGCAGCTGTAATTGCTGCAAAAGGTTTCTCTACAAAGTATTGACTTTGGAGGGGTGAATAGTTATGCACGCTCAAGTTTTCTGTTTTTCTGTTTTTTTATCTTATTTCTTGTTTGTTTCACAATACAAAATATATTGCATCTTCAAAGTGTGAGGCATATTGTGTAAATCAAATGATACAAACCCCCAAAATATCCATTTTAATTCCAGGTTATAAGGGAACAAAATAGGAAAAATGCCAAAGGGGGTGAATACTTTCGCAAGCCAGTGTATGTGTAGATGTATGTATTTTATATGTGTGTATGTATGTATGTATGTGTATGTATGTATGTATGTATACACTACCGTTGAAAAGTTTGGGGTCACTTAGAAATGTCCTTGTTTTCGAAAGAAAAGCAATTTTTTTGTCCATTAAAATAACATCAAATTGATCAGAAATACAGTGTAGACATTGTTAATGTTGTAAATGGCTAATGTAGCTGGAAACGGCTGATTTTTAATGGAATATCTACATAGGCGTACAGAGGCCCATTATCAGCAACCATCAGTCCTGTGTTCCAATGGCACGTTGTGTTTGCTAATCCAGGTTTATCATTTTAAAAGGCTAATTGATCATTAGAAAACCCTTTTGCAATTATGTTAGCACAGCTGAAAACTGTTGTGCTGATTAAAGAAGCAATACAACTGGCCTTCTTGAGACTAGTTGAGTATCTGGAGCATCAGCAATTGTGGGTTCGATTACAGGCTCAAAATGGCCAGAAACAAATAACTTTCTTCTGAAACTCGTCAGTCTATTCAGGAAAGAGGCGACTCCGGTATGCTGACCTTCTAGGCAGAGTTGCAAAGAAAAAGCCATATCTCAGAATGCCCATCTTAATATTTTCTTTTTATTGGCTAGTTTGAGATATGGCTTTTTCTTTGCAACTCTGCCTAGAAGGTCAACATCCTGGAGTCGCCTCTTCACTGTTGACGTTGAGACTGGTGTTTTGCGGGTACTATTTGATGAAGCTGCCAGTTGAGGACCTGTGAGGCGTCTGTTTCTCAAACTATACACTAATGTATTTGTCCTCTTGCTCAGTTGTGCCCCGGGCCTCCCACTCTTCTTTCTATTCTGGTTAGAGCCAGTTTGCGCTGTTCTGTGAAGGGAGTAGTACACAGCGTTATACGAGATCTTCAGTTTCTTGGCAATTTCTCGCATGGAATAGCCTTCATTTCTCAGAACAAGAATAGACTGATGAGTTTAAGAAGAAAGTTATTTGTTTCTGGCCATTTTGAGCCTGTAATCGAACCCACAATTGCTGATGCTCCAGATACTCAACTAGTCTCAAGAAGGCCAGTTTTATTGCTTCTTAAATCAGCACAACAGTTTTCCGCTGTGCTAACATAATTGCAAAAGGGTTTTCTAATGATCAATTAGCCTTTTAAAATGATAAACTTGGATTAGCAAACACAACGTGCCATTGGAACACAGGACTGATGGTTGCTGATAATGGGCCTCTGTACGCCTATGTAGATATTCCATTAAGAATCAGCCGTTTCCAGCTACAATAGCCATTTACAACATTATCAATGTCTACACTGTATTTCTGATCAATTTGATGTTATATTAATGGACAAAAAAAGTGACCCCAAACTTTTGAACGGTAGTGTGTATATATATATATATATATATATATATATATATATATATATATTTGCAAAAAAATATATGGGGGATTGGAAGTGATGCAGACAATTACATTGATGGAAGCTACAATCTATCTGCAATATCAAAGCTGATCTACCCCCTAAAAATGAAGAAAAAAAAAATTGATTCATGGAGGTGTGTCACGGTTCAGACAGACGACCAGAGGACCACAATTGCGTCACACCAGAAAGTTTATTAAAACTTAAGGGAAAAGGGAAGTAGGGAGTGAATGAAGGCTCCAGGGGTAACAGGGATCCCGTCCAATGTGCTGGGTCTGTGCCCCCCCCAGTGGCAGCGATGCGTCCTATGAAGCCGGTGGTGGGTGGTCCAGAAGTCCTGGGGGGGGGAGACACAGACACAACAGGGCGGAATGAAACAAGGCAGCAGTACAGTTCAAGGGAAATCCAAAATACGTAGTAGCAAGGCAGAAGGCTGGTCAGAGTTACCGGGATAGAAGAGTAGACAGGAGTCGTGATGGCAGAAGCAGGTCTGGATCTCCTGGGGCAGAAGAGTATCCAAAAATCAGGCAGGTCCGGGGTCACAAAACCAGGGTGAGCCAGAAGCGCGAGCAAACAGGTTCCGGGTGTGAGCTTTGCAGACGATCTGACACCGGAGAGCTGAAAGACAGGGCCTTAAATACTGGGAGAGGTAGTGGGTAATGCAGCGCAGCTGGCAGAGTAATTAGAGCAGAGCAGAGCAGGGACAGGTGGAGCTAGTTAGGCTGAGTAGAGAGAGTGGTGAGCAGAGTGGAAGAAAATAAAGGTGGTAACCCGGTGGAGTGAGAGGCTCATGACAGAACCCCCCCCCCAAGGGACGGCCCCAGAAGTCCCAAGAGCAACACCACGCCGGGCGGGAGGAGGGGAGCCGGAGGAGGGCTAGAACTCCTCCGAACGGTCCGAGTGAACGTCCTCATCCTCGGAGGAAGCCGGAGGGCCGTGGTCGGGAGATGGGACAGGTCCCGAGACAGGATCAGGCACAGGACAGGAAGCCGAGCGGGCAGGACGGTTAGGGACCCCTCTGGGGCGGCCCCTACGGATTGCAGGTTGATCAGGATGCCGTTGGTGGAAAGCGGTGATGAGAGTCCTATCCACAATCCGACTAGCTGGCACCCAGGTCCTTTCCTCAGGTCCATAGCCCTCCCAGTCAATGAGGTACTGGAGACCCCTACCCCTCCGTCTGGACCGAAGCAGGCGGCGGACGGTGTAAACCAGACCACCATCGACGAGCCGTGGAGGAGGAGGACAAGGCGCAGCAGGGACCAGCGGACTCTCATGGATGGGCTTAATCTTAGACACATGGAAAGTGGGGTGCACCCTCAGGGAATTAGGCAGTTGGAGCCGGACAGCAGTTGGGCTAATCACTCTTATGATAGGGAATGGGCCAATGAACCGAGGTGCCAGCTTCTGCGACTCCACCCTGAGTGGCAGGTTCTTAGATGACAACCACACCCTTTGACCAACATGGTAGGTGGGAGCAGGAATTCTCCGACGGTTGGCCCCGGTAGTGTAGCTGGCAACGGATCTGAGGAGTGTGGCTCGGGCTTGTGACCAGGTGCGGCGACATCGACGGGCAAAAGCAAGTGCAGATGGGCAAGTAACCTCCTCTTCCTGGCTGGCAAATAGAGGAGGCTGGTATCCATAAACACATTGGAAAGGGGACATACCGATGGCAGAGCAGGTCAGAGAATTGTGTGCGTACTCCACCCATGTCAATTGCTGCGACCAGGAGTGGGGGTTGCGTGAAGTCATGCATCGCAGTGCCTTCTCGAGCTCCTGATTAGCCCGCTCTGACTGCCCATTGGATTGGGGATGGAATCCGGAAGTCAGACTGACTGTGGCTCCCAGCAGGTGACAGAACTCCTTCCAAAAAGCGGAGGAGAATTGTGGACCACGGTCAGAAACTACATCCTTTGGCAGTCCGTGGATCCGGAAGACGTGTTCCAGGACCACCTGGGCGGTCTCCTTGGCGGTTGGGAGCTTGGGGAGGGGAATGAAGTGTGCCATCTTGCTGAAACGGTCAACTATGGTGAGAATGACGGTCATGCCACTTGAAGGGGGCAGCCCCGTGACAAAGTCAAGGGCGATGTGAGACCAGGGACGTCTGGGCACAGGCAGGGGCTGCAGCAATCCGGCTGGGGGCTGGCAGGACGACTTGTGTTGGTTGCAGATGGGGCAGGCTTGGACGAATTCCCGAACATCCTTTCTCAGAGAGGGCCACCAGAACCTCTGGGCGAGCAGGTTGTAAGTGCGGGTGGAGCCAGGGTGACAAGCTAGGCGGGAGTCATGTCCCCACTGAACGACCTGGGACCTCAGGTCTTCGGGGACAAAAAGGCGGTCAGCTGGGCAAGTGCTGGGACCTGGCTGGTTACGGAGAGCCTCCAGCACCTGTTCCTCAACAGCCCAGGTCAGAGCTGCAACGATGCAGGGACTTGGCAGAATCGACACAGGGTCCTTGGAGGGGGTGTCATCCTTCTGGAATTGACGGGAGAGGGCGTCTGGCTTGGTGTTGCGTGATCCAGGCCGGTATGACAGAGTGAAATTAAACCTGGTGAAGAACAGGGCCCAGCGGGACTGCCTGGAGTTCAACCGTTTGGCCGTGCGGATGTACTCCAAGTTCTTATGATCGGTCCAAACGAGAAATGGAATGGTGGACCCCTCCAGCCAGTGACGCCACTCCTCCAAGGCAAGCTTCACAGCCAGCAGCTCACGGTTCCCTATGTCGTAATTGCACTCAGAGGGGGACAACCGACGTGAGAAAAAGGCACAGGGATGGAGCTTCCTATCCTCCGCAGCCCACTGAGAAATCACAGCACCAACTCCCACATCCGAGGCGTCCACCTCCACAATGAATTGCCGGTCCACATCAGGCATCTGGAGGATGGGAGCGGAGGTGAACCTCACCTTGAGGGTACTGAAGGCTTTGTCGGCTGCTGGGGTCCAGGTGAAGGGTTGCTTGGTGCTGGTTAGAGCAGTGAGAGGGGCAGCAACGGTACTGTAGTTCCGGATAAACTTTCTGTAGAAGTTAGCAAACCCCAGAAACTGTTGCAGCTTCTTTCTGTTCTCCGGAACTGGCCATGAAGTGACTGCTGATACTTTGGCAGGATCCATTTGGATACTTCCCTCTGCCACTATGTACCCCAGGAAGGCCACTGTCTTGACGTGAAACTCACATTTCTCTGCCTTGGCGTAGAGGGAATTCTCCAGAAGACGATGAAGGACTTGCTGGACATGGCGGGTGTGTTCAGACAGGTTTCTGGAGTAGATTAAGATGTCATCCAGGTAAACGAAGACAAACTTGTTTAACATGTCCCGCAGTACATCATTCACTAGAGCCTGGAACACAGCAGGAGCATTGGTGAGGCCAAAAGGCATAACCAGATACTCGTAGTGGCCTGTTGGTGTATTGAATGCGGTTTTCCATTCATCTCCCTCCCGGATCCGCACTAGGTGGTAAGCGTTTCTGAGATCCAACTTGGTAAAAACAGTGGCTCCCTGGAGCAACTCAAAAGCAGAGGTGAGCAGAGGCAGAGGGTAACGGTTTTTCACTGTGATGTCGTTGAGTCCCCTGTAGTCGATGCAGGGGCGAAGAGATCCGTCCTTCTTCCCCACAAAGAAGAAGCCAGCACCAGCAGGAGATGAAGATGAACGGATTAATCCTGCGGACAGAGAGCCATTGATGTAGTCCTCCATGGACTTTCTTTCAGGAGCAGACAACGAATAAAGACGACCCTTTGGAGGGGCTGTTCCAGGGAGGAGGTCGATGGCACAGTCGTACGGTCGGTGAGGGGGCAGAGATGTGGCTCTTGCTTTGTTAAACACCTCTCTGAGACCATGGTAGCATTCTGGGACATTGGAGAGGTCAGGAGCGGAGTTAGTAGGTACTGGCCGAGGGGGTAGTGCGGCAGCAAGCAGGCAGGTTCGGTGGCAGTCCTCTCCCCACTCCCTGATCACCCCGGTCACCCAGTCGAGCTGAGGGTTGTGCCGGCGGAGCCATGGGTAACCCAGGATGAGGGGTTGGCCTGGAGAGGGGAGCAGGTGAAACTGGATAGTTTCTTGATGGTTTCCGGACAGACCCATCGAGACCGGGGCCGTGACATGAGTGACCGATCCGAGTAAGTGTCCGTCCAGTGCCCGGGCAGGAATAGGAGGTGTCAAACGGAGGTTCTCCAGTCCCAGTTGGCGTGCCAGCTTGATGTCCATTATGTTGGCTTCGGCGCCAGAATCCACCAGAGCAGCCAGGGTGTGAGTAGAGTCAGAGAGGCGGAGGTGAACTTGCAGCAGGGGTTTGCGGTCGGAGGACTGGATGGTCATTGAACTCAACCGGACTCCCCCTATGCCCGGTGAGCTTCGGCCCTTTAAAGGGCAGGTTACCACACGATGTCCATCACCTCCACAATAGAGGCAGAGGTTTGAGGTGAAGCGGCGCTGGCGCTCTGCAGGAGTGAGAGAGGCTCGCCCAATCTCCATAGGCTCAGACTGATCAAGCTGACCTGGGTGAGTGGCAGTAGATGACAGGAGCCCAGTCGGATCTCTCCGAATGCCGGTAGTAGGTGGACCTTGGCGCCCCCTCTCACGACGACGGGTCTGTATCCTTCTGTCGATCCTGACAGTCAGTGCGATGGCTTCATCAAGAGTGGAAGGCAGTTCATGGGAGACCAACTCGTCCTTGATATAGTCAGCCAAACTATGGAAGAACGCGTCCACCAACGATGGTGTGTTCCAAGAACTTCGTCTAGCCAGGGTTCGGAAGTCGATGGAATGGTCTGCGACTGTACGTCTGCCTTGTCGAATACTGAACAGTTCACGAGACGCCTCTGCGGTTGGTGAATCCAGGTCAAACACCTTCAGCATCTCCTCAGCAAACAGGTCGAAGGTTGCACATGCGGGGGTTTGACGTTCGAACTCTGCTGTTCCCCAGAGTCGAGCTCGGCCCGTCAGGTGAGTGATGGCATACCCAACTTTAGCCCCCTCCGTGGCGAAGGTCCTTGGCTGCAAGGAGAACTGAAGTCGGCAGCTAGTCAGGAATGGCCGGACCTGGGTTGAGTCGCCGTTGAACCGCTCGGGGTTTCCAATCTTGGGTTCCGGAGCAGCGGCTGCAATGACCGGGGCAGGTAACTCGGGGGCAGGGCTGGTGGGCAGACTGGCTGGGGTAAGGTTGGTGAGGAGTTGAATGATCATGGCGAGTTGTTGTTGCTGCTGCTGGAACTGCTGCTCATGCTCATCGGTTTCCATGTCGGGGAAAGTGTGCGCTGAGTCCATAATGGTCAGATCGTACTGTCACGGTTCAGACAGACGACCAGAGGACCACAATTGCGTCACACCAGAAAGTTTATTAAAACTTAAGGGAAAAGGGAAGTAGGGAGTGAATGAAGGCTCCAGGGGTAACAGGGATCCCGTCCAATGTGCTGGGTCTGTGCCCCCCCCAGTGGCAGCGATGCGTCCTATGAAGCCGGTGGTGGGTGGTCCAGAAGTCCTGGGGGGGGGAGACACAGACACAACAGGGCGGAATGAAACAAGGCAGCAGTACAGTTCAAGGGAAATCCAAAATACGTAGTAGCAAGGCAGAAGGCTGGTCAGAGTTACCGGGATAGAAGAGTAGACAGGAGTCGTGATGGCAGAAGCAGGTCTGGATCTCCTGGGGCAGAAGAGTATCCAAAAATCAGGCAGGTCCGGGGTCACAAAACCAGGGTGAGCCAGAAGCGCGAGCAAACAGGTTCCGGGTGTGAGCTTTGCAGACGATCTGACACCGGAGAGCTGAAAGACAGGGCCTTAAATACTGGGAGAGGTAGTGGGTAATGCAGCGCAGCTGGCAGAGTAATTAGAGCAGAGCAGAGCAGGGACAGGTGGAGCTAGTTAGGCTGAGTAGAGAGAGTGGTGAGCAGAGTGGAAGAAAATAAAGGTGGTAACCCGGTGGAGTGAGAGGCTCATGACAAGGTGCTTCTGTCACCTAAAATAGAAGTTGGCTGATACAAATCTGGGGCACAAAAATGATCTTGGATTTGGCTAAATATTTTAAATATCTATAAAGGAATATAAGTGCACAGATTGGCAACACAGGGGAGAGGATCAGGTCTGGAGGAGGAAAAACAGAAGATAGGGACATTCATCTCAAGCGGAGAGCATCCAAAACAAGAGAATGGAGATACGCCTAGAGAAACATGATAGAGAGATGGAGTGAACCAGATGGATGTGTTTGTGTCTTCTTTTTGCTAAATTGAGAGTAAATATGATATCACAGGAATAGCAGCCCAAATCCCAGAGCCAAACACGTTTCCATTCTAACTAAAACAAAGGCTCTCTCAGAGCGAGAGCGTCACTTCTGTTAGTGCCAAAAAAGAAGGGAGTCTCACAAAGAGCGAGGCGAGGTGAGCCTGACTCATTTACAGTCCCAGACCCACACTCTGTCACAGTCACACATTCTTTCTATCTCTCTCAAACACACATAGGCTACTATCTCTCTCTTTCTCTCAAACACACACACACACAAACACACACACACTCAGTGTTCTCCTCAGATCCCAGTCTGTCTCAGCAGTCTGGCGATCTGTATTTTTAGCTCTGAGATGAGCCGGAGAGGGGCGTACAGACCCTCAAACAGATGTACCCTCTTCTCTTTCTCCATCCTTCTATACCCTTTTACCTCACAGTGTGACGCAAGACCAGATGGAGCTAGCCCCTCCCACCGCCATCCTCCTCTGAGTATAGGCCTAGGACCATCAATGATACACACACACAAAACACAAAAGCATGCTGTAAATAGAAACGCAAAGAAAGAGGATCCAAAAGCTCTTCAATACCTCGGGACAGACACATACCACCATACTATGTGTGTGTTCTCATTTGCATACCTACGTACATGTGTGGGTAAGATATGTCAATGCCAGTGATTATGATGAAGATTAGTCCAGAAATACACTGAAGATCTTCACACTTCCCTCTCACCTCTTTCTCTCTTCCTTCCTCTCGTCATCATAACCCTTCACTATCTGAACTGAGACTGACAGTGTTGTTATTGCATATGAATTTGAATGTTATTTACATAGTGTATCACCCTCTCTATCCAAAGACATGGCAGCCAGTCATAGCATGTACAGATAGCCTCCTGTGGGGTGGAAAAACCTCAGAATTCCTTTTAGCAGCGGGTGTCCTGATACTGCACTTAGTACTTAGTACTTCCATATTTCAAAGAATAGGAGATACACATTTAGTTAATGTGGTTACACAGCAGCATATATATGGATGGGTCAAGGCCTCACAGTGAACCAAACAGCTTTCCAACAAAAACACCCAGTTGGATTTTAATAAATACATTTCAGCCTCTCTGAACCTCATATATGTCCTCTTAAGCTCTCTGTATCTCTCTCTGGTCCCATTGACGTCACTGGGTTGCTGGGTTTGGGCTTGTTGAATAAGACACCCGTGTGAAGACACACGTCACCAAACAACGCCAACAACACGCCAACTCACTCAAACAGACTCAGAGGGCCTAGCTAGGCAGCCAAGACAAACACTGCCATCTGGGAGAGAGAGGGAGCGAGCGAGAGACCGAGAGAGAGGGAGGGGGGGATACAAAAAGAAAGAGAGAGCGAGCGAGAGAGAGAGAGAGAGAGAGGAATGTGACAGTAGTTAAGGATTAAATAAAGGCAGAGTGACTGATAGTTTTAAAATGATTCGCGGTACCATAAAAAGACTGACAACTAAACAAAAGAACAGAAGAAGAAAGAGACATGAAAGAGAAAGAAGAGAGAATATGAGTAGGCGCTCTGCGGCACATACACGTCAAAGTCTATAGCCCGCTAATGGTGTCTCTCGCTCTGTTCCTAGAGCAGAGTTAGTGCTAATGAGCTCCACACAGACACCTGCAGAGAGGATGGACACATTATAAAAACATACCGATGATGAGTTCATGGCATGTTATAACACATCAATAAACATGTTGTTATAAACTGTGCTCTCCTTTGTGGAAAGCGTGCAGGTATGGAAAGATTTGATAAGAAAGAAAGAAAGAAAGAAAGAAAGAAAGAAAGAAAGAAAGAAAGAAAGAAAGAAAGAAAGAGAATGTAATGAGAGAGAGGTCAGAGAAGACAACACACGTGTGATGATGACTGATGTACAGTGAGACCAAATTGAGGGAGTGAGTTGTCATCAGAGAGAGGAAAGAGAGAAGCTGAGAGAGAAAGAGGGAGGGAAGGTGTGAGGGTGAGAAGAAACTGAGTTGTGATGAACTGTACCTGTATATCCTGTAGAAAGGGAGACTTGGATGGAAAAAGAGAGTGAGATAGCTAGGCAACTAACATCTCAATTATTTTAACCCCTAATGCTAGACAAAAAGTTATGTGTGCATGTGTACATGTATGTACATGCACATGCATGTGTGTTTTAGTGTATGCGTGTGTGTGTGTGTATGCGTGTGTGTGTGTATGCGTGTGTGTGTGTGTATGCGTGTGTGTGTGTGTATGCGTGTGTGTGTGTGTATGCGTGTGTGTGTGTATGCGTGTGTGTGTGTATGCGTGTGTGTATGCGTGTGTGTGTGTGTATGCGTGTGTGTGTGTTTGTTTGTCCATCTGTATCTGCATCATTCAAGTGCCAATCTGTTGAAGGGGAGGATTAATTATGGTGCTAAATGTCACTCTTTCACCCTGTACCATCACCCTTGTCACTGTCTCCCCTGACTCACGACCCCCCTGCCCCAAGACAACAACATTTCTCAATTTATCATCATTTAGCTAGTAACAGAGCAACCGAGGGGTTGAGAAAGGAGGAGGAGATCAAGACGTGAGAATGCAGTTCAAATAACACACACACATACACACACACACATACACACACACACGCACGCACACACACATACACACACACACACACACACACACACTCCAAACTCAATAAAAAGAGCTTGAGGGGTTTAGAAGGAGCAGATTAAGACTTTAAATGAGGCCATAATTAAGACTTTCAACCTGCTCAGTCTCAACTAAAACCATCTGTCACGAAGTCTGTAATACCTACGTTTCATGCAGACCAACATAGTCCCTGTGCCCAAGAAAGAGAAGGTAACCTGCCTAAATGATTACCACCCCGTAGCACTCAAGTCGGTAGCCATGAAGTGCTTTGAAAGGCTGGTCATGGCTCACATCAACACCATCATCCCGGAAACCCTAGACCCACTCCAATTCGCATACTGCCCCAACAGATCCACAGATGACGCAATCTCAATCGCACTCCACACTGCCCTTTCCCGCCTGGACAAAAGGACCTATGTGAGAATGCTGTTCATTGACTACAGCTCAGCGTTCAACACATTTACATTTTTGTCATTTAGCAGACGCTCTTATCCAGAGCGACTTACAGGATCAATTAGGGTTAAGTGCCTTGCTTAAGGGCACATAGACAGATGTTTCACCTAGTCAGCTTGGGGATTAGAACCAGCGACCTTTCGGTTACTGGCACAACGCTCTTACCCACTAAGCTACCTGCCGCCCCCAACACCATAGTGCCCACAAAGCTCATCACTAAGCTAAGGACCCTGGGACTAAACACCTTCCTCTGCAACTGGATCCTGGACTTCCTGACGGGCCGCCCCCAGGTGGTAATGGTAGGTAATGTAGTGTATTAAGATTATGATGGTGTTAAATGTTTTTCATGAAGAAATGGAATGTTGTTTATGTTAGTATCAAGAGGGAATGTTTTAGGTGTAACGTCACATACAACAGACCGGAAGTGTGTTGTAGACAGGGGAGACTGGGGATTGGCCAGAAGAGGGAGCATCATTGGTTATAAATAGGGGGGAAAACGAAGGAGAGGGCAGAACGAGCAGCCATTCTGAGGCGTCGCTCTCCGGGTGTCATGTCACCTGTCACTCATGCTGAAGCTTCTGATCTGAATAAACCTTATGATCAACGTTCAGTATGAGCAGACTCCTTTTGTTCATCAGCAATAATTGCCACCACTCACTCGATACGACAAATGGCGAGCTTGCCAGGAGGGGTCTGCAATCCTCCTCTGCTGCATTTGTAGCCGCCAAGCTAACTCAAGCTAACTCGGTCTGGAGTCATGACCAGACCAGGGTGAGTTTTTCCTCACAAGCTTTGTGAGATTGTTAGTTTTGATACTGCTTGTGTACACTGGAGGAATGTACCATTACGACCGTGTCTCGAGTGGCGTTATTGTTGTTGACTGGGAGTCTGAAAAATATTCTAAATTTGGTTGATGTGTAAACGGTAAAGTCTAGAACAAATGGATTGGTAGAGAATAAAGGCTGGGATACGTATGCATATTTAGGGCACCGTGAATCTGGTAAAGACCTCGAAGCGAGGCGATTCTTTAGGAATGGGCCATGAAATCCTTGCAACGCGTTCGGTGTGGTAAGGTTGATTCTGGGAATTATAAGCTGGACGGATTATATGTATGTTATGCTCATCTTATAGTTGACGAAGTATATGTGTGGGGTAACCTCTCTATGATTATCCAGAACTTACGGCAGCATAAAGTTAGGCGGAGATATGGATAATGATGGACAATGATTTGGCCACGGTGCAGGTTACTTAGGGCTGGGTAGGCCGCAGTTAGCTAAAGGCTAAGGCTAATGTTAGTGCTAAATGCTGAATTGTGTTTCATGCTACATGGTACATGGCGGCTAATGCTAAATGCTAATTGTGTTGTGTGCTACATGCTAATGTATCCTTAGAGGTCCCATTGCGATGGACTAAGCCTCTTAAAATATGTATGTGTGTGTAGAATTTAAAGTTCCATGCAAATGTGAGCTCTGTTAAGTGTAATTGTGTGAGTATAAGGTATAAAATAGTGAAGCTGTAGCGTAATGCTATCGTTCTATGGTGGAAAAGCATGGGGTTAAATGGATGTGCGCATGCGCTTGATTTTACGGGGCTAAAACTACGACATGCGGTTGTGCTAAGCCTACAAAACACGGCATTATGGGTAAAGGTCATAGGTCCCATCTGGGGGCTGCAGGGGGAGACAGAGAAACACACAGACAAAGAGATATTTGGACACGAGTATTCTAGTTGTTACATCGGCGATGGTTAAAGATGAAACTTGTTTTGTGACCTATTGAATTTATAAATTAGATATATGGTGACGGAGTATAATGAATTGAATTAAATGACGGATTAAAATAAAATAAAAATGTTTTTGAGCGATCTATTTAGTTCTGGGTTAGTCTTAGAGTGAATAATGGGTGAACGAAGGAATATTGAATATGGTTGAAATAAGTCAGTGATTGCATTAACTACTAAAATGTGATTCTGTGTCTCTGTTTTTCTGTCATATGAGAGGAGCAATACGATACGACAGGAGAGAGGAGGGGCTAACGTGTGACTGACGTGCGTCACGTGACAAGGTGTGACGAGGCAGAGGATCAGATCAGGCTAGTTCACAAGATCATCCTAACAAAATATGTGATGTTATGACAATTTTACATAGGCTTGGCAAATGATTCATTAAAAATTGCATTTTGGAGGCTCTGTATCACTGGGGTTTGATGGGAGTTGTGTTGGGAATCAAGGACTGACATTATTCTGTAAATTTAAGATAATTAGGTGCCTATAGAGCAAGGGGGTTTATGGGAATTGTAGTATTGAAGGGTTAGAGGCTTTGTTTTTGGGATTGCTTTGAAGTTGACTAACTTACATTTACTTGCATTTGAGGGGTTGTGGTAAGATAGCCAACACTAATTGATAAATTGGTGATATAGGAATACAAATTGGTTTTAATTATTCATGATTTTTAATTGATTTATTTAAAAAATAATTACAGGGGGAAGCCATAGGCTATACAGTCTAAAATAAAATAGTTCACAATAAAGGAATATAAAAGGGTTGATATAGGGGAAAAAATAGTAATCCTTTAACTAAAGTAGTGTTAGAAAAACTAATGGCAGAAGTTAGTACACCTTTCTCACATACGGATTCAGCAAAAAGACACCCACCTTATGAGAAGGAAGCTTCCAGTGATCATCCAGCAGGGTGATTGTTGCATCAGAGATGAAGATGGACGAATAATAGATAGAGGACAAGCAGAAACGACCAGAAAGATGAATCCAAAACTCCAGAAGGAAGAAAAACCGAGATGTCTGGAAACTAAGAGAAGAATGAGGTTCGAGTTCAGATGAAGATAGCAATAAGGAGGAGACTGAAGGGGCTGTGTATTCAAAAGGAGTTTGTCCTACAAGGACTGGCACAGAAGAAAAGTAAGAAGATGATGGAAGATGATATTTTGAGGACAGAACTTAAGCTGTTGAAGAATACTGACATGTCAACAGCAAGAAAGAACAGGACGAAGAAACTCTGAGAAAACTCAATCATACAACTGGTGGAGAAGAGAAGCTTTGGTGATGAAGAATCAGAGTGAACCAAATCAACAATCACTGTTACAGCTTCAACTGAACAAGATCAAATGCAATTGTACCAGCCAAGGGGGGTACCAAATGTTCCATATCCACAGCCAGTTTCTGGACAGACACAGAATTGGAGAGGAAGAGGACGAGAAGAAATAGAAGGAGGAGGAAGATTTCAGCTACACTTCCAGCAACTTTCAGAAGACTGTTATAATTATGGACAGGTTGGGTACTTTACCTGTGAGTGTAACAAGTCAGGAGGAAAAACAGAGAACATTTTTAAGGAAGATACAGGGGCAATTCAAGATCACCTGTTCTCCAGGTGAACCCTAGAGATTCTAGAGTGCCTAGAAGATCCGGAAGGGGGTTGTCAGCTGATAGCACCGATTAGAGAAGAAGAGAAAATATCCAACAATTGAAGTAAAAACAACCGACCATTAGAAGTAATGGTGAATAGTGGAAAAACGTATGTGTTCAGCCTAAAGAGGTTAAACATCTCACTATGTAAAATTAACTAATTAGGATAGGGATTTGAGGTAGTAAACAGTTAATTACTCTTAGGGAACCAATTGAGCTATGCTATAAGAACTCAAAGAGAAATTTAAAATAGACATACTAATATTAGGACATAAATCTGTTGCAGTATTGGAAAGAGATGCATTGTTTATTCTGGGTTACATTCTTACACTAAGGGATTTCAGGCTAGGCTAAAAGGTGTTTAGTCGTTTTGCCAAGTCTGTGTGTAAAGAAGTCAAAAACAGGTGGGGACTTTTCCAATCACATATTCTCAAATGTGGTGGTAAAGGGATTTTGTGAATAAATTAGTGGAAAATGTTTTTAAATGTTAGGAGGAAAAGATTAGATTAAAATAAGTTAGGAGAACTAGGGTTGAAGGAACTCTAAGACAGTAAGCTAAGTTTCAAAGTTAGTAGTAAGAGAGAGAACAATGGTGAAGGACACTTTAGAGTAGGGAGATCAAGGTAATTATAGGTGTATTTTTTATAATCAAAAGTTTGAAAGTCAGGGATTATAGAGAGGACTGAGATTTGGGGAAAAAGTGACACTAGTGGTGATAGATGGAAGTACAAGCAAAGACAACTTTTCTTTGGGGGAAAATGGATGAAGTAACAATAAGGACATTGACACTTCAGTCTATTAAAACAACAGTGAGAAGCAATTTAACTCTTTCAACATTGATAGTTATTAAAGCCATAAATATATCGCATTTGATTATAAGGGAACCAATAGCTCCAGTGCCAATTTTAGGGTTAGGATGGGGACGTTTCTTTCACATGGAGAGATAATTATGGAGAAGAAGTATACTTATCTAGTGCAAGCATTAGAAATTTGTTCAGGTTAAGAATTATTGGTTAAAAGGCTATGTAATTCATAAAGTGATGCCTATAATGGAAGATTTGAAATCTGTTGAAGCTTCCGCAGTCACCGAAGGAGTTCAGGAGGAGTAGGTTACAGTAGCCACTCCAACAGTAGATAATACACAGAGGATAACGGGAACTTTCGCACTAGAAGTAATTAAGGTTAATACATCAACTACTTTAATGGTAACTTTGGAAGGGATTAATGATACGATGGCAATAGCAAACGTAGGAAGTATGACACCGACAACAACTTTTCTGAAATTAAAGGGGGTAGCAAGAAGGACTTAAAATAGGAGAGCAGATAGTGGTAGAGAGAATATAGATTCATCATGGAGGACAGGATGAGGTCTTTGATTTTAATGACAGACAAGGAGAGGTATCTGATCAGTACCGCTCGTTAGGGAAGAGAGAAACTAAATGCATGTAGTTTGATTCTTCTGTTGTGAAAATTAGAGATAGATAGGCAGGTAGGAATCTTTGGTTCCAGTAGCTCATTTTGTAATATCAGTGAGGAATCTTGAGGGTCCATGTCTGGGGAGAATTCCAGAGCCAAACATGTTAGAGACGGTCGTTCGACCTCTATCAAGTATGTGTCAATCTTATGCGTTGTCATGACTGTTGTATCAGCAGCAACAGGCAGTAACAGATAAAATAATGTCGTTGTCAAAACATTTGTTTAAGCCTAGGTTTAGGTGTTATTGGGTTAAGTTAATTAACTTGTGTAAATTTGTTAGATGTTAAGTAAAATCAGGTAACAGCAAAGACTGAAGCATTTGAGGTGTAACCATTGAGGGCTAAAAAGTTGTTTGGTTCTAATAAAACATATGAGGTAAGGGGTATGTTTATGGGAATATCAGATTGTGATGATTATATGATGACTTTAGATAAGCACGAACATAAGGTTAGAGAGGACAAATATAATGTAACTTTTTATGTACCAGTTAGTAGGAACAGCAGGACTTTGATGGTTAAAAGATTAGATTTTGCCTGACAATGTGACTATGGGGAATTTTAGAGATATTTGGAGGGTTTGTGGTGATAAAGCATATATATTCTTACATTATGGATGGACAGGATTTTGTTACATGTCAACGTTGAAGCTTCCATATGAGGTTTTTATCATTATAGGAGGGATAGCACCGGACACAGCTAAATCTAGGGTTAAAAGGGTGACATGGCTACATGTCATAGTCTTCAAGCCTATCATTGAAGGATGAATCTAAGGGAGAAGGGGGGATTTTTTTTCCATGGTATGGTGTAACATTTGGGAAGATCCTATTGATGATAATAGTTATACTTTGAGTCCAGATAGTTCAGATAGTTATATATGCATTGAAGAATATAAGGGATGTGTTTGGGAGATCTGAGAAGATTTGGTTGCAGGATCAGGTAGGCCAGTAGGGGCAGTGATGGGTTACATTTAATGGCAGCTTTGATAACACTGTGTGATGTTTGTAATTTGTTACTGACCTTTGAGAAAGCTATGATATTGAGATAGGTTGGAGAGTGATGCCTGGAGACAACACTCAGATGCCGGTGTTGACTGTTCCTGATCTGGATAAAGATGGACAAGTGGAACTGAATGGATAAATATCATTTTTGATTATTTGATGATTTTTCAAAAAAAAAAAATCAATATTGGGGTGATGTTGGTATGATTTATGAATCAAAGGGGGGAATGGTTAATGTGATTCATGCATCATTTATATATCATTTTTATATTCTTAGTTGATATTGATGGTCAATTTGAAAGTGTTGTTTTGCAAAGGATACTGTTTGGTCTTTTTCTTTTCTTCCAGAAGCATTTGGGGAACATATGGAGATTGAAATACTCAAACAGGGACAATATGAAGGGACAATATGAAGGGACAATATGAAGGGACAATATGACTGGAGGAGATGAAACAAGGAGGGTGTGGCCGATTCCATCATCAACAGTCCATTGGAAGAGGAGACTACGGGGAGATGAAGTGTAGTGGACTACATTCCAGTGTCTGCAATGAAATATAGACATGTGTAATACATAATTGTGTCATATTCTTAGGGATTAATTTTTGTAGAAGGATATTTGATGTTATTGAATACATGTGAGGATCTTAGATGTTTTTGTTTATTTCGTGAATGCTTAGGGACAGGAAATTTAGGCAGGGAGAGGTTCACTGTACGGTCCAATGGGTTGACCAGCCTTACAAGTGGATGTTTTTGGATAGGATTTTGTTTGCAGGGGCTTACATGTGTATTTAATTGCATCATAGTTTCAAATGCATTTACATGGTTTATGAGGTTATCTGGAGTACCGAAGGTGGTTGCCTGGGGCAGAGGGACCGTGAGAGAATTTTACTGTCTTGATTGATGGATGGAAGGTTGCCGGACAGTTTTTCGCTCTTACACTCCATAGAGATTTGTTCATATTTCATAGTAATGTATTCACACTTCATTAACAGTTATTGCATAGAAAGGTATTTACACTCTAGAGAAGAATGTTTTTGGTTTAATGTTAAAGATACTCAATAAGAAATTGTTACTGGTCATAATCCTATTCTGTTTGTTTTCGAGACGTTTAGTTTGTCTCGAAAGGGGGGAATATGTAGTGTATTAAGATTATGATGGTGTTAAATGTTTTTCATGAAGAAATGGAATGTTGTTTATGTTAGTATCAAGAGGGAATGTTTTAGGTGTAACGTCACATACAACAGACCGGAAGTGTGTTGTAGACAGGGGAGACTGGGGATTGGCCAGAAGAGGGAGCATCATTGGTTATAAATAGGGGGGAAAACGAAGGAGAGGGCAGAACGAGCAGCCATTCTGAGGCGTCGCTCTCCGGGTGTCATGTCACCTGTCACTCATGCTGAAGCTTCTGATCTGAATAAACCTTATGATCAACGTTCAGTATGAGCAGACTCCTTTTGTTCATCAGCAATAATTGCCACCACTCACTCGATACGACAGTAACAACACATCTGCCACGCTGATCCTCAACACTGGGGCCCCTCAGGGGTGCGTGCTTAGTCCCCTCCTGTACTCCTTGTTCACCCACGACTGCGTGGCCAAACATGACTCCAACACCATCATTAAGTTTGCTGATGACACAACAGTGGTAGGCCTGATCACCGACAACGATGAGACAGCCTATAGGGAGGAGGTCAGAGACCTGGCAGTGTGGTGCCAGGATAACAACCTCTCCCTCAACGTGACCAAGACAAAGGAGCTGATCATGGACTACAGGAAAAGGAGGGCCGAACAGGCCCCCATAAACATTGACAGGGCTATAGTGGAGCGGGTCGAGGGTTTCAAGTTCCTTGATGTCCACATCACCAACAAACTATAATGGTCCAAACACACCAAGACAGTCGTGAAGAGGGCAAGACAACACCTTTTCCCCCTCAGGAGACTGAAAAGATTTGGCATGGGTCCCTAGATCCTCAAAAAGTTCTACAGCTGCATCATCGAGAGCACCCTGACCGGTTGCATCACCGCCTGGTATGGCAACTGCTCGGCATCTGACCGTAAGGCGCTACAGAGGGTAGTGCGTACGGCCTAGTACATCACTGGGGCAAAGCTTCCTGCCATACAGGACCTATATTCTAGGCGGTGTCAGAGGAAGGCCCAAAAAATGGTAAAAGACGCCAGTCACTCAAGTCATGTACTGTTATCTCTGCTACCGCACGGCAAGCAGTACCGGAGCGCCAGGTCTAGGACCAAAAGGCTCCATAACAGCTTCTACCCCCAAGACATAAGACTGCTGAATAATTAATCAAATGGCCACCCGGACAATTTACATTGACACCCCCCCCCCCCCCCCCCCCCCCCTCTACCAACTGAGCTACACGGGACTTCATCTTGACTAACCTGTACCCCCGCACATTGACTCGGTACCGGTACCCCCTGTGTATAGCCTTATTATTGTTATTTTATTGTGTTTCTTTTTTTTTTCTTTATATATTTTTTTCTTTAGTTTATTTAGTAAATAATTTCTTAGGTCTTTCTTGAACTGCATTGTTGGTTAAGGGCTTGTATGTAAGCATTTCACTGTTCACCTGTTGTATTTGGCGCATGTGACAAATAAAATTGTATTTTATTTTATTTTATTTGAAATACATCAAACCTCTGTGAGACGTTTTGGAAATGTATGTTACAATATCCAAAGACCAAAGGGAACTGTCCGTGTCCATTTAAAATGCCACTATTCATCCATCTATAATAATTTCACATTATCCCCATCTATTTCATTCAACTTGATTACCAATTGATGTCTTTCATTTGTTCTTCATTTTCTATATGACCACTTTAGATTCTATTCCTCTAGTTCAGGGATGGGCAACTTTGATAGGGGTGGGGGGCACTAAAAATCTGAACTCATCATGAGGGGCTGCAGTGGCTAGTGGGTCTGCATACCCACAGCCATACCCACAGCCATACCCACAGCCATACCCACAGCCATACCCACAGCCATACCCACATATGCAGTCAGAGCTGGCTCTAGCCTAAGTTACATTTTGTTGCCCCCCCCCCCCCTTTCTTGACAGCGGAGAGAAAAAATTGAAGTTTTAGAGTTTATTTCCTGCAATTCTACACATTTTGCCATGAGGCGTAGAAAATATATTGCAGTCTCAAAGCAAGTTTGCTGCAATTCTACACATTTTGCCATGGGGTGGAGAGATTTTGCAATTTTATAACTAAATTCATGCAATTCTAAAAATTAGCAGCTTTACAGTTAATTTCCTGCAATTCTACTCATTTTGCCATGGGGTAGCTAAGGCTGTAAGTGTGTGTTTCTTGTGTTTTATAACACAGTGGTCTTGTGTTGTACTGTGTTTTCCCTTAGCGATTACCTTTTGGAGGAAAGCCAGAGAACAGAGAGACTCCCACACAGTTCCGTTTTAGTAAAACAAAGAAAATGTTTATTCACAGCTTCCATTGAAAAGAAAATGTGCAACAGTATCACAGTTTCCTTCTTATTCCATTCAACCACACAGTCAGAGGAGGAGGGGGAGTGGCACATGGGGAGTGAGAAACAGAAATGCCCCGACACTCTCATCATTACCTGGTTGGGTTTGCATTTGATTTGACAGAGATGTACATTCAGCCATGCACCTGCTGTCGGGAGAGTGTGTGTGTGTTAGATCTGGAATCAAACAGCTGCGTCTTCTGCTTCCAGTGAAATCATCTTAGAGTCAGACTCATTAATATATGAGAGCTGCTTGAAATATGACAGCTTGCTAACCAGAGGGATTGTTAAATGCCTTTTAGCATGAGAGGTAACTGGCACACACACACATTAAAGGGATGACTGGGGCACTCCTTATCTGGTGCTGACTCGCAGCAGGTCACTGTCACTCTTTTGGACCGGATCAACCCAGCTGGACCCAGGCTTCAGTCACCATAATGGGCTATAGGTTCTCCCCAGTATACTGTCCTTCTGTGTGCATCTCACATTAACACATACAGAGAGACACACACTGTGGTCAAGAGGGGAACCACAGACTTAGAAACAAGAGGTAGAGACGGACTACTGAAGGGAAAGATTTCCATACATCTTTTCAAATCTCCTCAATCTTTACATACAGTACACTAATAAACATGATGGCGTTACTCATGGCAACAATCACCAATGGGAAAAAGAGAAAGAAAAACTAGAAAACCAGAAGAACGTTGAAGCATGGGCTTCATACAATAAAACTACACAGCAGTGTCATGTATGTAGCTATCTAGTGTCACAAGTGTATCACTACCTACAGAGTTAGTGTGAGATATTTACAGTGTGGTTGTTATTGATGGTGTTGACAGGAAAAATAGATGACATGTCAAATGTTGGAGATGGAGAGACGCCCTTGCTTTCACTCCCTTACTGGCACTCGGACCTAGCCTGCTGTCTGCTGTATGTCGTAACAACTCTTTTTAATCCTCTCACTCTCACACTCTCTCTCTTTTATCCTGTCTCTCGCTTGCCAGTATCCTTGAAACTCTTTTGATTTCTGTCCTATCCCTGTTACACACACGCTCACATCGTTTTCTTCACCCTTTACATCTATCCACCTCTCCTTTACCATCTCACTAATAGTTGTCTCACTACAGTATTTTTCCATAAGTATTCTTGTCTTCCTACTATTCCCTTTATGAGATGCCCTCAGCATTTTCTGTCTCTTGCTGCTGTTGCCCTGTAGGAGCAGCACTCTGGTGTCTCTGGTCTCTGAGGTGGACAGGTGAAAGTTGAAAGGTCAGTGACAAAGATGAAGCCAAAGGAAAGTGTTGCTTTTGAAAATATTGGTACGCAGTGGGTTGACAATGGTGAGCATTTGACGCCATACAAAATAGCCAGTGTCACAACGCCTGCGTTGTTTGCTGCGAATACAAACTAGTAGTTATGGTGATTAAATTCCTGAAAACAGAACCTGCTGCTGTGATGTCATCTCAGTGAAAAATGAGCTCAGCCCTATCAGCAGCAGCAGTGCCCTCCAATCAAATGGTGTCACACTGCATCTCACCTGTGCTCCTGAGAGCAGCTCCCTACAAACTGCCTGCTCCTGCATCAGTGTACCGCCCCCTGGGGGCCAGGGGGGAAACTGAAAGGAATCAAGATCCAGGTGTGTAGAGGAGAAAGAGAAAGGAGTTGGAGAAAAAGAGGAGCTAATAGGGCTGTTCAGCCAAAGAGAAGGTGGAGGGAGAAGGTTAGTACAGAAAGGGAGAGGAGAGGGAGGAAAGACTGAGTGGGGGAGAAGGAGGAGGAGGAGGAGGAGGGCAGGAGGACCGGGGTGTCGTAGCCGGGCGGGCACTCGAGCTCGAAGCAACGCACAGAGGCGTCTTCGTTCCCGTAGTTGGCCCAGTACTCCTCCTGGTCCACCTTGGGCAGGTTCACCTCCTCCTCCACCAGCTCGTACTTAGAGGAGAAGGAGGTGGAGGAAGGGTAGGAGGGCTGGTTGGGCTTGACCGAGGAGAAGGGGTGCGCCTTGACCGTTTCCGAGCTCTTCTGGAAGATTCCTTTGGACGAGGCCACGGGCTTGTGCTTGGAGAACCACCATCTTGTCTTGGTGCTGAAGGTGGTCGTGGTGGTGCCGGCCAGTGACCCGGGGTCGGGGAGGGGACAAAGGGCAAAGTCCATCTCTCGGAGGAAGCGCAGGTCCTGTCCGCGGCGGGGGGAGGGGGAGGTGCACATCAGCTCGGAGGAGGAGATGCGAGCTGTACGGAACCACTCCCACAGGGAGCGGGCCTCACAGCCGCAGGACCAGGGGTTCCCGTTGAGGCGGAGGAACTGGACTGCCACAGCATCTTTCATGGCCTGGCCTGGCAGCTCTGCCAGGGAGTTGTTGAACAGGTAGAGGATGGTCAGACGGCCCAGGTCACGGAAAGCACGGCGGTTCACCTGCCGGATTCGGTTGTCGTGGAGCAGGAGGCGGTCCAGGTTGACCAGGCCGCGAAACACGTTCTCGGACAGCGTGCGGATGCGGTTGCCATGCAGGAAGAGGTGGTTCAGGTTGACCAGGTCGGAGAAGAGGTCGTCCTGGATGAAGTGCAGCTCGTTCTCCTGCAGAGAGGGAGGACATTGTCTTGTTAGTGTGTGTGTGTGTGTGTGTGTGTGTGTGTGTGTGTGTGTGTGTGTGTGTGTGTGTGTGTGTTATATGAGTGTGTGTATCCATACCTGCAGGTAGAGGAACTGCAGGCTGTAGAGCTTGAGGAAGAGGTCGTGGGGGAGAGCGGCCAGCTTGCAGCGGTGCATGTGCAGGCTCTGCAACTTCTCCAGTCCACGGAACGCTCCACCCTCCAGTCGCCGTAGTAATGGGTTGTCACCAAGGTCCAGCTCTTCTAGAACCCTCAGGTTGCTGAAGGCTCCAGCCTCAATCAGTGTGATGTTATTGGAGTAGAGCCAGAGAACCTATAGGGGGAGGGGTTGAAAAGGGAAGAGGTATATAGGAAGGCATCGTTACAGAAATGAGCAAGGACACAGCTCCGATACGAACACACAGAGCTCAAATACTAAACAAAATACTACATTTAAATGCAAAACTATGCAATATCAATCCACAAACACAAACACAGCTCATTAAAAAATAACTTATGTACACACAAGCACACACATTCTAACCTGTGTCTCGAAGCCAAAAGAATCTGCTCTGAGCTCGGTGATGCGGTTGTTCTGCAGAAAGACGCGCTGGGAGTCGTAGGGCACTCCGGAGGGCACGGTGGTGAAGTTCTGAGACTGGCAGCTTACCGTCATAGGCGATGGGTAACACACACACAGCCTTGGACACGTCCCTGCCCCACTTTGCTTCACCGCCACCAACCACAGCACTAGCCATAGGGTGAGCCCACCTGAAACACACACACACACGGAGAGAGGCGCGATATGGATAAGTTTAACACACAGTCATAATTCGTGACAATATTTTCTCATTTTATCTTATTCACTCATCTCTTTAATTGTGGAGACATAGATTAAAATAATGGGACATTATAACAACTAGCAGATGCATTGTACAGTAAAGACAGCCAGAGAAAAAGGGATTGAAAAAGAAAGAAGGCAAGGGATGCAGCGCTGTTTTCAGCACTTGGAGCTGTCCAGTCTAGTGGTGCAGAAAGGACGCGGATATTACGCACAAGCCAAGATTTGCACAGGACTGCCATGATCTCAAGTCTGACTAATTGGCCAGTCGCACTCATTCATAATAAATGACATTATACAAATCACCCGCCTATTCATTTCTACCTGATCATGTTACATAAGCTAGTCAGCCCACCGGGCACAGACCAGTTCAACTTCTAGTTTCGATTTACATTTGGTTGAGTTGTCAACTGATGTGAATTCAACATGAAATCAACCAAAAATGTCACCATGTCATTGGATTTAGGTTAAAAGTTAGATGGGGAAAAAAAGAAATTCCCTTACATTGATGACTTTTTTCAAATCCAATCAGTTTTCCAAATTGATCCAATTTCATCACATATCTTTTTGTTGGTTAAAATGAGGAGGAAACAACGTTGATTCAACCTGTTTTTGCCCAGTGGGAGTACACGTTTATAATTCTGGTAACTTCATTCAACATGTATCCCAGACTAAATAGCTGAATGTGCGTAAAACCAATCTTCTTCTCTGGTTCGAAGTGCTATCAAGTTATATCACACGAGCCACACAAGTGCTAAACAAGATTTACCCTAGTAGCCTAAATTCACGAGCCAACTTCACAAAAAGGTTGGCTCATGAAGAGGTTACAGAGTATGGACAAGGTAAAATAAGGTAACCGGATCCGGATCGGTTTCTCTCTGCATGGATTATTCAGAGGCAGTTTGGCAAGCTCGGATAACGGGGCACAAAGCGAACATCGCATGGAAAAATTATCGCGTGCCCATTCAGCTTCCCCAGCAAATTTTCCAATGTCCTCACGTTGATTACCCGAACCCGGTAACGACATGGCTCGTTAACTCCACGCGCACGGGAACTGGAGAAGACTTGTTTAGTAGGTGCGCGCGTGTGCGCAACATTAACAATTTCCAAATTAGTTTTTGCTTATTAAATAAATATGACCTTAATTCCTTGTTTTGGCTTTGAATAATTTTCTCTCTTTACAAAGTTTTTACCAAATGTAGGCTACAACTGTGCATGGGTAAAAGTACACAACTGAACGAATGAACTACTGAGCTTTATAATGTTGAGGTGGATGGAGACTTAAAAGATTAGAGGTTTTAAGTGTCATCTTATTTGCAAGAGCCATATTTGTACTTCAGGAACTAAACAACTTCATTAAATAAGTGAATACAGTAGCCTAGAGGTGTATGCATGCAAGCACGGTCATACAGGTAGGCTAGCAGTTTACGCACCTAACTGTGAACGAAATCAACTGAGTAGTTCAGTACTTGAGACGTTCTTGTCTATTGATGTTCTGTATTATGTCATGTTTAAAAATTTTGTGTGGACTCCAGGAAGAGTACCTGCAGCTTCAGCAAAGCTATGGGGATCCTAATAAATAAAATAAAAATACATAAAACAGTGATTCACTGTAAATCATATCTTAAGACATCACCATCACCACCAACAACATCTAGTCTAAAACAAAAAAACTCATGATGGAGCCAAGCCTATAGCCTATGAACTGAAGTCAACTCACTTTTGAAGTTGTGGATATTGGCGCTCCGAGATCTCCGTGCAGTCGAGCAAGTTTCCATCTCGAACCAAAGCCGACAGCGAGTTAGCCTGAGCGCAGAGAAAGTGCCTGCTATCTCCGCTGAAGTTCAGCTCTGGTAACCGAGTCAGTGCGACTGAGTGAGTGACGAGCAGAATTCCCGTGATTGGGTTTATACTTGATGAGCTCGCGCCCACGGCTGTGGGCTGCGGCGGAATCTCTCATACCTCATTCTCGCGCAGGGGAGGGGATGTGGTGAATGAGAGAGTTGCTCAGAGGAGGACTGGAAAGGAGAGGACGGTCACGGTATGTGTATGCGTGCGTGCGTCGGGGGAGCTCGACACTGTGTGAGTTTGGATCACAGAGGGGGGTTGGAGGAGGATAAGCAGTTGGGAAAAGATACTTTGGCTTAAAAACAAATAACTTTTGCTCCTTTAAAGCGTCAATCTGTAGTTGCTACATCCATGTTTGGACTTATACATTTATGATATGTACCCATTGATTCTTGAATAATATAACTTATAAATGCCTCATGAGCTTAATTCAACTGTCGTACCCCATCAGAACCAAAAATATAAGCTTGTTTTTACTCCACCGTTTGTAAACAAAGCAAATATAAATAAACCCTGTATAGCCTGAAAACATGGCTAAAACGATCATTTTGATATCATGGTCATGGGTGATCAGTCCTTGCATCCATAGCTCTGTCAGTGAATTTGAGAGTGGTTACATTTCTCCAGGCCCATCATTCAGTTATTTTTTTTACAGAAACAGTGGTTGGGATTTTGCTTTGTTATTGTTTCAAATGCTGATTGCCGCTTTAATGCCTAAATCGCTCTGGATAAGAGCGTCTGCTAAATTACAAAAAAAATAAAAATAAAAATTCCCCACCTTCAATGGCTTGGAGATAATTAGTCTGAGAAATAGCATGCGATTGAGAATATTTTGAAGTATTTTGTCTTTACTTAAAGAGATAGAGTAGCCTACCTGTGAGAGGAGAGTGGGCATTATGAACGTCAACTACTATGCATGAATGAGGCCGTTAATTAGGCCTACCTCATCATCTCAAATGTACAGTATTTATCGTCGCTCTCTCTTCATCCAATAATAGTATGTATTGATCATGCGTGTGTTATAGGCCTACATCAAACATTCATAACCTTGGCACAATAGCCGATACCGTTTCAAGTATCCTACCCTGATGCGCCCTATAGGCACCGCAGCCCACAGACCGTTTTTCCCTTGGATTTGACCATCACTTTTCATCGACCTGAATAAATATGTTATTGTGTAAAAGGCTAGTTTAGGGATGGGCAAATTTGATGGGGGTGGGGGCCACAAAAAATCTGAACTCATCATGCGGGGCTGTAGTGGCTCGCGGTCTGCATACTCAATCCACACACGCATGCGTCAGAGCTGGCCCTGGCCTTTTGCTCCCACCTTGCCAGCAAAACATTTTCTTGACAGGGGAGAAACAAAATGTCCGTTTTAGAGTTCATTTCCTGCAACTGTAGGCCTACACATTTTGCCATGGGGCATTAAGAAAATATTGCTGTTTTAAAGCAAGTTTGCTGCAATTGTACACCTTTTTCCACAGGATGAAGATAAATGTTTGGTTACTACAAGTTTAGCTAGCTGGCTAGACTAATTTACCAATCTTAAAAATGTTAGCTGACATGGGCTAATTGAGTGACAGTCATTTTTTAAAACATTTTAGTCATTTAGCAGATGCTCATTTTTTTCATACTGGCCTCCCGTGGGAATCGATGAAAAAATGCTGGAAGAAACAAACATTTACAGCATATAAACTCAACATGATCAACAGGAATGACATTTACTCTCACAGGTGTCCAATAAGATCTATCTGAAAGCCACACCCCTAATAAGCCACACCTCCTAAAATTAATTTAAGGATTACATTCAAAAAGACCCAGCTGCTAGGTCAACCCAGCATGAAAGTAAAAAATACCCAATTGATGGTTAAATTAACCCATATTTGGGTAATCCCAACAACTCACCAGTTTGGGTTATTCATGCAACCCAACTGGCTGGGTCAAAATAACCCAGTGTGTATTCTGTCCAATATGTACCCAGCCTGTGTTACCAATGAACCCAAATTGGGTTGTTTTTAACCCAGCATTTTTTGGGGGAGTGTAGGATCGAATGGATCAGTCAGGTATTTGCTTGAGTTAGTTTTGGATTAGATTATTGATTTGTGAAATTACACCCAAATAAGAAAGTGTCCACAAGTAGGGCCTAACCTGAGTCCGGATCTCCATGGTGAAGGGACAGAACACTACTCAATGCGTGTGTGTTTGTGTGTTTGTCTGTTTGTGCGTGTGTGCACAGTCTGTGTGCTTTCTAAGGTACATTTCAGTGGGTGGAGTAGGGAGGTGGTTTGGTAGAGATTGTATGCAGCATGTGTGTGCATGTTAAGACATGTTTTGGGGGTGGGTTGAGTCAGAACTGAGTCCTCTCCCCCATGACTTGGGTCAAGGCTGTTCCATTTTCAGCAGCATGATGCACACAGTCTGTTCCTTATGGCAGCACAGAGGTAACAGCACAGAACAATAACAATGGCTACTCAGGAGAAGGTCAGCTCCACAAGCTGTGTAATAGCATATGACATCATTCATCTGCAGAGAACATCTTTGTGTGTGTGTGTGTGTGTGTGTGTGTTTGTGTATGTCTGTGTGCATCCAGGACCTTCAGCATAACAATCACCCTACCAAAACCATGGTCATAACTTAACATCTCTGGTGATCAATTAACCAGCTAGCAATCTGCTGTGTGTGTGTGTGTTAGTGCACAATGTTCCTTGGGTCTCTAGGCTTTGGGGGTGGTAGTGAGCTCTGCGAGCTGGCACCAGTGGTCACCATGGGGGGCCGTGGAGAGTTGGTAAGGGGTGGAGAGGGGAGGGATGGGGGGAGTGAGAAGCTGATTGCACAGCTGACCGAGGGTGGCTCTGTGTGCCCCCCTCCCTTCATCACGCACCCAGACATTGGTCATGAGGCAGTATGTGTGTGTGTGTGTGTTAGTATTCTGTCGATTATCTATTGAAGTAGTCAGAGATCACATGCCTTTACTACAACTTTCTTTCTTTCTTTCTTTCTTTCTTTCTTTCTTTCTTTCTTTCTTTCTTTCTTTCTTTCTTTCTTTCTTTCTTTCTTTCTTTCTTTCTTTCTTTCTTTCTTTCTCTGCTCTCCCTCCTCTCTCACACATCCCTCTCTCTGCTCTGGTACACTAACATGTGATCTGGTGTAAACACAACATGTTGAAAAGGTTTGTCCTCCTGTCACATGCCGACCCATCCCTCCTCGAAAACACTCACGCACCCCCATACACATGCACCGACCCCCATAGCCACCACTTTCGCAAAATCAGGCACGGACACATACAATACAGAGCCAAACCCACACAGACACGTTTCTACTATAAATGCAAACATACTATACACACATAAGGAGAAGTATACTCACAAACACCAACACGCACACCCCCACATACAAGGTACATACATTTACATTTACATTTTAGTCATTTAGCAGACGCTCTTATCCAGAGCGACTTACAGTTAGTTCGTTTTTTTATTTTTTATCTTTCATACCCCCCCTGGGAATCGAACCCACAACCCTGGCGTTGCAAACGCCATGCTCTACCAACTGAGCTACATCCCTGCCGGTCATTCCCTCCCCTACTTTGGACGACGCTGGGCCAATTGTGCGCCGCCACATGGGTCTCCCGGTTGCGACCGGCTACGACAGAGCCTGGATTCGAACCAGGATCTCTAGTGGCACAGCTAGCACTGCTATGCAGTGCCTTAGACCACTGCGCCACTCGGGAGAACCTAGAAGTGTGTGTGGACTCACTGGTGTTTGTGTGTGTCTCTTCATGCTAATAGGTATAGGCGTGTCAGGCAGTGCCATGGCCTGAGGGGACTGTCCACTCCCACAGAGACACTCCAAAAACTGATCTTGAGCGAGGGTAGACAGAGAAAGAGAGCAAAAGAGAAAACGTTATGGAGAGAGAGGGAAAGAGGCAGAGAGAGAGAGAGAGATGGGGTGAGAGAAATGAAGAGAGATGGGCAGGGGAGAGAGATAATGGGAGGGAGAGAGAAAGAGGCAGAACACCAAGGGGAAGATAATTAAAACAGACATGGAGTGGGTGAAGATAAATAGGACTACTAGGGTGGGATATGGAAAGGGAAAGGGGGATACTTAGTCAGTTGTATGGGAGGAAGGAATGAGGGTTTCTCTTTTTGGTTTCCAGTACTTTTAGAATACAGAAAACAGGAGAGTGCATTAGTGGATGTATTGAATGACGTTCAGCCGGTATTCTAGTAAGAGTATTGACAGGTAAAAGAAAACAAGGTGAATCCCATTTAGAATTACATACAGTGAGGGAAAAAAGTATTTGATCCCCTGCTGATTTTGTACGTTTGCCCACTGACAAAGACATGATCAGTCTTTAATTTTAATGGTAGGTTTATTTGAACAGTGAGAGACAGAATAACAAAAAAATCCAGAAAAATGCATGTCAAAAATGTTATAAGTTGATTTGCATTTTAATGAGGGAAATAAGTATTTGACCCCTCTGCAAAACATGACTTAGTACTTGGTGATAAAACCCTTGTTGGCAATCACAGAGGTCAGACGTTTCTTGTTGTTGGCCACCAGGTTTGCACACATCTCAGGAGGGATTTTGTCCCACTCCTCTTTGCAGAGGTCATTAAGGTTTCGAGGCTGACGTTTGGCAACACGAACCTTCAGCTCCCTCCACATATTTTCTATGGGATTAAGGTCTGGAGACTGGCTAGGCCACTCCAGGACCTTAATGTGCTTATTCTTGAGCCACTCCTTTGTTGCTTTGGCCGTGTGTTTTGGGTCATTGTCATGCTGGAATACCCATCCACGACCCATTTTCAATGCCCTGGCTGAGGGAAGGAGGTTCTCACCCAAGATTTGACGGTACATGGCCCCGTCCATCGTCCCTTTGATGCAGTGAAGTTGTCCTGTCCCCTTAGCAGAAAAACACCTCCAAAGCATTATGTTTCCACCTCCATGTTTGACGGTGGGGATGGTGTTCTTGGGGTCGTAAGCAGCATTCCTCCTCCTCCAAACACGGCGAGTTGAGTTGATGCCAAAGACCTCAATTGTGGTCTCATCTGACCACAACACTTTGACCCAGTTCTCCTCTGAATCATTCAGATGTTCATTGGCAAACTTCAGACGGCCCTGTATATGTGCTTTCTTGAGCAGGGGGACCTTGCGGGCACTGCAGGATTTCAGTCCTTCACGGCGTAGTGTATTACCAATTGTTTTCTTGGTGACTATGGTCCCAGCTGCCTTGAGATCATTGACAAGATCCTCCCGTGTAGTTCTGGGCTGATTCCTCACCATTCTCATGATCATTGCAACTCCACGAGGTGAGATCTTGCATAGAGCCCCAGGCCGAGGGTGATTGACAGTTATTTTGTGTTTCTTCCATTTGCGAATAATCGCAGCAACTGTTGTCACCTTCTCACCAAGCTGCTTGGCGATGGTCTTGTAGCCCATTCCAGCCTTGTGTAGGTCTACAATCTTGTCCCTGACATCCTTGGAGAGCTCTTTGGTCTTGGCCATGGTGGAGAGTTTGGAATCTGATTGATTGATTGCTTCTGTGGACAGGTGTCTTTTATACAGGTAACAAACTGAGATTAGGAGCCCTCCCTTTAAGAGTGTGCTGCTAATCTCAGCTCGTTACCTGTATAAAAGACACCTGGGAGCCAGAAATCTTTCTGATTGAGAGGGGGTCAAATACTTATTTCCCTCATTAAAATGCAAATCAATTTATAACATTTTTGACATGCGTTTTTCTGGATTTTATTGTTGTTATTCTGTCTCTCACTGTTCAAATAAACCTACCATTAAAATTATAGACTGATCATTTCTTTGTCAGTAGGCAAACGTACAAAATCAGCAGGGGATCAAATACTTTTTTCCCTCACTGTAACTGTGATAAATCAGAAGGAGCTGTTTAAATCGCTGCCAGAGTCTGTGTGTATGTATGTGTGTGTCATGAAAAAGCTTTCCCTCTCCTCTTTCTGCCTTGGAAGACTTGATTTAAAAAAAAGACATCACCTCAGGCTCATTAGCACTGACTCATTTATTTATATCTCATTCTCCTCCCTACATTTCTCTACTGCTGTTGCTTATTTGTTAATTCTTTATTTTTACATTGTGACGTCGGATGGGGATCATTGATGACGCAGATAGGCGACAGTCACCAAACTAGACTCTGAGCAAACAGAGCTGTCTGAGTGTGATTCAAAATAACAGAGGGACTTTAAAATATTTATGTTATTTCAACAGTTTCAAAACTACAATTAAGTCACCATATGAACTAACTATTCTCTCAATTAAAGTTTCTCTTCAAAGCAATTTATTTCAGCCTAACTAGGCTGGAGACCGTTCACCTCAACACAAGGCAGCGGTAAACTGCTCACAAGTGGAGGGTCGTCACTTGTTACCACAGCCACAAAGTCATAAACCCCGCCTATTTCTACAATTTATCTTATTAAAATGTTATTTTAAACCTTAACCACACTGCTAACCTTAAATTAAGACCAAAAAGCGAATTTTTGTTTTCACGAATTTGTACAATATAGCACATTTTGACTTTGTGGCTGTGGTAGCTAGTGGAAACACCAAGTGGTCCCCAGTCGCTATTCATTGACGTCGGCGGTATTACGTACTGTATATTTTCCTGCTTTGCTCTTTTCTTGTAGCTAGCCTGCTAGCTAGTTGACAACAATGGGCGATAGTGAGCAGGTTGAGTGGACGTTTATGAAATTATACCTTACCGATATTGGAAAAGCTCTTTCAGGAAAATCTGGAACACGGATGTCGAAGAAAAGTAGGTGGCATGCTAATGTATCAACACATACCAAAATGTTAACGTCACCAGCTAGCTATTTGCTGCTTTATGTTTCAGCAAAGGCAGTAGCGTTAGCTAGCATAGCCATTCACAAGTTTTGCAAGTAGTTTTAAACGTACATCGTCTAGGGGTTCAAGCAGCGCGAGCTTGCTATGCCTGATGCCACTGGGCACATACTGGTTGAATCAACGTTGTTTCCACGTCATTTCAATGAATTGGCGTTGAACCAACGTGGAATAGACGTTTAATTTACCTCTGCACAGTGGGATTGTTTCCACTAGTTACCACAGCCACAAAGTCAAAATGGGCTGTATCGTTAAAATATATCAAAACCAAAATGAGCTTTTTGGTCTTCATTTAAGGATAGGATTAGGCATATGGTTATCAGTGTGGTTAAGGTTCACAATCACATTTTAAGAAGATACATTGTAGAAATTATGACTTTGTGGCTGTAGTAACTAGTGACGACCCAGTGGGCTAGAACAGCACAGAAGCGGCAAAGGCTACATATGAGAAATAACAATAGAGCCCCACAGTGGAGGTGTCATAATACCCATACAACCTAGCGGTCAAACAGGGAAATGGTTCCAATCATTTTTCACATAAGGGATTTTAGAAACACCTAAAATAAGGGCTGTGTTTCGTGTAGGCTTACCCTAGTGTGACGTTTTGATAACCATGTAAGTCTCTCTCGGACAAGGTGACTTCTTTCACTATATTTGGCTCTATTTACTCTCAGATTCGAAAATGCTAATTAGCATCAAAGTAGATGTCATGCAAGACTACAAATCCCTGCAAGCTCCTCCACATCATCTCTAGCAGACAACTTTGCTAACAGCTATTGTTTCAATTTAAAACTTGCACAAAACAGTTCACATAATTGACAATTTAAAGAAATGTAGCAAATGTATTAATTACTACATTTAGCTAACATTAGATAGATTTTTAACTTTGCCTCGATTCGGCGGTCTTGTCCAGATCATCAAGGCATTTGTTGTTCTTTATGATAGCCACATAAGCAGCAAATTAGCATTTCATTTTTGGGGGTAAATACAGGTGACTATTTTGATAAAAGTCACCTTGTCCTAGAGAGATTTACACGGTTATCAAAACATCACGCCAGGGTAAGCCTACATGGAACACAGCCCTTATTTTCAATAAAAAAATATGGTATGCGGTAAACACAGGCTTAGGAGATCTTATACATTTTGTTCTATGTGATCATGTTCATTGTCACTTTTTATGAATTTTGAAGCATTTATGTAATTAAAAAAGCACATAAAGGCTTCATAATGAATAAAGGTAATGATCACTGACTGATATTATCTCATAGAACAAAGCGTATAACATCTCCAAGCCTGTGTTAACCGCAGACCTTATTTTGGGCATTTATCCCAAAACCCTATTTTTTCCCCCATTAATTTTCCCCATAGGTATGGCTGAACGAACCAGCGGTAACTCATTTCCGTTTTTTAGGACTACAAGCTGGCGAGCTCTATAGGGTCTGGTTCCAGCAGATCCCTTCTCACGCCACAGACGCTGTGAGACATATGAGATGAGACAGGATGTCGAATGGTGCCAGATAGGATGGTGCGTTACCACCACCAACAGCACAGGTGGTGAAATTACATTTAGAATTTGAAGATAGGTACTTGCTAGTGTGTACTAGCTAGAGTGTCTGTGTGACAGGTTAAAGGACATATTCATAGCCTGTTATACACTAAAAAGTATTAGTAAGTTCATGGTATGTAAGGATCTTAAAATATCTAAGGTTAAAAAGATCATGCATTCAGTACTAGTTCATAGAGATTGATAAAATTCATAATTGTGTTAAAATCCGTCAAGTGTAAAAGGGTAAATATTGTGAGAGGAATGTGTAAACGTTATATTGACTACTTTATTTTGTGGTGCCTAATTTAAGGGTAAAAGTAGTAATCTGTGATCTACTAAATGCTCTTAATCTATGAGCCTGTGATCGATTGCTCTGGTCTCCACCCAACTTTCCGGGGAAATCGCGGTCTTTTTTCCTCATTATACTAAAGTTTTCAGTGAGGAAACATAACTGCATCACTCTCGTGATTATTTCTCCCCTTTTTCAGGGACGTAACATCTGCTAGCTAGGTAGCGTGTACTAGCTAGCTAGTGTGTACTAGCTAGCTGCACAAGCAGCTGCACAAGCAACAGTGGTTAACATAATGCCCTGGACCAGAGCTGGTGTGCCGACTTGTATGCGCGATACACGAGACCAACAAACGTCAACAGGTTGCGAGCGCACATACCATTTGAGATGCAAAAATACCATCTGAGACTCTTGCGCTTTGAGGTTTGCAGACCACACGGCGTCAGCACGCATAATCTGCAGCTGGATGCTTCTCAGAAATAATCATTTTGATTCCAACCACACACATCTGGGGCGTATTCATTAGGCCGATTCTGTTGAAAAAAGTTTTCCCAATGTTGGACAAATTCCGGTAGGTCCCTCCCCGTTTTGTTAAGTTTGCTTCCGTTTAAGAAATGTTTTGCAACAGAATCTGCGTAATGAATATGCCCCTGATCAACCCTAGTGGGTCTAAAGCCTAAATTAGTACATAATAACTTCATTAGGGATTCTTGTTACGGACTGTTTCCATACAATTATCGTTTGAAAACCTAATAAACATTAGAAATAATAAAACATATTTAGTCCATAGAAACTAAATTTGGTATTTTATTCTACTTTACACACAATGCTGTCTCTCCACCATGGAGCTTATACTCATTAAATCATATCTTCAATAACAATGTAAAACAACAAATACATAAAAAAAAACCTGTATTGATGGAGATGTTCCAGAAATAATCTTAGAATGATAATGTTTTAACAACTTTAGCCTTATATGGGAATTATAAAAATGAAGTGGTTGTTAAAAAAGTAATAAAACCTCACCCCTCTTTTTCTCACAGAACCGGCTGCCTATCATGAAGAACAACAGACAGGGGTGACACCCCCTCAAAGGTCTGAGAGCCAGCTGAGAACTCCCCAGAGAAACTCCCAGTGGCAAAGTCCCAGGACGCATTCTAAGCACCTGAAAGAAGAAGAGAGGGGCTTTTCTCCCGTGTCTGGGTCTGGAGATGAGAGCGACAAGGAGGCCTCCCCACCAAAAAGAAGGACCACAATAAGCAGCTCCAAAAAGACAAGAACCAAGTCTCACTCAAAGGATTATGATGAGTGTTCTGGGTCAGAATCTGGCGAGCAGCCAGAGGAGAGCACAAAAAGAAAAAGGACTAATACTTGCTGTAAGGAGGAGGATAATGACAACTTGTCAGACAAACCAACTGTGGTGGCTTCCCCCAGAAACAGGAGCAGGCAACGTAGTGACTTCAATGTATTTGAAGCAGAGGCTGAACCATATAATACTCTGTCTGAGCCTGAGGTGGAGGTAGTTGTGGAGGGGGAGACTGAAGTGGCGTCTGTTTCTAAGAGGTGGAAACAGTGCAACCCCCCAAAAATAACTAAGCCTCGTGCCGAGGACAAAGCTGAGAGTGACCATTATGAGTTGGTAGAACAGGCTGAAGAAACTCGCATTAGAAAGAAACTTAGCAAGTCTAAAAAGGTAAGACCCAGGACTCCCTCTGAAGACGTGGGGGAAGTTGAAAGTGACCACTTCGAGATGGAAGAACATGCTGCAGCTGAAGACACTACCCTCAGAAAAAGACAGAGGAGGCCTAAGAAATCTATAAAGAACAGATCCAAGAGTCCTTCCAAGAAGGCCAGCGATGCAGAGAGTGATGGTGTATCAGGCAAACATGTTTCCAAGACTCTGTCTAAGGACTTACATGAAGAAGAGAGTGACCAAGATGCTGAGACTCAGTCTAAGAACCTAAGTGAGGAGAGTGACCAAGATGCTGAGACTCAGTCTAAGAACCTAAGTGAGGAGAGTGACCAAGATGCTGAGACTCAGTCTAAGAACCTAAGTGAGGAGAGTGACCAAGATGCTGAGACTCAGTCTAAGAACCTATGTGAGGAGAGTGACCAAGACTCCCAGACGGAGCCTAAAGACTTAATTGAAGAGTGGCACCGCTCTGACCATCCAAAGGAGGAGACAGAACAGGAGGTGTTGCCTGCAAAGAGAAAAAGAGGACCAAAGAGCAAGAAGACAGTGAAGTCAGATTCCAACTCTGACTCTGAAAATGTCACTGTTAAAAAGAAAGGCAAAAAGCAAGGTGCCACGGGTTTGAAGGCACCAAGAATAAGATTCAGACCACCTATAGAGAAAAAGATAAGGGTGAAGATACTTCATATTTGCAGTTTCTGTGAAAAGGTCCTGCCGAACAGGGATGCGCTGAGTAGGCACCTTCAGCGTCACACAGGGGAGAAGCCTTACCACTGTGAAGAGTGTGGCAAAGACTACGGCAGCAAAAATACCCTGAAGATTCACAACATGCAGGTTCACCACAAGGGGACAAAGGACTTCATATGCAATGATTGTGGTCAACAGTTTACCCACCTCACATACCTCAAACGCCACATGTACTCCCACACGGACAAGGAAGAGAGGCCACACCTGTGCAATGTGTGTGGGAAGCATTTCATCCAGAAGTCTCACTTGGACCGTCACAAGATGATTCACACCGGAGAGAAACCATTCAGCTGCGAACACTGCAACATGGCCTTCAATCGGCCGGACTCCCTGCGGATGCATCTGAAGCTACATGTGTCGGGTAGTGAGGGGCCAAATCTGGCAGACCAAGAGAAGACCAAGTGCACAGCGTGTAAGAAGAGCTTTGTCAACCCAAATTACCTCAAAGTCCACATGAGAATACACACTGGGGAGAGGCCATACAAGTGTGAGGACTGTTCCAAGAGCTTCACCCAGATCAGTATTCTCAACGCGCACCGACGCACGCATACTGGAGAGAAGCCACACGAGTGCAAGGTGTGCGGCAGCTGCTTCACCCGTCGCAAGTACCTGGATGATCACATAGGCAGAAAGCATGGCTCTTTAGAGCAAATTAATGAACAGGAGGATGAACAATGAGAACTGAGTTTTTAGGTGTTGTGACTTTATGTATGTAACTTGTAATATAAATATTGAAGATCAGGCAAAGCTGGATTGTTGCCTAGCAGTTTCTCGGGCCCCGTGTAGCTCAGTTGGTAGAGCATGGCGCTTGCAACGCCAGGGTTGTGGGTTTGTTTCCCACGGGGGGCCAGTATGAAAAATGTATGCACTCTAATTGTAAGTCGCTCTGGATAAGAGCGTCTGCTAAATGACTAAAATGTAAATGTAAATGTTGCAGGATGTTTTTTCCTGTCATGCCATGATAAAAATACTGTTTTGGCTTTATAGTGGTGCCCATTCTGAAAATGGATATGTAGCCTTAAAGATCATTCATTTGAATTTAAACTAAACTTTGATGGTACACACAATTTACTGTAATGTTTTATTGGTGAGCTATATACACTACATGGCCAAAAGTATGTGGACACCTCCTAGTCGAACATATGAATCCAAAATCATGGACATTAATATGGAGTTGGTCCCCCCCTTTGCTGCTATAACAGCCTACACTCTTCTGGGAAGGCTTTCCACTAGATGTTGGAACATTGCTGTGGGGACTTGCTTCCATTCAGTCACAAGAGCGTTAGTGAGGTCGGGCACTGAAGTTGGGCGATTAGGCCTGGCTCGCAGTCGGCATTCCAATTTATCCCAAAGGTGTTCGATGGGGTTGAGATCAGGGCTCTGTGCAGGCCAGTCAAGTTCTTTCACACCGATCTCGACAAACCATTTCTCTATGGACCTTGCTTTGTGCACGGGGGTATTGTCCAAACTGTTGCCACAAAGTTGGAAGAACAGCTAATCTAGAATGTCATTGTATGCTGTAGCGTTACGATTTCCCTTCACTGGAACTAAGGGGGCTAGCCCAAACCATGAAAAACAGACCCAGACCATTATTCCTCCTCCACCAAACTATCAAGTTGGCACTATGCATTCGGGAAGGTAGCGTTCTCCTGGCATCTGCCAAACCCAGAGAGGTCCGTCGGACTGCCAGATGGTGAAGCGTGATTCATCACTCCAGAGAACGTGTTTCCACTGCTCCAGAGTCCAATGACGGCAAGCTTTACACCACTCCAGCCGAAGCTTGGCATTGCGCATGGTGATCTTAGGCTTGTGTGCGGCTGGTCGGCCATGGAAACCCATTTCATGATGCTCCCGACGAACAGTTCTTGTGCTTCCAGAGGCAGCTTGGAACTCGGTAGTGAGTGTTGCAACCGAGGACAGACGATTTTTACGCGCTAGGCGCTTCAGCACTCGGCGGTCCCGTTCTGTGAGTTTGTGTAGCCTACCACTTCGCGGCTGAGCCATTGTTGCTCCTAGACTGTCACAGTGGTTTATCTGCATCATACAATGACAAATTAAGAATCAAACTGGAGAATAAATTCAAACAAATAAGTAACATCACTATTCATATTTTAATTGACAATTAACTGGGCTGATACTCAAACTGATTTTTGTAGTGTTTTTAAACCATCAAGCTTTATGCTTACACACTGTTCTTTAAACAGTAACTCTGGGTGGTAAAACATTGGAGAGTGGAAATTTTGAATCTAATGTCTCTGCATGTAAATATTACAGTCATGGTACCTGCATAGTATGCATAATATTATGTGAAATAAACCCTTAACAATGAATAGAGTACATTCCCAATACAAATAAGGCTTTTATATGTTGACTTCCATGTATAAGGCATGTGCTTTAACTCCATTATACTGTATTTAACAGACACTCAAGTTTATCTAGTGGGGTGCTGATCATGCTGTGCAATACTGTTTGCTGATAGAAAATCTGCCATGCATAACAACATCCTGTTCTCGCTGTTATGTGATTGGTTGGTTCAACGTTTAAAATACTTCATATATAGACAGACCATCTGTCATATTGACAGGTTTTGTTAAGAGGATCCTGTGGAAATAAATAGCATCATTTGGAAACTGGTTGCATTCTCTGTTAATGCATTAATGCAAGTAGGTGGCAGACGTGTACTGTTTCTACTCTGTCAAGAGGTTGATTTAAGAGCAGCTCAAACTCCTTAAAACATGGCTCTCATCCTGACAATACTCAGCCTACTGGTCAGCTAAATCATTTTTGGTATCTTTTAGATTAACCATAGATGATTAGATGATGTTGAAATGTTGAATTTGAAATGGTGCTGGAATAGTGGAGGCAGCTCCTGTTTTCTGTGACATTATTTATTTTTTTCTCAATTGGTAGTTACAGTCTTGTCCCATCACTGCAACTCCCGTACGGACAAGGGAGAGGCGAAGGTCGAGATATGAACCTCCGAAACACGACCCAGCCAAGCCGCACTGCTTCTTGACACAATGACCACTTAACCCGGAAGCCAGCCGCACCAATGTGTCGGAGGAAACACTGTACACCTGGCGACTGTGTCAGCGTGCATGTGCCCGGCCCGCCACAAGACTTGGCTTCCCCTGTGATTTTACCCATGCACCACTACTGTGGTCTGCGGAGATAGGTGGGATGGACTGAGAGGTGGGATTAAAAAGCTGGTGATCTACTGTAGTTATGGCTGGGACTACTGTGGAAAAGATTACTATGTATGTAAAGAATTGGCACCGGTTTTGCAGTTCATTAAATATATTATTGAATTTGCCTGTTAACTAATGCCTCACACACATAGAGCCCCACAGTGGAGGTGTCATAATACCGATAAAACCTACACTGAAAAAAGTCAATCATTGGATAAACGTGAATGAGTTCAAGTGGTAACACGCAAATGAGTTTAGTTTTTTCAAGACAAATATATACTTTGGATTCAAGTAAATTATTAGGTCAATGCTACTTGTATCATTTGATTACAGTGAAACCTAATTATTCTGTAACTCAACCATACATTTGCATATTTAAAAAAGGTGATTTACTTTACTTTACCAAAAACTAAAATACTATTCAATTCCAACCAAAAACATCTACTTGGATGAAAGCAAATCCCTGGATTGAAGGAACCCATCTGTGTTACTTCAAATTGGTAACATGTAATAGAACCCATTTCCTGCTAAACAAAATATTAGGTTGGTTTACAAACACCTAAGTATGACTCAAAACATAGAATTTCTTTAAGTCTCACATTTATGAGACCAATAAAGTGCTTTTGAACACAGTACAAATACATATACAGTATGTAAACAAATGTAACACTTCCTCTTATTAAACGTTCAATATTTGCGACAGAATTCCTTTTAAAATAAGTGCATTTGCAACCTGCATTAATAAATAGAATTGTTTCCAGGTACGGTATTTGAACTTCAATACAACTGTAGAAGCTACCATACACATGGTAAGTAGCGTGCTGTTGTACTTTTAACAAGCTTTTCCAAGACCGAGCATATCGTTGCTGTCGGGTGAAACTCTTGTAACTCCAAATGTGAAGATATATTTCTTTACATATAAATTGAAAGGCAGGACAACCCTTTTTGAACCTCCTAAATTTTCACAGCTCTAGTAGCAAAGACACTTATCGAAAATACAACCTAATAAAAATTTGACCTTTCATTAACATTGAAAAAACATTCTAAATTCAATTTCCTGATATTTGAAGATACAATACTTTCACCCGACAGCGATGATATGAAGTCTTCTCTAACCAACAGCACAGCAAGAAAAAGCTCCATTCCACTTAATGTTCAGCTGTTAGGGTCCATGATGGTTGCTTTTTGTTAAGAGCTCAAATCTGTAACCAAAATCAAATTGTAAAAACATAAAATTTTAGGACTCGAGCAATAACATCATAGTCTTGGTTATTGTGAGCTTTGCAGTTTGCAACAAAGGTTCTGCACTTTGGCAGACATCGTGTTGCTCAAACTGCATTAGGATTTAACACTTCTAAAATGTTTTTATGAACTTGGCCTATAAGTGAAGGCTCAAGAAAGACAACTCCTTATGTAAACAACCTTTTCCCCATAGTATAAAATCAAAGTGTTTTTTTCTGGCAACCTGTATGAATAAACCAAACTATTTAGCAGTATATTTGAACTTTGAATGGTTCGTTTATGTTAGGAGCTACCTGGAAATTCCTTGCACACACTCAAATGAACTCAAATCTGTAACCAAAATCAAGTTAAGTGTCAAATCTTTAAACAACATAAACCATAAGAGAAACACTATCAACACCTTGGTGTTGATTACTGTGAGCCTTGCAGTTTCCAACATAGATTCTGCAGTTTTGGAGACATCTTGTGTCAATCAAGCTATATTAGGACTTTCTGTAACACTTCAAAAGAGAAACGGAGTGGCTTTGGATAAGTTGAGTACATACATTAAACCCAAAAGTAAGACACAAGCAGATGCGACTGAACTCAGTTCATTGACCACCTCCACTCTTTCGATTACTATGCCGATGTCTTCTGGTGGATGCAGTAGTCCTTCACCTTCCTTACGAATGACAAACACTGCTATGGTGAGCTGCTCCAACTCCCTCTGAGCCTCATCAGCCTGGATGTCCTACAGAAGGCAACATACCACAAAGACAAAATAACATGTTAAAAAGGACACCCTTCACTCAGCTTTTTCTGTAATCTTGATAAATATATAATCCGTACAGAACATGCTGACAGAAACTAAGTAGCAACTATTCCTTGATCAGGTCCTTCTCATTTTCTCCCAGGTAGATGATGAGGACCTTCAGGACTCTCTTCTAATATTAGTGTCCTCCATCTGGGAAAACACAATCTTGATCAATTTTCATATTCCCACTCACCTGAAGTTCACCCGCTCTATCTCGCTCTCTTAATGAATCACATTTAGCTCTCTTGTAGATACAAACACACAAATGTGATAGATGCACCTAATCCAAAATCTGCATGATTTCAGTGGTCTTTTCCCGAGTTGCTCCTCTTTTGGCTCGGATTACTCTAATCAGCTGAGTTGAAAGCATGTCTAACTGGGCCATGAACTTTGATTCCAGGGGAACAGTCGTGAGCCTCAAGAACTCAGCATTGATCTGAAACATAAGACCGCAGGGCAGGGGATCATTAAAACAACCTCCACCGTGTCAACAAATATCACCTACATCATCTATCTTCTCTCAACCTTCCCAAATTGTGACCAAGGTGTCATAGCTGTACCTAAAACAGTCACTCCAGCTTCTACATCCTCTCATTTTACCTCTTTCTGTTGAAACAGAGCTGGCCATCTGGCCTTGATGTCCGCAATCCTGGGTTCCTTGTTCACCACCTCCTGACGTCTGTAAGCAAAGGTCTGAGCCATTTTGTCCGCGACTGTCCTCTCATTGTTCCTTTTTCTAATCTCTTTAAGAAGTTCAAGTCTCTCTTTTTCAAGGCTTTCGGGAGTTTCACCAATTGGCAAGGATGGGTAGAAGTTAGCCTCAGCTAGCTTTAGCTTCTTCACCTTTTTAGCAAGGAAAGCATCTTCAGCTGCTTTGGATTTCATTGAGTTAACTGAGAGCTCAGGACACCCATGTGTTTTTGAGCTGGGTCCTGTAGTTTCCCATTTTGTGCTTCAGTCTTTGTTTTCAGCCGTAGCAGCCATTGAAGGAGCCAGGCTCTTTCAAACAAGGATGCTTACTGATTAAGGCCTCTGAAACGGCACAGAAGTCTAATTCTTCTGGGTAGGCCTTGTATTTGAAGATTTCCTCTGCTAGTTTATTCAGTAAATCTGACTTCATCTTGGAGCTGACAGTCAGCATTGTTTGGCTAACCTGGTATTCAGCATTTGCCCTCTCGAGTTGGATCTCAGTGTCGTATGAGAAGCGTGGAATCGAAAAGTCCTTTGGCCACTGTTCCGTTCGGGACGACACAGACTCGGAGGATGACAGGATCACAGTGTCATCTGATACTATGGAAATGCTGTCATCAGAGCCATGTGAGGTTGCGTGAGATGCAGTCTCAACAGGGGTACTGGTCAAAGTTGGGCTAGTGTGCTGCTGAATCCCTGAGTTCAGATGTAGAAGTCAAATTGAAGAACTTGTTGACAAAATCTTGGTCCATATATTGCAGTCTAATGCCTTTTACCCAAAGACACTTTTTATCGTTTCGAGCAGGTCATCCAAGAACTCTGGTATGCCATTTTGGTGGGTACGTTTTTCAGAGTTGTTCTCCCCAAAGACAACTTTCAATCTTGTGGGCTTGGTTCCAGCCACGTTGATCTGAAAAAGAGAGCAAGGACACATTATTTTACTTAGTTTGATACATCTATCAATTTGGCTTTAAACTCAATACAATGTAGGGCTCAATTGAATATAATGAATTACTATTACATTCACCAGTCTAACCTTTAAACATGTATGTATCTTTTCACTGTGACGAGACACATCCCTCTTATTCTGTAGTCTGAGTTCTTGTGGCTCTACAAGTTCCACTTCCTTATTGGGCAACATTTTAAGGTCATATGTGCAAATGATATGCCATCTGATACGGAGGTCTCTCTGAGACCGAAAGGAGCACATTTTTGAAGCAGCTGGTGTGTCTTACAACTTTCTTTAAAAAATATATGTTTGGCTTCAAAATGCATTGTCCATTCCAACTAGTGGTCCAAACTGGCGTATCAATTGTGGATAATGTTCTAGGAAATGGTGTTCAGGCTTAAGGTCAGAGTCAGGGAAAACCTCTTTAAATCTTATTCTGTGTTCTGAGATTTTAAAGTCAAGATATGCAATGGATTCCTCAGTATGAATAGGTGTAACTACATGGTCCACTATGTCCTTTAGGTCTGTTAAGATTTGCCAAGCTGGTTCCTCAAAGGGAACGCTCTGCCCAATCAAAAAAGGTAAAAATCTCAGCAGACTCCAGCTCTCTTGGGTATTTCCTCCAACAGTTTTTCTTGATCCAAAAGTAAGTGGCACAGGATGCGGCCGATTAGTTTGTCAGTCCACTTAAAAGGAAAAGTTATTATTGCCTCATTCAAAGTGGATAAAGTGAAGTACTTTTTTGTGATGTATACATTGAGGCACAGTGCAAGCTCAAAAGGGACAATGCCTTCAAAGACATCATGAACAATATCTGGAGGAAAACCATTGGTCACATCAAAATAGGAGAGGTGCTTTGACAAAACAGTTTTTTTCCCACACCCTAATAGTTGGACAGTTGCTTTTCCTCAAGCACCCTCAGGTGACCTGCATTCATTTCCTTAGTTCTTAGACAGAAAGCTCCACTTCTAACTTCTTTTGTCTGATATTCTAACTTCTCTGCAGTGTACGCCCCCTAAATCTACAGGTGTACGCCCCTGTGAAATTCTCAACAAATCCTGCAATACCGTGTGCACCAAGGTTGTCTGCGACAACACACTGAACTGTACCTTTCACTGTTCTGCCCAACTTCGAGATAAAGACCCAATTCTGTTCTAAATGTACAAGATCACTAATCAGAGGTTCTAAAACTTTTTCATAACCATAGCACTTCACATCTTTACTTTTGATTTTAGCAGCCAAATATATAGACGACAAAGTGGACTGACAACCCGGCTGCAAATTACCCAATATACACCACAGATTTTATGTTTCTTTCTAGACGTACCGAGGGGATTAGACCAAGCCCTAAGACTCCTGAACAGCTAATTATGGCTACCCTGACTATCTGCACTAACCCCCACCCCATCTATTTAGGCTGCTGCTACTCTGTTAATTATTTATGCATAGTCACTTTAACTCTACCCACATGTACATATTACCTCAACTAGCCGGTGCCCCCGCACATTGACTGCACCGGTATAAAAAAATAAATGCATTGTTGGTTAAGGGCTGTAAGTAAGCATTTCACGGTAATGTCTACACCTGTTGTATTCGGCGCATGTGGCAAATAAAATTTGATTTGATTGCAAATTTCAAAGTCGTCAATATATAATATAAACGAGATACTGTCCTGTTTGGATAGCAATTCATTTTCTTTGAAAAATACACCATCAAAGAGGGATTTGTATACCTGCTCAGAGCTGGGTGTCTGTTGATCTATGGTATTAAAATGGCCAGCCTGATCTAGAATAGTTGGACAGTTAAGAATCTGCTGTAAGGACTTTAAAATAGGAATATATTGGAAGGACTTCTTATTTTTTTAGTCAAGTATGTATTCTACAGGTTCCACAACATTAAAGTGTCTCTTAAAGTAAGCCTTTCGCCTCCAAGCAGTGGAGAGTGAACCTCTGGGTCCTATCGCTTTTCGAATGGGGTTTGACTTGCACAGTGCACTGGCTAGCTCTTGAACAACTGATTGGTCGACTTGGCAACAGTTATCTTGTAGTATTTTGTTTATAATCTTCTGTGTAATAGGCAAAGATACAGAACTGATCAAATATTGAAACTCCTGCAGGAGCTCATCTATGGCTGCACTTGATACAAGAAAATTTTTTTCTAACTTAAGGACTGAAGCAATTTTAAGCTCAATATCTTTTGCTAAATCTTCAGAACTTTCATTCTCAAATCCGGGGTCACATTCACTTCATTACATTATATATTCTCCCAATTTGAAATTTGAGCAGGAACACTATCAAATGATTCTTCACCAGAACAACTTACTGTCTTTCTTTCAACAATCCCAGGTTTAAAGTCATTCACAGCATTGGAGTGTTTTCAGTGTTTATGTCTTTTGAAATTCTCATAAATATTGGTTTTATTGGTTTTAGACGTTCTACTCAATATACTTTTTAAACTAATGTCCTGTATCCCCTTCTCCCTCATACTAAATCTCATCCTCTCTCTTTCCCTCTGATACTGCCCACACTGTAGCAATACATGCTCCACAGTCTCTATTTCCTGACAATAATCATGCTTTCCTATCACGTTTAATGTCTTATTCAACTGGCTGTGTCCCACCCTTAATCTTGTAAAAATAGCCTCCTCTCTTCTGACCCTTCCTGCCATCCTCCCCTCCCCGACTTTCCTCTGTACTTGAAAGAAATGCCTTCCCTTATTATTTCTATTCCACTGCTCCTGCCATCTCTGCACCATCACTGTATATATCAGTCTTTTTGCCTCTGCCTTGCTCATTGAAACTTCAACATCCCCACTACTAAGTGCTTGTTTAGCCTGTTCATCTACTGCCTCGTTCCTCTCCACCCCCACATGGGCTGGAACCCAAGTAAATCTTATCTGAATACCCATCTGTTTAATCCTGCCATGGGTTTGTAGCACCTCATAAAGCAGGTATTGTCTGCTACGTGAGCTAAAGGAGTGGAGACTCATTAACACTGCACATGAATCAGAGCAAATAACTACTCTGTCTGGCTTAACTTCCTCCACCCACTGCAAGGCCAACAGTACGGCCATCAGCTCCGCCGTATACAGCCAGATTATCTGTAATACGTTTCCTGAATACCACCCCACATTCCTGCACTACAAATGCTGACCCAGTACGTCCTGTCCTTGGATCTTTTGAACCATCTGTGTAAATGGCCACAAAATCCTGATACACAGTTTCCAGACGTCTCTTAAAGAAATTAGCTGGAATCTATATAAAATCTATATACAGTGTGTGCAAATGTAGTAAGTTATGGAGGTAAGGCAATAAATAGGCCATAGTGCAAAATAATTAATATTTAGTATTAACACTGGAATGATACATGTGCAGAAGATGATGTGCAAATAGAGATACTGGGGTGCAAATGAGCAAAATAAATAACAATATGGGGATGAGGTAGTTGGGTGGGCTAATTACAGATGGGCTGTGTACAGGTGCAGTGATCGGTAAGCTGCTCTGACAACTGATGCTTAAAGTTAGTGAGGGAAATAAGAGTCTCTAGCTTCAGAGATTTTTGCAGTTCATTCCAGTCATTGGCAGCAGAGAACTGGAAGGAATGGCGGCCAAAGGAGGTGTTGGCTTTGGGGATGACCAGTGAGATATACCTGCTGGAGCGCATACTACGGGTGGGTGTTGCTATGGTGACCAATGAGCTAAGATAAGGCTGGGATTTGCCTAGCAGTGATTTATAGATGACCTGGAGCCAGTGGGTTTGGCGACGAATATGTAGTGAGGGCCAGCCACCAAGAGCGTACAGGTCACAATGGTGGGTAGTATATGGGGCTTTGGTGACAAAGCGGATGGCACTGTGATAGACTACATCCAATTTGCTGAGTAGAGTGTTGTAGGCTATTTTGTAAATGACATCGCCGAAGTCAAGGATCGGTAGGATAGTCAGTTTTACGAGGGCATGTTTGGCAGCATGAGTGAAGGAGGCTTTGTTGTGAAATAGGAAGCCGATTCTAGATTTAACTTTGGATTGGAGATGCTTAATGTGAGTCTGGATGGAGAGTTTATGGTCTACCCAGACACCTAGGTATTTGTAGTTGTCCACATATTCTAAGTCAGACCCGCCGAGAGTAGTGATTCTAGTCGGGCGGGCGGGTGCAAGCAGCGTTCGATTGAAGAGCATGCATTTAGTTTTACTAGCGTTTAAGAGCAGTTGGAGGCTACGGAAGGAGTGCTGTATGGCATTGAAGCTCATTTAGAGGTTTGTTAACACAGTGTCCAATGAAGGGCCAGATGTATACAAAATGGTGTCGTCTGCATAGAGGTGGATCTGAGAGTCACCAGCAGCAAGAGCGACATCATTGATATACACAGAGAATAGAGTCACCCCGAGAATTGAACCCTGTCGCACCCCCATAGAGACTGCCAGAGGTCCAGACAACAGGCCCTCCGATTTGACACATTGAACTCTATCTGAGAAGTAGTTGGTGAACCAGGTGAGGCAGTCATTTGAGAAACCAAGGCTGTTTAGTCTGCCAATAAGAATGCGGTGATCGACGGAGTCGAAAGCCTTGGCCAGGTCGATGAAGACAGCTTCACAGTACTGTCTTTTATCGATCGCGGTTATAATATCGTTTAGGACCTTGAGCGTGGCTGAGGTGCACCCATGACCAGCTCGGAAACCAGATTGCATAGCGGAGAAGGTACGGTGGGATTCGAAATGGTCGGTGATCTGTTTGTTAACTTGGCTTTCAAATACTTTCGAAAGGCAGGGCAGGATGGATATAGGTCTGTAACAGTTTGGATCTAGAGTGTCACCCCCTTTGAAGAGGGGGATGACCGCGGCAGCTTTCCAATCTCTGGGGATCTCAGACGATACGAAAGAGAGGTTGAACAGGCTGGTAATAGGGGTTGCGACAATTTCGGCTGCTAATTTTAGAAAGAAAGGGTCCAGATTGTCTAGCCCAGCTGATTTGTAGGGGTCCAGATTTTGCAGCTCTTTCAGAACATCTGCTATCTGAATTTGGGTGAAGGAGAAGCGGGGGGCATGGGCAAGTTGCAGCGGAGGGTGCAGAGCTGGTGGGCGGGGTAGGGGTAGCCAGGTGGAAAGCATGGCCAGCCGTAGCAAAATGCTTGTTTACATTTTCGATTATCGTAGATTTATCAGTAGTGACAGTGTTTCCTAGCTCAGTGCAGTGGGCAGCTGGGATGAGGTGCTCTTATTCTCCATGGACTTTACAGTGTCCCAAAACATTTTGGAGTTAGCGCTACAGGATGCACATTTCTGTTTGAAAAAGCTAGCCTTTGCTTTCCTAACTGCTTGTGTATATTGGTTCCTGACTTCCCTGAAAAGTTGCATATCGCGGAGGCTGTTCGATGCTAATGCAGTATGCCACAGGATGTTTTTGTGCTGGTCAAGGGCAGTCAAGTCTGGGGTGAACCAGGGGCTATATCTGTTCTTAGTTCAGAATTTTTTGAATGGGGCATGCTTATTTAAGATGGAGAGGAAAGCACTTTTAAAGAACAACCAGGCATCCTCTACTGACGGAATGAGGTCAATATCCATCCAGGATACCCGGGCCAGGTCAATTAGAAAGGCCTGCTCGCTGAAGTGTTTTAGGGAGCGTTTGACAGTGATGAGGGGTGGTCATTTGACCGCGGACCCATTACTGACGCAGGCAATGAGGCAGTGATCGCTGAGATCCTGGTTGAAGACAGCGGAGGTGTATTTAGAGGGTAAATTAGTCAGGATGATATCTATGAGGGTGCCCATGTTAACGGATTTAGGGTTGTACCTGGTAGGTTCCATGATAATTTGTGTGAGATTGAGGGCATCTAGTTTAAATTGTAGGACGGCCAGGGTGTTAAGCATATCCCAGTTTAGGTCACCAAGCAATACGAACTCTGAGGATGTGGTGTCCAGGGCACAGCTGGGGCTGAGGGGGGTCTGTAGCAAGCGGCAACAGTGAGAGACTTATTTCTGGAAATGTGGATTTTTAGAAGTAGAAGCTCAAACTGTTTGGGCAGAGACCTGGATAGTATGATAGAGCTCTGCAGGCTATCTCTACAGTAGATTGCAACTCCGCCCCCTTTGGCAGTTCTATCTAGACGGAAAATGTTATAGTTGGGAATTAAAATTTCTGAATCTTTGGTGGCCTTCCTAAGCCAGGATTCAGACACTGCTAGAACATCAGGGTTGGCGGAGTGTGCTAATGTGGTGAATAACTCAAATTTAGGGAGGAGGCTTCTGATGTTAACATGCAAGAAACCAAGGCTTTTGCTGTTACAGAAGTCAACAAATGATAGCGCCTGGGGAGTAGGAGTGATACTGGGGGCAACAGGGCCTGGGTTAACCTCTACATCACCAGAGGAACAGAGGAGGAATCCCACTCCCTTCTGATCCCACTCATCCTCTTAATCATCCCCCACACTTCTCCCACAGGTGTCGCCCTTCCAATGGTGTCACAGAACCGATGCCAACATGACCTCTTTGCCTGACGGATAGTTCTCCTCACCATGGCCTGGGCCTGCTTATACTGAATCAGATGTTGGAAGTTATGCGTCCTTTTCAGTACTCTAAATGCCCTGTTCCTAATCCTCACCATTGCCCCACATTCCTCTGTCCACCATGGGACTGCTTTCCTCCTCCTCCTCCTCCTTTGCCCTTCCAAACACCCACCTGCCTACCCAAATACCTACCTGCCTACATCCACTAACACCTCCTCCTCCCTCCGGCCTACTGTGCCTACAATGGGGTAATGATCACTCCCTACTGCCGACTCCTCCCATACCTCCCACTCACATATTCCTGCCATCGCACTAGATACCAGAGTGAGGTCCAAGGCAGACTCTTTCCCTGTGGCTACATCAATCCTGGTCCCTCAGCCATCATTCAGGCACACCAGATCTTTATTTTCTATCAAATTTTCCATCACTTGGCCATTTCCATCCATCCGTTTCTCCCCCCCAAAGCATGTTGTGGGCGTTAAAATCCCCACAACAAATGACCTTACTTCTTTTCTGGCCCTCCACCCTCTCCAGCACTTCCCTGTCCAATATCTGACACAGATTATAGTAATTCACTACCACTAGCACCCCTCCTCTCAGCCACACCTCCACCACCACATACTCCTGTTCAATACTTTGCCTCATCTTGTAGGGAATTCCTTGCTTTATGAAGGTGGCACATCCCCCCTTCCCCCTATATCTCGGTCCCTATGAACCACTACATATCCCTGTATGATAAACTCCACATTCGGTTTGAGCCATGTTTCCTGCACACAAATCACATCAGGCTTAGGTAGCATATCAACAATGAACTGCTTGAATTCCTGCCCATTAGCCAACAGGCTTCAAGCATTCAATTGTAGTACTACCACCATAACTAAGATCCAGTAATACATGACTCCACCATCGGCTGACTGAGGTCATCTCGAACCTCTTCCCATGTCAACCCTGTCATACTCAAATGCCACACTATGAGCACCCCCACAGTTGCAGCACTTTGGTTGTACACCATCTCCACACTTCCCATACTCATGCTCCCCTCCACACCTGGCACACCTCTTTTTCTCTTTACAGACTGTTGCCACATGCCCAAACCTCTGGCATTTATAACATCTTAAAGGCTTCAGTACATAAGCCCTCACATAATAACTCATATACCCTATGGTTACTTTATTTGGTAGTACCAGGTCCTTGAAATGTAACAAAATAGACGTGCTATCTACCCTAACTCCACCCCTTGTTGCTTGCAATCTTTGTACATTCACTAGAACGCCTCCTCTCAAATTATCCCTTACCTCTTTAGTGCGAACACTCACAGGCACTCCTGTTATCACCCCTTTACTCCACTGCTTCCCTGCTTGATCAGTTCAGCTGCTCGTCTCCACCGTACACTTCCCTTCACTCCGATAGCTTTTTCCCTCTGCGCCATGTCCTTACAGAACACCAACAATCTCCCATCTCTTAACACTTTAGCATTAACAACTTCCCCAATCAACTCTTTTATCACAGCCGTCAACCTTATCCGACTCATCGCCCCAACTCCCCCTTCCTCCCTAAACTTCATAATCACTTTATGCACTTCTTGCCCTTCCTCTGCACTTTCTACCTTCGAACTTCCGCTAGCGTTGGAAGCTAAGTTGCTCTCCTCAAACTTCCTTTTCTGCCTCCTCTCTACTTCCATAGACCTCTCGCTCCCCTTCATACCCCTACTCCCTTTCTCTCCCGCTTTCTTTTTCTCTTTCTTACTCCCTCCTTTATTTGTACCACTATGTTCCGTACTTGCTTCACTTTCCTCTCCATCACTATCTCCTACCATCTCTGACCCATTCACAGCACGGCCGTGCCGAACCTCTGCCACACCGAGTAAAGTTTGTTTGTTTTTCAAGATTTCAAAAATCCCTCTCGATTCACAACCGTCTGTCGTGGTTCGTCCGTGTCGCCCCACCCTTATGAACTGGGAAGAGCAAGAGGATTTGAAGGTGGAAAAGTTGCCGCTTAACATTGCGTCATGACGTCAGATGTCTGTGCAGACCACGCATTTACACGCGTAAGGAGAAAAACCAATCTCTAGGCTTCCATTGAAACAGAAATATTATATTGAGGGGAATGTACATTTATTTAGGTTTAACGAATCCACAAGAAATAGGTTGAAACCACTAAAGTATAATTTTTTATAAAACTAATCCAAAAACATATATACATTGAGGACACACTCATTTTCACTTCTTTCAGTGTAGCGGTCAAACAGGAAAATGTTGAAACACTTGAAATAAGGGCTGTGTTTTGTGTAGGCTTATCCTGGCATGACATTTTGATAACCACGTAAATCTCTCTCGGACAAGGTGACTTTATCAATATATTCGTCTCTATTTACTCTCAGATTCTAAAATGCTAATTGGTATCAAAGTAGGCATCATGCTGTCACGCCCTGGCTCTGGGGACACTGTTATGTTGAGCCAGGGTGTGTAGTTCTATGTTTGTATTTCTATGTTGGCCTGAGTGACTCCCAATCAGAGGCAACGAGTGTCAGCTGGTGCTGGTTGTCTCTGATTGGGAGCCATATTTAAACTGTGTCTTTCCCTTTGTGTTTGTGGGTTTTTGTTTCTAGTCTGTTTATGGTAGACCGTGAACTGTCACGTATCATTTGTTGTTTTGATCGTGTCTCGGAATAAAGAGTATGTTTGCCTGCAACGCTGCGCCTTGGTCCTCTATTCCCTACGACGAGCGCGACAGAAAAACCCACCACAACTGGACCAAGCAGCGAGTCGAGGAGCCATCGCCAGGGACATCCCTAGCAGATCTCCGTGGCAGCCTCGACTGGGTCAAGCCGAGTGAAGAGCAGAGAGAGTGGACTTGGGAACAATGGAGGAAGAGCTTCGACTGGGTCAAGCCAATTGAGGAGCTGAATAGCGGGAGTTGGGGGCAGAAGAGCGAGAGTTGGGCGAGAACTATAGAGGCCTGGCCCACGGGGAGGAGAGACCCCCAGAAATTTTTTAGGGGGGGGCTCACGACGTCGGGGCAGCAGGAGGCCGCGATAGAGCGGTCCAGCGGGTTGGCAGAGGAGGCCGCCAGGTTACGGGGGCCACTGGTAGAAGAGGGGATGGAAGGTGTAGAGGCACGGCGAGAGGTACTGGGGTGTGTTACCAGTCCGGTCCGGCCCGTTCCAGATCCCGGTGTAGGGCCAGTGGTGTGTTTCCCCAGTACGGTCCGGTCTGTTTCTGCTCCCCGCACCAAGTCAGTGGTGCGCTTCGTCAGCCCGGCTCGGCCCGTCCTGCTCCCCGCACCAAGTCAGTGGTGCGCTTCGTCAGCCCGGCTCGGCCCGTTCCTGCTCCCCGCACCAAGGCAGTGGTGCGCTTCGTCAGCCCGGCTCGGCCCGTTCCTGCTCCCCGCACCAAGTCAGTGGTGCGCTTCGTCAGCCCGGCTCGGCCCGTTCCTGCTCCCCGCACCAAGTCAGTGGTGCGCTTCGTCAGCCCGGCTCGGCCCGTTCCTGCTCCCCGCACCAAGTCAGTGGTGCGCTTCGTCAGCCCGGCTCGGCCCGTTCCTGCTCCCCGCACCAAGTCAGTGGTGCGCTTCGTCAGCCCGGCTCGGCCCGTTCCTGCTCCCCGCACCAAGTCAGTGGTGCGTTTCGTCAGCCCGGTTCGGCTCACTCCTGCTCCTCACACTAAGCCAGTGGTGTGCGTTGCCAGTCCAGCACGGCCCGTGCCTGTTCTCCACACCAAGCCAGTGGTGGGCGTCGTCAGTCCGGCACGGCCCGTGCCTGTTCCACTGGTGCCTGGTTCGGCACTGGTCAGATGTTTTACGCCGGAGCTAGAGCAATCCGCTCCATCAGTGTGCAGTCCAGCTCCGGCCAGCGGGGCCAGACCGGATCAGGGGTACTTTGGGGGGTTGGAGAGGGAGTGGGGATCAGGCCCGGAGCCGGATCCGCCGCCAAGGCGGAGTGCCCACCCGGTCCCTCCCCTGTGGTATTTAGTTGGTGCGGTCGGAGTCTGCGCCTTTAGGGGGGGGGTACTGTCACGCCCTGGCTCTGGGGACACTGTTATGTTGAGCCAGGGTGTGTAGTTCTATGTTTGTATTTCTATGTTGGCCTGAGTGACTCCCAATCAGAGGCAACGAGTGTCAGCTGGTGCTGGTTGTCTCTGATTGGGAGCCATATTTAAACTGTGTCTTTCCCTTTGTGTTTGTGGGTTTTTGTTTCTAGTCTGTTTATGGTAGACCGTGAACTGTCACGTATCATTTGTTGTTTTGATCGTGTCTCGGAATAAAGTGTATGTTTGCCTTGGTCCTCTATTCCCTACGACGAGCGCGACACATGCAAGACAAATCCCTGCAAGCTCCTCCACGTCATCTCTAGCTGACACCTTTGCTAACAGGGGGGGGGGGGGGCACAGGCACATATATTGATAAAAGTCAACTTGTCCAAGAGAGATTTACATGGTTATCAAAACGTCATGCCAGGGTAAGCCTACACGAACACAGCCCTTATTTTAAGTGTTTCTAAAATCCCCTATGGGAAAAATGAATGCTGGAAAAACAATTGGAACCATTTCGGTTTGACCGCTAGGTTTTATGGGTATTATGACTCTATACGCGCACACACACAGGCTCGGGGACAACCGGAAGGTTTTGGGTGTTCGAAGAAGCTTCATGTCAGTGTAGAACGTATGCTTTCAAATCTCAGAAGTTCTGTACATTTTAGCATTTAATCATTGCTGTTCTGCTACAGATATGTTTCAACACAGATCCAAACATTGCTTGTGCGCAATTGAGAACTGTAATGACTGAAAGGGTCTACAGTGTGGAGTATAGTATACTACAAAATTATGTAGTAAGTACTACACGATCAAGGGATACTACAGTGTTGAGTATAGTATTATACAGTATATGTAACGCAGACGCTGGGAGACGAGAAGCAAGTACAGGGTTTAATAATAAATAAACAGAACAAAACAAGAACATCTTCTGGACATGAGAAACATAACATCAATGCTGACTGGGGAATGAACCTGAAGGAGTAACAGATATAGGAGAGGTAATCAATGATGTGATAGAGTCTAGGTGAATCCCATAATTAAGCGCAGTTGCGGGGGCTCTCACTAACTGTAAGTCGCTCTGGATAAGAGCCTCTGCTAAATGACAAAAATGTTTAAAAAATAAAATTATGTAAAAATGTAACGATGGTGTCACGCCCTGGCTCTGGGGACTCTTATATGTTGAGCCAGGGTGTTAGTTTATATGTGTATGTCACGATCGTCGTAAGAGACGGACCAAGGCGCAGCGCGATATGCGTACATCTTTTAATGAGTACTTATACAATACAACAAAACGATACGTGAAGTCCTAAGGTTAACAAAACACAAACCTCTCCGGAACAAGATCCCACAAATGACAAGTCCAAAACAGGCTGCCTAAGTATGGTTCCCAATCAGAGACAACGAGCCACAGCTGTCTCTAATTGGGAACCACCCTGGCCAACATAGAAATAAACGATCTAGAATGAAACACATAGAAAACAAAACATAGACACTACACACCCTGGCTCAACATTTAAGAGTCCCCAGAGCCAGGGCGTGACAGTACCCCCCCCAAAGGCGTGGACTGCGACCGCGCCACACAAACTCAAGAGGGTAGGGGCTGGGTGGGCATTCTGCCTCGGAGGCGGATCCGGCTCCGGGCGTGACCACCACTCTCTAGCTACCCCCCCGTAGCGCCCCTGGTCAGGTCTGGCCCCGCTGGCTGGAGCTGGACTGGACATCGGTGGAGCGGATTGCTTAGGCTCCGGTGTGGAGCAGCTGACCGGTACCTGACCAGGCACCGGTAGAACAGGCATGGGCTGTGCCGGACTGACGACGCGCACCACTGGCTTGGTGCGGGGAGCAGGAATGGGCCGGACCGGGCTGACGACGCGCACCACTGGCATTTCACGCTGCGCCTTGGTCCACTTATTACGACGATCGTGACAGATGGTGGCAGGTGTGCTTAATGAGTGAACTGGTGACCTCAAGCAAACATACTTTCTAACACTCCGACCATATTGTCAAAGAAACCAGATGCAATAAAAAAGAGACAACCATTACAACATTAATTTATGTGGACAAATGAATGACTACATTACTCACAGTTCAGAAGAATCTCCCCTGCTCCTCTCAACTCTCCTTTTAGTTCATTACATAGGAAGGAGAGAGATCAGTCATAAATACACAAGCATTTCGCTACACCAGCAATAACATCAGCTAAAAATGTGTATGTGACCAATAACATTTTATTTTATTTTGATAAGAAACATAAACAAGATCTGTTTGGTCAACAAATCATGAGCAGGAGGGAACGAGCCAGTTACTTTGATATCAAGATGAAAGGTAAATATGGTATGCTAGGGGTAGGGAATAGTGAACGAGAGTGGATGAAGTGATCACATTAGTCTTTGTACCCACTGTCACAGTGGTTTATCCGCATCATACAAATGTAATGCCTTCCCGGTTCAGAGACTTTGTTGTTAAGTGAAACAAAACAAACCATGGAAAGAAAGAAGAGGGGGGAAAACAATACCATAGGGGGAAAGGACTGTATTCAAGTAGTTTCATTTTGTTGACATCATGTTATGCTGTTACTTATTACATCTGATCTGCCTGTACTTTTAAAGGCATGGTGTTCACACTACACTTCCCACAGTACTCCCATACTTGGGCAGCATTTTGGTTTTGAGCTCTCGGTCGCTCACCGGGTGGGACTGATTGTACAGGGGCTGTCCCTGACCAATGGGCCTGATTTGACCAGGGCGTGGTTTCACAACAGGGAAGGTGAAGGACGGTAACATCTCAATAGGAGGGGGTGCAGTGCCATTAATAAAAATGTCTCTAAGATACAGTGACAACAGTTACAGCACGCTGGTCTTTCAATGGATACAAGTTCACATACTAAGTGAAATAGTCTTGGATGATGTCCTAAGGGTGATATAGGGAGCTCATGTCAGCGGACACTTTTTTGGAACGGGCGTGTCGCGGGGGCTGTCTGGAGGGGGCTAAATCTAGTCCCCGCTACTCGCCCGTTCCAAAAAAGTGTCCGCTGACATGAGGTCCGCTGACATGAGCATTGCTCTTGACTGACATCCTATAAACTCATGACAGTACTTTTCTATATCCCCAGTCATGAAGGGCCAGTAAAACTGTTCTGGACATCTGGCCAGTGTCTTTTTATAACCCATTTGACCCACTGAGGGGTGTCAATGTAGATCCTGCAACACCTGAGGGAGAACTGAGTCTGGGACAAAATTCTGCAGGGAGGTCTCACCTGAGCTATCATATGAACGCTGGCAGACCAATCGACAGCTAACCATCAGTCATGGTTGAATATATCATGGGTGCACCTAATAAACTGGCCGGTGAGTGTATATCATCCCTGTGCAGCTTATTACCATTTAGTCAGTTCTCTCCTCTGAGATCTCAAAGACTGTCTTGAATAGCACATAGCCTAAATAATGCTTTTCTGTGTTCTTGATGCAGTCATATTAAATGCAACCATACATCCTTACACCCTGACCAAATTGCCCAATAAACCAGATGCAATAAAAACAAGACAACTGTCCCATTGCAACATGAATTTCTGTGGAAAAATTAACCACCCTACATTACTCATGTATAACGCAAGTGTTTAGCAACCCAAAGATTGTGTGTTCGAATCTCATTACGGACAACTTTTGCATTTGAGCTAATTAGCAACTTTGCAACTACTTGCTACTTTTTTGCTACTTTGCAACTACTTAGCATGTTAGCTAACCCTTCCCCTAACCTTAACCCTTTTAGCTAACCCTTCGCCTAACCCTAACCCTTTAACCTAACCTCAACCCTAAACTTAACCCATAACCCTAACTCCGAGAGCTAGCTAATGTTAGCCACAACAAATTGCAACTCGTAACATATCATACAAATTGTAATTCGTAACATATCATACGAAATGGATGATGGACATCCACAAATTAATACATACCATACGAAACATAACATATAGTAAATGGAGTACCTCGGATTTACAAACAGAAAGATACAAAATGCTCTGAGACCATGTTGGGTCCGCTGGGAAAGGGTAATGGCATTTTACTACCAGTACCCACTTTACTTGGGGTAGGGGATAGTGTGCATGTGTGTGTGAGTAAGTGAACGAGAGTGTATGAAGTGATGAGTTTCACGTGAGTTTTTGTTGCCAATGTCACAGTGATTTATCTGTGTCATATATTGATTGTCAAATGGACAGTGGTGGGAAAAGTACCCAATATTCATACTTGAGTAAAAGTAAAGATACTTTAATAGAAAAGTGAAAGTCACCCAGTAAAATACTACTTGAGTATAAGTCTAAAAGTATTAGGTTATAAATATACTTAAGTATCAAAAGTGAATGTAATTGCTAAAATATACTTTTTGTATCAAAAGTAAAAGTATAAATCATTTCACATTCCTTATATTAAGCAAAACAGATGGCACAAGGGTTTCTATTTATTATTACCTTTATGCCTACACTTTTGTATCATTTCTTTTATTAATCATACTTACGATGTATGGTGGATTTATTGTTCTCCATGTTGAATCAATACTTTTTTTATACTACTCATCATTTTGAATCGTTTGCTTGGTGGAGTTGCTTGTTTTGGCCTTTTCACTGGCTTGATATAAACTGAAGGGTTTGAAACTACGTGTATCTGATATTTTCTCCTCGACTTTAGTACATGTCGTTCTCGAATTGCGGTGGCATTTGGGCATGGCATTTTGGAAATAATTTACTAAATGTTTCTAGATTTTAAAAAAATGTCTTCACATTCAAAATCACCTAATATGGCAGCTTAATGACTTTAAATACTTTTGAACATTATGATAACATTGTGTCACCAGTAGGAGTAGTAACACCAATGACAGTAACAACAATGACACATTTTAGGTAATTTAGGATTTTCTTAAATGGAGGCCACAGATGCTCACATTTTATGGCATTAATCCTTTGTTTACTTTCTAGCATTCAAAATATTAGATATAAATCTCTAATTCCCCAAAACATCTCACCACAACTCTAATGGGTCACTATGAGGACAAGCCAATTTGCTTACCCTATGTACTTTCAACAATGCATAAACATACAGTTTTGCAGAATAAAGAACTTGTCTAATCATTGATAAACAGTTCACTATAAACAAAAACATATATGATGTGTAACTATTTGTCATTTTAAAGTGTTTTACATAGTTGCTAAGGTAAAAAAAAAAAAATATATATATATCTAATGCTATAGTCCCTGCATGTCCTGCATTGAAAAATCCCTTTACAATTAATACAGTACATTCTCAATACAAATAATAGTCTCTTGAATGTTGTTGACTTCCATGTATAAGGCATAAGTGGTCTATCTCTGCTATCTATACCACACTATAAATAAACCCTATAAAGGTTCTCGCTGTTATGTGATTGGGTGATATAATACAAAGCCCATCATCATGACACGGTTTGTTCAGAGGAGGGTAGTAAATGCCACCCAGAAACAGGCTGTTTCCCCCAGTTTAGGTCAGTAGGTGGCAGACCTGTTCTGCCTTTCCTGCCAAAATGGCCTCTCAGACTCCCGAAGAGAGGTGTTTGATTTATGAATTGGAGACATTGGGGACCCAATTCCTATACCTCAAACTGATTATCACATTAATTAATCCTTATTCTAACAGGCGTAATAAACACTAGATTTGTTTAGATGTGTTGTTGTCCTTGACTGCTTGGATCCTACAATGGAAAGTCTGAGTGTAGGGGTTTGGGCAGCAGTGTCACAGTGCACGGTTAGTTAATACTGCTTAGAGTGGAATAAAAGGAGGCAGACTAGCCAGCTAGAATACATCAGATCAAATACGTTTTCAGCTACAGTACATACAATAGCAGCCTATGGGCTTTCAGCTGTAGCCAAGACCAATGGGGCGGTCGATGCAGGGCTGAACAATAACATTAGCACTTAGGAGGAGTCTGTAAACAGTTTTTGTTCCCACTCTAACAGAGTCAGCTAAAATCCTGATTTAAGACATGTATAACCCTAACGCTAACTAACTGATACCACATGTATATAATATACAAACTGGAGAGGAAACAGAGGAGTGAGGGTTGAAATGGCCTTTTTAAAGTGTGTGTGTTTGTTTCCCTTTTTAGAGCTGTTCTAGGAGGAGGGGGAGGGGAGGGGGTCCTTGGGTTTACCCCTCTGGACTGCCAGGCCACGACAGTGCAGATAGACACAGACAGGATGGATGAAGGCCAGCAGGCTGAGTAACGTCAGGGCTATGTTCACCTGTAGAGGAAAGAGAGAGAAGAGAGAGAGAGTGAGGAGGGGGAAGGGAGATGGGGTCACCACTCTGCAATAACACCACTTTAGAACATAATGGTAAAGGTTAAAGCCTGCTGCAAAGCTCTATCAATGGCAAAGGTAGTCTATCTGGTCATTCTGATAACAGTAGCTCCACTCACGTATAGTGGGTCTCCTCCCAGCACTCCTTTGACCAGGGTGAAGCAGGGGTACTGCAGCAGAGCCACCACTGCAGACAGAGCCATGATCATACCGTACAGCTTCCCAAAGTGACAGGGAGGAAAACTACACACACACAGAGAGAGAGAGAGAGAGAGAGAGAGAGAGAGAGAGAGAGAGAGAGAGAGAGAGAGAGAGAGAGAGAGAGAGAGAGAGAGAGAGAGAGAGAGAGAGAGAGAGAGAGAGAGAGAGAGAGAGAGAGAGAGAGAGAGAGAGATATAAAGATAGAGATAGAGATAGAGATAGAGATAGAGAGAAAGAGAAAGAGAGAGAGAAAGAGAGATTGATTTGTTCCTACACTACAAAAGTAGGACACTAAGAATGTGAGCGTCTATCTGTGCTCCACTTATCCTGTTGCATAATGTTTGTTATTGCAAACAACTGGTGTCTGTCTGTGTGTGTGTGTGTGTGTGACTCACGCAATGCTGATGAAGGCTGCATTGCCTCCATAAAGGAAGGATCGGTTGAGGACCTGCAGGATGAAGGTGAGGTACTGGAGGGGGAGGAAGGGGGTGGAGGCACAGATGGAGAACAGGACACACTGCAGCGCCGTCAGGGTCAGGGAGAGCACTGACGCACGTAGGTCTGCTTCCTTCTCACTCATTCCTGCACACACACACACACAACACACATACACCAAACATACAGTATGTACACACACACACACACACACATACACGCACACACACAAACACACAGATAAGATGAGTGTTGTGTGTATAAACCCATGCTTATTTTACACCCTTCCCACGCCCCCCACACAGTTAGATATCAGGGTCAGAGAATCAAGCAGTTCTCAGGGATCTGGTGTTGAAGTTAGTTTAGAGTATAATTATACTTATGAGTTATCACAAAAAAGTATTGTACACGTTTCAGTAGTGTAAAGATGTAAATCTCGATTTAATTCTGTCTTCTCCATTACATTTCTACGCCACCTTCTTAGGTAGCATACGACACCACCACTTCAGTCACCCCCCTCCAAGTAGTAATGTATACTGAAGGTCAGAGGCTCTTCAGACCAAACGTTCCTCCAGTAAAAATCTTAATAGCAGAGCAATTTCTTTGAAAACAGCTGGACTGTTTAGACATCCTTATATTTGAGACTTGTTTTATTGAGTTTTAACTGAAATTGCAGTAATAGCCTGTTACATTCTGAAATTGTCGCCGTAGCAAATAAATTACCTGTGAAAGACGGCACTGGTCTCATAGCTCTAAAAACATTCTTGGTGTGTTTGGTTTGGAGTGTGAGTGTGTGAGGTTTCACATGTGTCTTGTAGAGAGGTTGTAGTAGTGTCTGTAGGTGAGGTTTGTACCTGGGGCCCTGGGTTTGCCCTTGTGTCGGTCCATGATGAGGCCGTTCCAGGGGGCACACAGCACCCCAAAAAGCTGGGTCACAGCAAACGCATTGGTGTATGTGCTCACTGCAGGGACAAACAGAGCGGATTAAGGACATGCTTAGAAAGAGAGAAGAGTTACACTTTAAAACAACTTTAGTATGTAAGTTTACTTTATTAAACATCAGTAAGATATTTATAAACGGTTAAGACAGTAATACACTACATGGCTAAAAGTATGTGGACACCTGCTCGTCGAACATCTCATTCCAAAATCGTGGGCATTAATATGGAGTTGGTCTCCCTTTTGCTGCTATAACAGCCTCCACTCTTCTGGGAAGGCTTTCCATTAGAACATTGCTGCGGAGACTTGCTTCCATTCAGCCACAAGAGCATTAGTGAGGTCGGGCACTGATGTTGGGCGATTAGGCCTGGCTCGCAGTCGCCGTTCCAATTCATCCCAAAGGTGTTCAATGGGGTTGAGATCAGGGCTCTGTGCAGGCCAGTCAAGTTCTTCCACATCGAACTCGACAAACCATTTCTGTATGGACCTCGCTTTGTGCACGGGGGCATTGTCATGCTGAAACAGGAAAGGGCATTCCCCAAACTGTTGCCACAAAGTTGGAAACACAGAATCATCTAGAATGTCATTGTATGCTGTAGCGTTAAGATTTCCCTTCACTGGTGTCATGACTCTCCCTGGATGAGGATCAAAGGTCTCATATCAGCTTGGCAAATGGCAGACAACAACCAGACCCTCTTACCCACAGGGGGGGGGGGGGCTGTGCCGCCCCTCTTTACCAGAGTGCATAAAAGACTGAGATAAGAATTATCAGATCAGACTAGATGGACCTCAAGCTGCAGCTTTTGTCCATATTGGTCCCGACCCTGAAAATCAACACGAGGTGAAGACGACAAAGTTGCCTCCACTAACAATCAACATTATGGCTGAGTAGCTGTTCTAAGTACTGTATCTAAGAAGGTGAATTTAAGTGGGACCATCCTGTTACTCTCTTCAAACCATCATCTACTACACTGCTGTCATCACCCCACAGGGGATCAATTTCAGAAAGAGTGAAAGTAAACAGAAGACTAAGAAGAAGGACATTGTGACCTCTTGTGGACAATCTGAGCCTTACATCTGAGCCTTACATCTAAAAGGCCATCCAAAAAGAGAAGGCCCAATCGACTCTTCCCACGAAGGCCTGGGTCCAACAGAGACAACGAAGACAAACACGTAAATACATGCATTACTTCTTACCAAACAGGCGGCAGTTCTGGGCAAAGTATTAGGATTACTATGAGCATAGTTCCATGTGTATCCAAGTGTTTTTCTCTCTCTCTCTCTTCAACTCGCCATCTTTTGTAACAAGTGTCATATTGTGTTAGTCCGCTATGGACCCGTTTTCATTGTATTAAGTTTCTAATCCCTACCTATACCGTGTATGTGTTTGTATCTTGTGTTATCATTTTAAATGAGTTAGTAAATAAATAATTTAATAAATGTGTGTGGTATGGAATGATCAGTAAGACCCGTGTTTGTGCAGACTTAAAGAGCCTACGACTTTCAGAATGAGACTGATATGAGGTAAATTATTAATAAATGACTGTTAAATGATAAGAGATATCTTGATATCTTTAGAGTTATTTCGGGAAACGGTAACTCGTTAAACAACTCTTCTCGTGGTGCCCCAAATTCCTAATGAGTTAATTGTTACATGATTCATTTAATCTAGTAACAATTAAACATAGTAGGTAATTATTCGATAAATAATAGTCTATGGGATTTTATACACCTGTCAGCAATGGGTGTGGCTAAAATAGCCGAATCCACTATTTTGAAGGGCTGTCCACATACTTTTGAGTAAAAGAGTATAACATCTGTCAATAGGCATTTGTATGTGTGTGTGTGTGTGTGTGTGTGTGTGTGTGTGTGAGTGTTTGTGTGTACCCAGAGAGGGTTCTCCCTGGGTCAGTCTCTGCAGCATGGGATTGAGGGTGCCGATGAACAGGTAGTGCCTCAGCTGCATGACAGATAGCCACACCAGGTGCCAGATGAAGAACTTGGACAGGAAACACTCCCAGAAAGTAGCCACTGAGATGGGGTGGGGGTGTGGGGTAGGTAGAGGAGGTGGGGGAGGAAGAGGTCAAATCCGTCACAAATACACACAGATTATGTAATTGCAGTAAACAAGGTCTGTATGGTCAACCAATCATGAATATATGGGACAAGGGAACAAGCAGGGCTGATATCAAGGTAACCTAAATCTACACACCTTTCTCTGCGCTCTCCTTGTTAAAAGGCGTTTCCTCTGTGACATCATCACTCTGCACGTTGCAATTGGCTGCTGTCTGCTCCGGGCTGAAGGTCTTGGTCTGGCCACAGTTTATCCTGTCACAGGAAGTAATGGTAACACTGGTTAGAGTCACACAGAGGCCAGACAGAACGGACCCACAGGGGGTGTGCTGGGGTCTCTAGTTTGTTAGAGCTTCTGCTAAGAGCAACAAACACTCAGCAGACATTTATTCCCTTGTTTCCCTGGGTGTGTTTTCTGTCCAGCTCCTGTTCTTACCCCTAGGTGTAGCCCTCAGGGAGGGGGTAGGGGATGTGTTCTTACCCGTAGGTGTAGCCCTCAGGGAGGGGGTAGGGGGTGTGTTCTTACCCCTAGGTGTAGCCCTCAGGGAGGGGGTAGGGGATGTGTTCTTACCCGTAGGTGTAGCCCTCAGGGAGGGGGTAGGGGATGTGTTCTTACCCCTAGGTGTAGCCCTCAGGGAGGGGGTAGGGGATGTGTTCTTACCCCTAGGTGTAGCCCTCAGGGAGGGGGTAGGGGATGTGTTCTTACCCCTAGGTGTAGCCCTCAGGGAGGGGGTAGGGGATGTGCTCTTACCCGTAGGTGTAGCCCTCAGGGAGGGGGTAGGGGATGTGTTCTTACCCCTAGGTGTAGCCCTCAGGGAGGGGGTAGGGGATGTGTTCTTACCCCTAGGTGTAGCCCTCAGGGAGGGGGTAGGGGATGTGCTCTTACCCCTAGGTGTAGCCCTCAGGGAGGGGGTAGGGGGTGTGTTCTTACCCCTAGGTGTAGCCCTCAGGGAGGGGGTAGGGGATGTGTTCTTACCCCTAGGTGTAGCCCTCAGGGAGGGGGTAGGGGATGTGTTCTTACCCCTAGGTGTAGCCCTCAGGGAGGGGGTAGGGGATGTGTTCTTACCCCTAGGTGTAGCCCTCAGGGAGGGGGTAGGGGATGTGTTCTTACCCGTAGGTGTAGCCCTCAGGGAGGGGGTAGGGGATGTGTTCTTACCCATAGGTGTAGCCCTCAGGGAGGGGGTAGGGGATGTGTTCTTACCCATAGGTGTAGCCCTCAGGGAGCGGGTAGGGGATGTGCTCTTACCCGTAGGTGTAGCCCTCAGGGAGGGGGTAGGGGATGTGTTCTTACCCATAGGTGTAGCCCTCAGAGAGGGGGTAGGGGATGTGTTCTTACCCATAGGTGTAGCCCTCAGGGAGCGGGTAGGGGATGTGTGTTCTGGGTAGCAGGAGGAAGGTCCTGACCAGGTGGATGACGCCACACGCAGCCAGGAAGAGGAAAGAGGCACGAAGAGAGATCCCAGCCTCAAATAGCAGCTAGAGCAGAAGAGAGGCAGGAGGGGTGGCATCATCATCATCACCACCATCATCATCATCATTAACTCATGGACAGCTATCAACTGATAATCTATGTGTGTGTGTGTCTTACCTTGATGATGAGGAAGAGGGCGGAGGAGGAGTCGAAGGCACCATTGTAGAGGGTGATGATGGTGGAGCGAGCAGAACCAAACAGGTTGCCTATCTACAAGAGTAACAGAGAGGTGAAGCATAACCGGCTGGGCCTGTGTGTCTGTGTGTGACTCATGAGTACACACCACAGACTGACAAAACCCCAAGTCAAACGGAAGTAAATGCATGGCCCAAGGCAAGGTTATGCTACATCATGGGTGTGTTCTCACTTATGGTCCTCTTTAATTACTGAGAGAACTCCTCTGCCCTGAGGACTGCCGTGTACATGACTGATGTTTATTCAGGAGGTAATACATATGAGAGAACAGACCTGCATGTTGGTGACCAGAAACAAGATGCCTCCCACAGAGATGAAGGACAGAGCCGGGAAGAGGAGGACGGACAGAGCTGAGAGAAAAAAAGAACAGACTTAGCTCTCTTGAAATATTGCAAATTGCTGACAAAAGTGTAACAAACGTTCCAACTGTTGATAAAAATGTATCAAACGCCATGGTGTTTGGGTAAGCTGTGCCATAAAGCCTGTTTTTGAAAAGTCAATGATTTTACCTGAACTTGAGAAGGCCACAAACAAGGCACCAGAGGTGTACAGGGATCTGGAGAATACACACACATAAACACTTGCTGACAATCAGAAACAATGTGTCACAATGAGACCAGTCAGGGGGTAATGCTTAAAGAGACTCAGGTTAAACTTGTCGTATTCTTGCCCTCTGGTGGACCTCCCACTGTCCTAGCCCTGTTTTAAGAGCCTTAGCCCACATTAGCTGTGCTTTCCTGGTCCTACCTAGGAGGTCTAGATCCCATCTCCATCTCTCTTTCTAGTCTCTATCCTCTCTCTATTTGCATTCCTTCTCTTTTCATTTCCCCTCCACCTAGAGTGAAAACATATGGATTGGCTTCTGATTGGCTGATTGGAGTTTGTTGTTGCAGATTTGGAATCTGCGGCTATGGAAGTTTTTTTCAGTAACTGGGTCTGTGCCACATTGGCCTAGTTGGCCCAGTCTAACCCCATCAACCCTAGGCTCAACCACATCCTGAATACTCACAGTCAACAGCATAACCCCCAGCCCTTAACTATATCTGTAAATGTCATAACTCTTCCACCCTGTCCAACTTCATTCCTCTTTCTCATTCCCTCTCTGTTGGCATGTCCACTCTCCCTCCATTCCTCACCTCTGGCAGTGCTCTCCATGGACACCGCCATCTGGCTCTGCCTTGCACCGTCTCTTGGACAACTAGGCACTGAGTCCAATCTACTCCAACAGAAAACTGTAACCCAGACAACTCAACTTACCCCACCACTTTCCTTTGGTCTCTCTCTCTCTCTCTCTCTCTCTCTCTCTCTCTCTCTCTCTCTCTCTCTCTCTCTCTCTCTCTCTCTCTCTCTCTCTCTCTCTCTCTCTCTCTCTCTCTCTCTCTCTCTCTCTCTCTCTCTCTCTCTCTCTCTCTCTCTCTCTCTCTCTCTCTCTCTCTCTCTCTCTCTCTCTCTCTCTCTCTCTCTCTCTCTCTCTCTCTCTCTCTCAGAGCTTACTCCACATCTGTTATTGTGAACAGACATGGGAACCCTCCAAAGGAAATAACAGGATGTGACAGCCAGAGAAAGAGTGACTTAGCACTGGAGGGTACACACACTCATACTTTCCACCGTCACTTAGATACCAGAAGCAGGGAGAAAGATAGGCAGGGACAGAGTGAAACTGTTGGAGAGAGTGGTAAAGAGATAGACATACAGGGGGTTCTCTGTTATGGCTAAGGTAATGGCAGACTGTGTCTTATTGGCCATATATCACACCCCCTCGGGCCTTATTGCTTAAATAACAGCTGGCTGCTTCATAGCACTGTGCTTTTTGTCGGTCTCTCAGTCTAACAGCCATGAAATTAGTCATTAGTGCAGCATCGACCACAGACAAAGAAATCTCAACTCCCATGAGGTTAGGCACATATTAAAGCCTCACTAACTGAACAGATTCTTAAACATTTAACAAGATGTTATAATATGCTGTCTTCACGTAACACCAAATCCTTGCGGGTAACTCAAGACTTAGCGCAAATCAATGGTTGATGTCAACGGGAGATTTGTGTGAAAGGTCAAGCTACAGTCTCAAGTTAAGATAAGACAAGGCTCATATAGCTGTGTTCAGTATCTTGTTTTAGTGAAACTACTGCATTAGGTTGTTTACATTATCTCTGTCAATTGTCTCTTGCCAGATTGTTATGGTTATGGTTGAATATAGGTTATCAACCCTGTGCAGTTTAATGATGCGTTATAACATGTTTCTAAAAATACTCACATTCCCAGCAGCCTGGCCACCATGGTGCCGAAACGGTCAAACAGGAAGCCATTGGGCAGCAGCAGGAAGTTGTTCATGAAGGAAGCGATGGTGAAGATGAGGGAGAACTGTTCATCTTGTCCACTGCAGTCTGACACACACACACACACACACACACAGAGGCAGGCAGAGAGCTGTCAGTATGGACAGGTGTGTGTGTGTGTGTGTGTGTGTGTGTGTGTGTGTGCATGAGTGTGCCCAGGTCTCTGAATGACCTTAAAAATATTGATTTGTATTGTAAGATATACTGTGAATCCAAACAAATTATACATTATGTGAGAATGTGTTTGAAACGGGATGGTGAGGTGTCTCAGTCACTGACCTAGGAATTGCGTTCCATTGACCCCGGTAGTGTTGACACACAGGTAGCTGAAGTAGCCTTCCGTCTTCAGGACGAACACCAGGGAGGCCCAGCCGAAAACGGCCCCCGCAAAACACAGGCACTCCAGCAGCCCTGTGACCAGGGTCAGCCACCGCCGCACCACCGCCCCACCCTCACAACCCAGCATGGTCTTGTCCCGCACACACACACACACCTGCACTTTCACTCTTTCTCTCTTTTCAGGTTCCCTCTTGGAGTCACTTCACCTAAGAGAGAAAAATAGAAAAATAGAAAATCAGAAAACAGAACCCAATAAAGATTTTTTTAAATCCCATCTCTTCTCTGAAAGTGATTTCAAATCTTAATGACTCTTGAATGCCCTCTTGAATAGCATATACCCTAAAATAATGCTTTTCTGTGTAGTTTTGATGACTGGCTATTGCATTTTGCTGCAGTTGCATTGAAGGGAAACATAAATTTCTAACATTCCAAACATATTGCCAAAGAAACCAGATGTAATAAAAAAGAGACAACTGCCTCATTGCAAAATTCATTTTTGTGGACAAATGAACCACTTACTCACGGTTCAGAAGAATATCCCCAGCTACTCTTATAAAACGTATCCTCTCTCTTCCCTCAACTCTATTTTTCATACTTTATATAGCCTTCCTTCCACCCAGTCTCCCCTCCCCTTCGTTTGACCCCTCCTCTCCCCTAAATCCCTCTCTCTCTCACCAAAGGAAGTCCTATTTTCAGGTTTTGTCTGATGGCGAACACATGAATGTGAAGGAAAAGATACAACGAAAGAAAGCCAATACATGCCATGAAAGCAAATTAAATGTCATATGGGAGAGATACTTCCAATATTGCCCATCTGTAAAAAGGACTGTTCATTTGGCTGTACTGTTTTGCTTGTCTAAACTGTTGCTATTTACATTGCTAGTGAATGACCAGTGTCTTTCATGCGTATCAAGGGCATTAGCACTTAGCCTTTGACATCCATGCTCCCTCTCACACTCGTTCACTCCCTACCAGTAAAGTCAAAGGAGGAAGGGCTGGAAGACTCAATGGGTGAAGCATTAAACTATAAATAACGACCACAAGATCTGATGACATCATAATTCAGTTTTTACACCTCGGATCACAAGACCTTCTTTGCCAAAACACAACGTAACTTCCTCAAATCCATGACTGCACACGTCAAAGGCTAGCATCATAAACACGCGTAGAGAAAGAGATAGAGAGAGAAATAGAGACAGAGAGAGAGATAGAGAGAAATAGAGAGAGTTGAGATAAAAACAAACATACAATCTATCACACACATGAAGAAACAGTTATCAAACATACAGAGTCAGAGAGATCATACATTCACATCCTATTCAGATCCATTACTTTTCATGTGTGATAGGATTTATCTTATGGATAATATATCCCAGGTAGGTCTATGTATTGGAACTCTTCCTCTCCCGCACTTAAGTCTAGGGGAACTAGTGGTCAACGTGCCAGATGTAAATAGACTCTGGATTCAAGTTACTGGCTCCAAACTGCTCTAATCAGCAGATTTTTGGGCAGTATTTGTCACAACCATCTTTATAATAACCAGAAACCACGAGACTCTCTTTCTCCATCACCATCACACTTCTCATGCCACTGCCAGAAAGCACTGTCCACTTCCTCTTTCAGGGGGCCAGGGAGAGAAAGGGCATCAAGGTATCAACCACATGTCTGAAGGGATCATCTTAGGGCAAGGGAATAACATAGAAATATAATGGATGCATGCAATGTTCATCAACTCAACATTGTAGATGGAGGAAGGTTCATGGGCTATTGGGAAGAGAAGATAACCATACCAGTCCTTATCTATTTCTATGGATACCATCCATCTACGTCCTAGCACGTATCTATAATAACACCATGATTATCACCCCAACACATCAGTCCACCTCACAACCCTGCAAACAACAGCTGTCACTCAAACAGCCACTATAATAGAATGAACAGTAGTGACATCAGTTTTAGAACTGATTAATGTCAACACGCTAACAACCAAAACGATATTGATGTAACCGAGTAATAATACACAGCTTCTTCTATACAGACGAGACTGAACAAAAGCTATCATTGGAGTGACTGTCATAAAACAGGGAATAGGAGCAGATTCTGAATCCGACACTGTAGCTATTTCAGACTGAATAGAATAAGAGCCTGATCCACACCCTGATCAAAGGCACTTAAATATTTTGTCTTGCACCTTCACTCTCTAAATGGCACACATACACAATCCATGTCTCGTTTGTCTCAAGGCTTAAAAATGATTATTTAACCTGTCATCTGATTGAAGTGGATTTAACAAATGACATCAATAAGGGATTGTAGCTTTCACCTGGATTCACCTGGTCAGGCTATGTCAATGACATCAAATTCAGCCGCAGCTGATTTTTTCTGGAGTGGATGGTAGGTGGGCCTGAACATAATTTGTATAAGATCATGTGTCTCTCTATTTTGCGTGGGAATACTTTGGAACAGATTTCTTAAATTAAAATCACTTGGAGCTGATTTCCTGGTGTTTTTACAGTCTTTTATGTCCAACAATGAAAATATGTTTTGCTTATAAAATTTAGGGGGGCAAATAAAACCACCCACAGGCAAAATTCGTTCCGCTGGCCGCCAGTTGGGGAACCCTGGTCTATGTCATGGAAAGGTGTCCTTAATGTTTTGTATACTCTTTGTATATTGTGCTGTTAGTGTAGCTCGGTGTACATATAGTAGCCTACGTAGCCAACGTCACGTCACGGTTGGAGATGTGGCTTGCGCCAGGCTGTAGCAGCAATAAAAGCTTGGAACAATGATTAACAGAACCGTTATGTAAACCTTTGCTTTTCTATCAGTTAATCTCAATTTGAGGCAAATCAATCTGGTAATGAGGTTATTTAGCAACTGTGTTAAACAGAATACTACACTTTCCCTCAACTAAAGCATACTGTAATATGGGAAACTTAAATCTCGGGGATATATAGCCTAGCTATAGCTCGACATGAAGGCACACCCGCAACAAATATACCAACCACTGAACCAGTAGCAACATTATCTATGTGTTATTTCACACCAGCTAAAGTAACATAAGTATCCTGGGAGGTTAGGGTACTACCAGTCTGTTTGTGCCATCATCATGCCACTCCTTGTCAATGTCATCAATGAAGTTAAAATTATATCGAAAACAGATCTGGGACCAGTCTAACAGAAGTAATCCCTCTGTGTCCTACCGTTTTCATTGTAAATAAGTTTTAAAATGCGTTGTTACTAGCAAATTGGTAGTAAATTGTCTGTTGCTATTATTATAAGCATGGGTCTGTTATTGGAAAAGTGTAGTAAAAAAGACCCACCCGAACGGAATCCTCCTGTCGCCACGTATAGCCAGAACACAGTGGTCTTGCAAACGCAAAAATACATCATAATAAAAGACAGGCAGGCAGGCAGTCAGCCACTGGCTTCACTGTCAAGCCTCGAGCATTGCTCTTCAGCCTGAGGTGCATTACAAATGTCTGTCTTGCACAATAAATAGGTAACTGGAGTGGCATGACAGACGATAAGATAGCTAATAAGACCAGTGGCGACCCATCATTTAGGGCAGGTGGGGCTATTTATAAAATACAAAATATTTAAAAAATACAATAAATATATAAAAATAAAATTGTTGCCTGTTTTGCATGTTATTTTGGCATAAATATATGTCACATATCAGTTTGCAAACAATGTAAAAATATTTTTATTAAGTTAATAAAGCCGAATACAAACATGGTCTCTTTTTTGCTTTCTTGAGTAAGGCTGCTCCCAAGCCTAGCTCAGTGCTTTCTGTGGTGGAGGGGCAGCCAACTGAAAATACAGAGCGTAGGTGTTGGTAATCTTCTCTAGTTGCGCCGTGATTGGCTCAGTGTTCTGTCACTCACGGGGACAATACTCACCGCAGAATCTACAGGGAGAGCTAGGCAGTTCAAGCCCTGTTGGGTGCGGCCATAGATTTACATTAGAAGTGCCCATCCAAGAAGGCTCAAGGTCATTGGCCACAGATAAAATGACATCAAATCACGTTATATATACCGTAGCTTTGATTGGACTGATCATGTCAACATCATACTTTCAAAATCTTAGCTAGCAAGCTAGACAAGCAGTCATCATCATGAATCATGTGGACGATCTACTGGAAAATCCTTTTCAATCCTTGTCATATGAAGAGAAATTATAGATCAAATGCATCGGTGCTCATCAGCCATTGGACATAAACATTACACAAGAAGTTGGAAATCGCAAATTCAACAATGAGTGATTTGGAAGGAATCAGTGGCTAACTGCAAGCATTACAAAGCAATCACTATTTTGCTTCCCCTGCCTGCTATTCGGTGGAGAGGGTGGTCCAAGTCTCGGTTTAAGGGTCTATTTTCCAAGCTTAAAAGGATAAACATTCACACGCAACACCATGGGACAGAAAAAGGTTGAATAGATTGGCCATGCTGTCAATCCAGCATGACTTCTGCAGTGTTCAAAACAACTAGAAACTCAGAACTGGGAAATCTCAGACTTCAGTGAGTTTCTACAACTTGATTGGAGTCCACCTGTGTTAAATTCAATTGATTGGACATGATTTGGAAAGGCACATACCTGTCTATATAAGGTCCAGTTGACAATGCATGTCAGAGCAAAAACCAAGCCATGAGGTCGAAGGAATTGTCCGTAGAGCTCAGAGACATGATTGTGTCGAGGCACAGATCTGGGGAAGGGTACCAAAACATTTCTGCAGCATTGAAGGTCCCCAAGAACACAGTGGCCTCCATCATTCTTAAATGGAAGAAGTTTGGAACCACCAAGACTCTTCCTAGAGCTGGCCGCCCGGCCAAACTGAGCAATTGGGGGAGAAGGGCCTTGGTCAGGGAGGTGACCAAGAACCCGATGGTCACTCTGACAGAGCTCCAGAGTTCCTTTGTGGAGATGGGAGAACCTTCCAGAAGGACAACCATCTCTGCAGCACTCCACCAATCAGGCCTTTATGGTAGAGTGGCCAGACGGAAGCCACTAGTCAGTAAAAGGCACATGACAGCCCGCTTGGAGTTTGCCAAAAGGCACCTAAAGGACTCAGACCATGAGAAACAAGATTCTCTGGTCTGATGAAACCAAGATTGAACTCTTTGGCCTGAATGCCAAGCATCACGTCTGGAGGAAACCTGGCACCATCCCTACGGTGAAGCATGGTAGTGGCAGCATCATGCTGTGTGGATGTTTTTCAGCGGCAGGGACTGGGAGACTAGTCAGGATTATCCTTGATGAAAACCTGCTCCAGAGCGCTCAGTACCTCAGACTGAGGTGAAGGTTCACCTTCCAACAGGAAAATGACCCTAAGCACACAGCCAAGACAACAGAATTGGCTTCGGGACAAGTCTCTGAATGTCCTTGAGCGGCCCAGCCAGAGCCCGGACTTGATCCCGATTGAACATCTCTGGAGAGACCTGAAAATAGCTGTGCAGTGACACTCCCCATCCAACCTGACAGAGCTTGAGAGGATCTGCAGAGAAGAATTGGAGAAACTCCATATATACAGGTGTGCCAATCTTGTAGCGTCATACCCAAGAAGACTCAAGGCTGTAATCGCTGCCTAAAGTGCTTCAACAAAGTACTGAGTAAAGGATCTGAATACTTATGTAAATGTCATATTTCAGTTATTTTTTCTAAAAACCTGTTTTTTCTTTGTCATTATGGGGTATTGTGTGTAGATGGATGAGGAAAAAAACAATTTAATGAATTTTAGAATAAGGCTGTAATGTAACAAAATGTGGAAAAAGTCAAGGGGTCTGAATACTTTCTGAATGCACTGTATGTTTTTTTTAAAGGCAGTTAATGAGGCTGAATTAACTGTTTCGCTGCCAGACAAGGCTCCGCTGTTAGCCAGGCGTAGCACTGGTAAGGATTCACTCCATGGTGCTGAAAATAAAGTTCTGCTGTTGGGACAGCTTTATGTAGGCCCAACAGTTTGAGGGCACCATTTGTCACCGTTATAGGGCAATTCATGTATTACTTAGTGTTGTGTTGTGTTGTGTAGAGGTTTTACTGGCATCAAAAAACAATTTGGGGAGTTTGCCCCACCAAGATTTACAGTGAGGCAAAAAAGTATTTGATCCCCTGCTGATTTTGTAGGCTTGCCCACTGACAAAGAAATGATCAGTCTATAATTTTAATGGTAGGTTTATTTGAACAGTGAGAGACAGAATAACAACAAAAAAATCCAGAAAAACGCATGTCAAAAATGTTATAAATTGATTTGCATTTTAATGAGGGAAATAAGTATTTGACCCCTCTGCAAAACATGACTTAGTACTTGGTGGCAAAACCCTTGTTGGCAATCACAGAGGTCAGACATTTCTTGTAGTTGGCCACCAGGTTTGCACACATCTCAGGAGGGATTTTGTCCCACTCCTCTTTGCAGATCTTCTCCAAGTCATTAAGGTTTCGAGGCTGATGTTTGGCAACTCGAACCTTCAGCTCCTTCCACAGATTTTCTATGGGATTAAGGTCTGGAGACTGGCTAGGCCACTCCAGGACCTTAATGTGCTTCTTCTTGAGCCACTCCTTTGTTGCCTTGGCCGTGTGTTTTGGGTCATTGTCATGCGACCCATTTTCAATGCCCTGGCTGAGGGAAGGAGGTTCTCACCCAAGATTTGACGGTACATGGCCCCGTCCATCGTCCCTTTGATGCGGTGAAGTTGTCCTGTCCCCTTAGCAGAAAAACACCCCCAAAGCATAATGTTTCCACCTCCATGTTTGACGGTGGGGATGGTGTTCTTGGGGTCATAGGCAGCATTCCTCCTCCTCCAAACACGGCGAGTTGAGTTGATGCCAAAGAGCTCGATTTTGGTCTCATCTGACCACAACACTTTCACCCAGTTCTCCTCTGAATCATTCAGATGTTCATTGGCAAACTTCAGACGGGCCTGTATATGTGCTTTCTTGAGCAGGGGGACCTTGCGGGCGCTGCAGGATTTCAGTCCTTCACGGCGTAGTGTGTTACCAATTGTTTTCTTGGTGACTATGGTCCCAGCTACCTTGAGATCATTGACAAGATCCTCCCGTGTAGTTCTGGGCTGATTCCTCACCGTTCTCATGATCATTGCAACTCCACGAGGTGAGATCTTGCATGGAGCCCCAGGCCGAGGGTGATTGACAGTTATTTTGTGTTTCTTCCATTTGCGAACAATCTCACCAACTGTTGTCACCTTTCACCAAACTGCTTGGCGATGGTCTTGTAGCCCATTCCAGCCTTGTGTAGGTCTACAATCTTGTCCATGACATCATTGGAGAGCTCTTTGGTCTTGGCCATGGTGGAGAGTTTGGAATCTGATTGATTGATTGCTTCTGTGGACAGGTTTCTTTTATACAGGTAACAAACTGAGATTAGGAGCACTCCCTTTAAGAGTATGCTCCTAATCTAAGCTTGTTACCTGTATAAAAGACACCTGGGAGCCAGAAATCTTTCTGATTGAGAGGGGGTCAAATACTTATTTCCCTCGTTGAAATGCAAATCAATTTATTACATTTTTGACATGCGTTTTTCTGGATTTTTTTGTTGTTATTCTGTCTCTCACTGTTCAAATAAACCTACCATTAAAATTGTAGACTGATCATTTATTTGTCAGTGGGCAAACGTACAAAATCAGCAGGGGATCAAATACTTTTTTCCCTCACTGTACATGCTAATATCGCCACTGAATAAGAGAAGATAATAATACTGACTAGCGAGTGGAAGCATATTTCAATAAAACTTGAATAACTTTAATTATGAAGTTAGTTCACATGAATGAAACAGGATTTGCGTGTTGCTTGCTCATCCCCCTTTGCTTTCGCAAGCTTTTTTTAAGCCCATGACATAACGTTAGCTAGCTAGTTAGATAGCTATGGATATTTAGCTTGCAAGCTTATGGACTTTTAGCTGGTTAATGTATTTCAGCCAGCTAGCTAAGGTTAGCTAAGTTAAAGCTGCAATATTTAACTTTTTGGGCGACCCGACCAAATTCATATAAAAATGTGTGTTATAGATATGTCATTCTCATTTAAAGCAAGTCTAAGAAGCGGTAGATATTTTCTATGTGCACTATTTCTATGCTTCCTGTTCTTAAGTTTTGTTTTTGTGTCTTTTACTTTGGGTTTTGTACACCAGCTTCAAACAGCTGAAAATACAATATTTCAGGTTATGGAAAATATATTTCACAGCGGTTTAGATGGTACAATGATTCTCTACACTAAACTTGCTTGTTTTGTCACATAAACTGAAATTACTGGCAAACTATTAGAATTTTAGCAACCAGGAAATGGCAGAGCGATTTCTGCATAGTGCATCTTTAAGTTAGTTGGGGGTAAAGTCCAGTCGCTTGTTATTTTCCAAAATACAATTTTAGTTACCTGAATTTAAACATTTTAGTTGGGCCAACTTACCAACATGAGAAAATGTAGGCAACAATTCAGTCAACTTGAAATGATGTGTTTGCTCAATTTGTCTCATATGTTCATTCAATTACACATTATTATTTTGGCATTTTAACATCAATAAAGACTGTGGAACTAGTTACACACACAGTGCTTTTAACATACAATGTTTCAACGTACATATTTGACACACGTTGATATACATGATTACAGTGTGCATGTTCATTTACATAGTGATGTAAAGTAACTAAGTAGAAATATTTCAAAGTATACTTAAGTAAATCGTTTTTTGGGGTATCTGTAACCTACTTTAATATTAATATTTTTGTCAACTTTTACTTTTACTCCACTTCATTCCTGAAGAAAATATGTACTTTGTACTCCCATACATTTCCCCTGACACCCAAAAGTACTTGTTACATTTCGAAGGCTCAGGCAGGACAGCAATATGGTACAATTCTGTCACGGTCGTTGAGAGACGGGTCAGACCAAGGTGCAGCGTGATATGCGTACATATTTATTAAGACGAATAAACACTTGACAAAATAACAAAACAACGAAAACGTGAAGTCCTATGGGCTATACACACAACAAGCCTAACAGGAACACAAACAAGATCCCACAACCAGGCTACCTAAGTATGATCCCCAATCAGAGACAACGATCGACAGCTGCCTCAGATTGGGAACCACACCCGGCCAACATAGAAATACAATGACATAGAATGTCCACATAGAAATTCCCACACATAGATATTCACACCCTGACTAAACCAACTAACCAACTCTATGTCAGGGCGTGACAAATTCACACACCTGTCAATATAATATGTTGTCATCCCTACTGCCTCTGATCTGGGGGACTTACTAAACACAAATGCTGCGTTTATAAATTATGCCTGAGTGTTGGAGTGTGCCCCTGGCTGTCCTTAAATTTAAAAAAAACAGAAAATCGTGCCGTCTGGTTTGCTTAATATAAGGAATTTGATGGATAGCATTTACTTTTACTTTGTACTTTTACTCAAGTATGACAATTGAGTACTTTTTCCACCACTGTACTTAAGTAAATTTAAAACCAGATACTTTTAGACTTTTACTCAAGTTGTATTTTATCTTTATTTTTACTCTACTTTTTACAACACTGCATTTACGTTTGACATTTTAGTCATTTAGCAGGTGCTCTTATCCAGAGCGACTTACAGTTAGTGCATTCATCTTATGATAGCTAAGTGAGACAACCACATATTAAATATACAGGAAACAAACATTCCATTTAAGCCAAACAATGAATACATGTATATATCGTTTTGCCCCCCAAAATATTTTACTTCACTAAAATGTATCTAAAATCTATTAATAGAAAAATCTGAGAATATTAATATTTTACACACACATGAAGGTACCCATAAGCAATAATATCTGATGAAAAACAACAAAACAAAAAATTAATCAGGATGTGGATCTTCCAGCAAGACAGTAACCCCAATCGCTAATCAAAATCCCCAAAGAAATGGTTGACCACAAAATCAACATTTTTCAAATCATATCAACATTTTATTTGCCACATGCGCCGAATACAACAGGTGTAGACCTTACAATGAAATACTTACTTACAAGCCCTTAACCAACAATGCAGATGAAGGATATCAAGGATCTGGAAAGATTCTGTATGGAGGAATGGTCTAAGATCCCTCCCAACGTATTCTCCAATCTCATAATTTTGGGGGGTTGAAAAAGACTGTTGTTACCCTCGCAAGGAGAGAGTGCTAGAGTAATAATTTTGATCCATGTATTTTTTTGATTTTTCTCTGAGCATTTGTATTAGTATAAAATAATATAATTTTCAATTTGATTATGGACCCCACTGTCTATCGGTACAAATCTGGTTGGACATTACAGGACATTAACATTCTGCTTTGAAGAAAAAAGAAAGAGAGAGAGAGAGAGAGAGAGAGAGAGAGAGAGAGAGAGAGAGAGAGAGAGAGAGAGAGGAAAGAGAGACTGAATATATTCACACCTTCTGACTCACTGGTCGCTGCAGTTTATTAACACTATATTGAGAGACAGAAAAACAGAGAGAGAGGTGTTAAGACAAACAGGACAGACAGAAGTAGACACTGACTTAATAGAAAGAGAGAAAGAGTGAGAGAGAAAGAGAGAGAGACAAAGCAGGACACAGTGACCACAGCGAACCCAGAGGGCTATAGGTACCACACAAGGTAAGGGCTGCACCTCTCCTACCACGCAACTCACACTCTTCTATCAACATCAAAGATTCACTGCATGTGTACGTGGAAGTGTTGGTCTCTTGGACTCCATGTATGTTGAAAGATTGTTGGTTGGTGTATGTGTACTGTATTGATTGTTACTATTTCTGTTAACTCTTATGTCTGAATGACTGCATTTACTTTGAGATTAAATAGCCAATTGGGGTCATTCGGTAAGAATTCAATTTAATTTGAGTAGAGTCCCGACTATGCAGATCTGTTTGCTAGGGCTTGACTTGAGACTATATGAGTGAGTGTGTGTGTGTGTGTGTGTGTGTGTGTGTGTGTCTGTCTGTCTATGTGTGTATTTGCACACATGTATACATGTGTGTACTTATGCATGTTTGTGTGTGTATATATCTGTGTAACATGGTTTCCAGAGCAGCTGTAGGACTGTGCCGATGTCACTAGCTCTATTTCTGGAGGTTGTTCTAAAGGTCAGATAAAGTGGCTTGGAATCTTCGCAAGGCAGGAGGCACTCACTAACCACACACCAGAGAGCACTGACAGAGAGATATAGACAGAGAGATATAGACAGAGAGGTAGAGAGAGAGAGAGAGAGAGAGAGAGAGAGAGAGAGAGAGAGAGAGAGAGAGAGAGAGAGAGAGAGAGAGAGAGAGAGAGAGAGAGAGAGAGAGAGAGAGAGAGAGAGAGAGAGAGAGAGAGAGAGAGAGAGAGAAGAAAGAAAGAAAGAAAGAGAGGGAGAGAGAGAGCAATAGAGAGAATGAGAGAGCAAGTGAGGTTTCTTCCTAGAACAGAACTTTGAGGCTACACTGATTGATGGAAGGGACATTGAATGAACATAGATATTGAATGATCAGGAGCAATCCAATAACCTTGGAAAGGAAGAGTCTGATTTGACTTAATGTTTCAGAAGAAGTTGGACAAACAGACAAAGGAAGTCCACCAAACCATGGACGATGTATCACTCCACCAGGAGGATTCTGGGAACGATGCAACAGCCAACCAGATGGAGGACAACAACAACAATCAGGTGTGAGTGTGTTGATGAAGGAAACACACCCATAAACAGATACAGACAACCCCAAGACAATATGCATAGAGACAATCCTGAAACATCTACAGAAAAAAAATGCACACATTTTCAAGAAGAAAAAAACACATACAACATGAGCCATGTAGCTTTACAATGAGGTGGCAGAGTTGTTAGATGTATTTGTGGTGTGGTCCGATTTAGTATTTGGAGCGAAGATAGTGGGAGGGGTTGGTGGTGGTCATGGCTGGGCTACACCTGTTCCTGTGCCAAATTCTGACACAGGAATGTTGCTGCCTTTCTCTCTCTCTCTCTCTCTCTCTCTCTCTCTCAACACACCACACACACACACACACACAAACATGTGTGTCTATCCTATTTCCACTGATGAGTCACTACCCTGAGTCATGACCAGGAGTGACACCTGGGACAGTTCCTCAAGTGCACTTACATAACATAATTCCAACATACTGTATTATCTGCGATGTTATATATCTTAAAATTAGGTTGAATATTTGCATAACATAAAAACAACATAAACATGTAATATGTTTGAGTTGTAATTTATTAAAGCCATGAAACATTATGATAAGCGTGTGTGTGATATTACAGCAATAAACAACTCTGTACAGCCGGAGGCATGTGTTCTGAGCACCTAAGTAACAATGTGGATTCCCTGGAGTGAAGCAGACTAATTTCATATTTTAGTACTTAACTATGTACCATAGTCTCTCCCCTCAACAACTGATTTAAAATCAGGTCTCTGACAACAGTTCTGTCCTATAACCCTAACCAAACTACCTCAAGTGCTCATAATCGCCAATTGTAATCATATCTGGTTTGTCTCTCAGACAGAGAGAGAAGCTCCAGTGCAGGAGTGTGACCCCCCTAAGAGAGAGCACCTGGCGGGAGACACCGTGGAAGGTCATGGGGTCAAGTCAGGGGCTAATAGGGAGAAAGCTCCAGAACAGGCAGCAGGGGCTAGCATTGGAAACATAGAGGAGTCTCAGCCAGTAACCGACACCAATAAGGGTAATGGTGAAGAAGCTTGTAAGGGTGAGGAGGGGCCGTGTTATGGTGCAGACACCGGAGAAGCAGAAGATCCCAAAGTGGTGAACGGAGAGAAGAAGGGGGGGAGAGAGAAGGAGGAGGACAAGAATAGACAGGGGCAAGAGGTGGTCAAGAATGGAGAGATTGAGAAAAAGAAGGAGCTGAAAGAGGACAAAGAGAAGGGGGGAGAAAATAATGCCAGGAAAGAGGGGAAGGGAGGAAAGATAGAAGAGGGGAAAACAGAAAAGAGAAAAGGAGATGAAGAGAAGGGGAAAGACAGAAAAATAAAGGCAGGGAAGGGAGAGGGAGGGAAGGGAGAGGGAGAGGGAGAGGGAGAGGGAGAGGGAGAGGGAGGGAAGGGAGAGGGAGAGGGAGAGGGAGAGGGAGAGGGAGAGGGAGAGGGAGAGGGAGAGGGAGAGGGAGAGGGAGAGGGAGAGGGAGAGAAGGGAAAGGGAGGGAAGGGAGAGGGAGAGGGAGGGAAGGGAGAGAAGGCACCAGAGAACAAGAGCAAACCAGTAAAAGAAAAGGAAGGGGCAGGAGGAGGAAAGGTTAAAGAGAAAAGCAAGGAGGTGGAGAAGCAAGCGAAGACCAAAAGAAAGAGTGGCTTGAATCCCACCGCCTCTACCCCATCCTCTGCAGCCCCCTCTGTGGTCCGACCCCGGAACTCTGCACGCTCTGCCAGGGCGTCCACTAAAAATGACATCATAGCAAAGTTCCAGCAAAATGCACCTGAGTAAGTTCTGACATGTGTAATATGACACAATGTGTATAATTAAATATATAACATTTATTAATATAACAACATTTTAATGGGAAGAATTGTATTTGTCTTTTGACTTATTTTCAGGACACCGGTTGTCCGCAACTTCAAACTTCAGAGATCATCTATGGCTGTGGCAAACGGGGCATCAATCAAACAGAAAGTGCTTTCATGGTGTGCCAACAAAACACGCAACTATGAGGTGAGGAGATGTTCATGGTCATGTGCACAAGAGACATAAGAACTGACATCTGGGGAACCATAACCCTGCCTGCCACCCTCTCTTTCCCAGGGCGTTTCCATAGAGAACTTCTCATCTTCATGGTGTGATGGGCTGGCGTTCTGTGCACTCATCCATCGCTTCTTCCCAGACGCTTTTGACTTCTCAGCCCTGAACGCATCTGAGAGAGAGAAGAACTTCACCCTGGCCTTCAACACAGCAGAGTACGAAGCTGTGTGTGTGTGTTTATGTCTGAGTGTGTGTTGAAAAGTAATTCTCTCTCTCTCATTTAAGGGGTTTATTGGCATGGGAAACGTATGTTAACATTGCCAAAGCAAGTGAAGTAGATAGTAAACAAAAGTGAAATAAACAATAAATATTAACAGTAAACATTACACTCAGATGATGTATATATATACAGTGTTGTAACACTGTGCAAATAGTTAAAGTACAAATGGGAAAATAAATAAACATAAATATGGGTTGTATTTACAATGGTGTTTGTTCTTCACTGGTTGCCCTTTTCTTGTGGCAACAGGTCACACATCTTGCTGCTGTGATGGCACACTGTGGTATTTCACCCAGTAGATAAGGGAGTTTATCAAAATTGGGTTTGTTTTCAAATTCTTTGTGGATCTGTGTAATCTGAGGGACATATGTGTCTCTAATATGGTCATACATTTGGCAAGAGGTTAGGAAGTGCAGCTCAGTTTCCACCTCATTTTGTGGGCAGTGTGCACATAGCCTGTCTTCTCTTGAGAGCCAGGTCTGCCTATGGCGGCCTTTCTCAATAGCAAGGCTATGCTCACTGAGACTGTACATAGACAAAGCTTTCCTTAAGTTTGGGTCAGTCACAGTGGTCAGATATTCTGCCACTGTGTACGCTCTGTTTAGGGCCAAATAACATTCTAGTTTGCTCTGTTTTTTTGTCAATTCTTTCCAATGTGTCAAGTAGTTCTCTTTTTGTTTTCTCATGATTTGGTTGGGTCTAATTGTGTTGTTGTCCTGGGGCTCTGTGGGGTCTGTTTGTGTTTGTGAACAGAGCCCCAGGACCAGCTTGCTTAGGGGACTCTTCTCCAAGATCCAGGTGATGGCTTTGATATGGAAGGTTTTGGAATCACTTCCTTTTAAGTGGTTATAGAATTTAACGGCTCTTTTCTGGATTTTGATCATTAGCAGGTATCGGCCTAATTCTTCTCTGCATGCATTATTTGGTATTTTTCGTTGTACACGGAGGATATGTTTGCAGAATTCTGCATGCAGAGTCTCAATTTGGTGTTTGTCCCATTTTGTGAGTTCTTGGTTGGTGAGCGGACCCCAGACCTCACAACCATAAAGGGCAATGGGTGCTATAACTGATTCAAGTATTTTTAGCCAGATCCTAATTGGTATGTCGAATTTTATGTTCCTTTTGATGGCATAGAAGGCCCTTCTTGCCTTGTCTCTCAGATCGTTCACAGCTTTGTAGAAGTTACCTGTGGCGCTGATGTTTAGGCCGAGGTATGTATAGTTTTTTGTGGGCTCTAGGGCAATGGTGTCTAGATGGAATTTGTATTTGTGGTCCTGGCAACTGGCCTTTTTTTGGAACGCCATTCTTTTTGTCTTACTGAAATTTAGTGTCAGGGCCCAGGTCTGACAGAATCTGTGCAGAAGATCTAGGGGCTGCTGTAGGCCCTCCTTGGTTGGTGACAGAAGCACCAGATCATCAGCAAACAGTAGACATTTGACTTCAGATTCTAGTAGGGTGAGGCTGGGTGCTGCAGACTGTTCTAGTGCCCTCGCCAATTTGTTGATATGTATGTTGAAGAGGGTGGGGCTTAAACTGCATCCCTGTCTCACCCCACAGCCCTATGGAAAGAAATGTGGGTGTTTTTTGCCAATTTTAACCGCACACTTGGTGTTTGTGTACATGGATTTTATAATGTTGTATGTTTTCCCCCCAACCCCACTTTCCATCAATTTGTATAGCAGACCCTCATGCCAAATTGAGTCAAAAGCCTTTTTGAAATCAACAAAGCATGAGAAGACTTTGCCTTTGTTTTGTTTTGTTTGTTTGTCAATTAGAGTGTGCAGGGTGAGTACGTGGTCTGTCATACGGTAATTAGGCAAAAAGCCAATTTGACATTTGCTCAGTACATTGTTTTCACTGAGGAAATGAACTAGTCTGCTGTTAATGATAATGCAGTGGATTTTCCCAAGGTTGCTGTTGACGCATATCCCACGGTAGTTATTGGGGTCAAATTTGTCTCCACTTTTGTGGATTGGGGTGATCAGTCCTTGGTTCCAAATATTGGGGAAGACACCAGAGTTAAGGATGATGTTAAAGAGTTTAAGTATAGCCAATTGGAATTTGTGGTCTGTATATTTTATCATTTATGCTGTTCCTTCTTTTTCCATAGTTTATTTCTGTATTGTTTTAGTGATTCACCATAGTGAAGGCGTAGGCTCAGGTTTTCTGGGTCTCTATGTTTTTGGTTGGATAGGTTTCTCAATTTCTTTCTTAGGTTTTTGCATTCTTCATCAAACCATTTGTCATTGTTGTTACTTTTCTTTGGTTTTCTGTTAGATATTTTTAGATTTGATAGGGAAGCTGAGAGGTCAAATATACTGTTTAGGTTTTCTACTGCCAAGTTTACACTTTCACTATTACAGTGGAACGTTTTGTGCAGGAAGTTGTCTAAAAGGGATTGAATTTGTTGTTGCCTAATAGTTTTTTGGTAGGTTTCGACAATACTTTCCTTCCATCTATAGAATTTCTTAATATTATTCAGTTCCTTTGGCTTTGATGCCTCATGATTGAGTATTGCTCTGTTCAAGTAGACTGATTTTGCTGTGGTCTGATAGGGGTGTCAGTGGGCTGACTGTGAACGCTCTGAGAGACTCTGGGTTGAGGTCAGTGATAAAGTAGTCTACAGTACTACTGCCAAGAGATGAGCTATAGGTGTACCTACCATAGGAGTCCCCTCGAAGCCTACCATTGCCTATGTACATACCCAGCGTGCAACAGAGCTGCAGGAGTTGTGACCCATTTTGTTGGTTATGTTGTTGTGGTTGTGCCTAGGGGGGCATATGGGGGAGGGAATGCTGTCACCTCCAGGTAGATGTTTGTCCCCCTGTGTGCTGAGGGTGTCAGGTTCTTGTCCAATTCAATTTAGGTCGCCACAGACTAGTACATGTCCCTGGGTCTGGAAATGATTGATTTCCCCCTCCAGGATGGAGGATCTGTCTTCTAGCACACAGGAGGACATTTTTCTCTGTTGAGATAATTTCCTTTTGAATTTCTAGCCAAATGTTCCTCTTTTGATTAATTTAATAGAGTGAATTAGGTCTGCTCTATACCAAATTAGCATACCCCCTGAGTCCCTTCCCTGTTTCACACCTGGTAGTTTGGTGGATGGGACTACTAGCTCTCTGTAACCTAGAGGGCAACCAGTGGGTCCGTCTCCTCTATACCATGTTTCTCCCTCTCTCTCTCTCAGGACCATGGCTGACTGCTACCCCCTGTTGGAGGTTGGTGATATGATCCTGATGGGGAACAGACCGGATCCTATGTGTGTGTTCACCTACGTCCAGGCCCTCTGTCATCACCTCTCCAAAATAGAGAAAGAGAAGAAGGACAAGGAAGAAGAGGAGAAGAAGGACACATCAGAGGAAAATAAGAGTGAAAGGATGACAGACGGAGAGGTAGAAACCATTACAGAGAAAAAAGAGGAGGAGAGCGAGGGGGGGAGGAACAAAGGGAAAGATGGTAAAGAGAAAGAAAGCAAGGAGAGCTCAGCGGTGGAGGGAGATAAAGAGAAATAGAGAGAGGAAAGAGAAGTTGTAGTGTTAGTTGAAGCACAGGCTTAAGCTAATACTAAAGATAAATTGAAAAGACCAAAGGAGAGAGATTCAGAAAGACTTTTCAAATAAGCTACATCATGAAGTAGAGTCTTACAGTGTTCAACACGAGTGTGTGTGTAGCATATATGAGCATCATTTTTTAAAGAGTGACACATTACTACTGTGTATTCAAAAGCTGGCTTACTGAAGGTTTGGAATTATGCTCAGATTCCAACAATGTGTGTAAATTCTAACCTGTTGTGATATTTTAAACATTATTTAACATGCTGTGTTTTTTCCCCAATTTCATTATCATGTGTGTTGTGGATGTTTGTGCGCAGGAACATTAAACGTCAATGTGTATTATTATGTATTCTTTTGATTTATTCATCAGACAGACCACCCATGTATCTACTTATTATGGATAAAGTTATTCATGGCCCTTGGGTTCATGGTGATCTATCTTGAATAGAAAAACGAATGATTTATGACAATGATGATGGGTGATTCATCAGAAAAGTAGAACCCCAAAAAATACATTTACATTTTAGTCATTTAGCAGACGCTCTTATCCAGAGCAACTTACAGTTAGTGAGTGCATACATCATTTTTTATTTATATTTTTCATTCCCTGTGGGAATCGAACCCACAACCCTGGCGTTGCAAACGCCATGCTCTACCAACTGAGCTACATCCCTGGCGGCCATTCCCTTCCCTACCCCGGACGATGCTGGGCCAATTGTGCGCCGCCCCATGAGTCTCCCGGTCATGGCCAGCTACGACAGAGCCTGGATTCGAACCATGATTTTTTGGATTTTCATTCAATTTTATCCATAAAAGGGTCCTTTGGAGGAAGGGTTATTGACCTCTATTTTACATTTGTATCTTAGAGCATAATTGAGAAATAATTGATTGAAGTTGAAACATTGGTGACATTTTGGCATTACCCAGGCATCCTTTAAAGTGGAATTAGCAGTTGAAACAATAACCAAGCGAATTCCCTGCCCCTGTTTCCATAAAAAGCTGAGGGATGGAGCTGGAGAAATGTAACCACTTTCAAATTCATAGACAGAGCTATGGATGCAAGGACTGACCATCCGGTATTTTAAAATTATAGTTTTAACCATGTTTTGAGGCTATATAGTGTTTGTTTACATTTACTTTATTTACAAACATTTGTGAAAAACAAGAAAAGATTGTTGGCTGCTATGAAAGTGAACTGTGTGTGCGGGTGATCAGGGGTGTATTCATTTAGCTGATTCTGTTGCAAAATGTTTCTTAAACAGAAGCAAATCGAACGAAACGGGGTCCACCATGGCCACATTTTCTCAGCGCAAAGGCCTGAAGCCGGACCCAGAGAAAGTAAGAGCGATCCTCGACATGCCAAACCCGACTGATGCAAAAGCAGTGCAGTGTCTCCTCAGCTTTGCAAACTATCTCACAAAGTTCCACACCTGTCAGCAGTCTGTGAGCCTCTGTGATGGCTGCGGGACAAAGAGACAGCATGGCATTGGCTACCCAAACACGAAGCCTCGGTGCAGAAGATGAAATCCCTTCCCTCATCCATGCCAGTGTTGCACTAATACAACGTTATGAAGCCTGTCACAATCCAGAGCGACTCCAGCCAAAGTGGACTTGGATGCTGCCTCATGCAGGAAGCCCAGCCCATCGCTGGTTGAAGAACCACTTTGCCTCGAGAGATCTCACCCCCACCGAACAAAACTATACGCAAATTGAAAAAGAGTGCCTCAGCATCATCTTCTCCTGCCAGCGCTTCCATCCCTACTTGAGCTGATCACCACTGAAACTGATCACAAACCTCTCCCCAACGTGCCCAAAAGGCTTCAAAGCATGCTCCTGACTGCAAAACTACAGCCTGAAGGTAATCTACAAGCCAGGAACAGAGATGTACATCAGCAACACTCTGAGCAGTGCCTGTCAGCGACATGCCATCTGCTCCCTACAGCAGGAACAACTAATAGGAGACCCCTTTCACAGTGAGAGAATACTGGACCTTTCAAGACGAGATCGGCAAAAAATGGCAATCTTGTTCAGAGATCAGAAGGTCATTATCCCCAAATCACTACATCAAGAGATGCTTACCCGCACACACTCCAGTCACATTGGAGGTGATGCATGCTCCCGCCAAGCACGCAAAACATTATACTGGCCAAACATGCAGGCAGAAATGAAAGACTTTGTCATCAGCTGTACCACATGCAATGAGCATGCTCATGAACAGCTAAATGAAACCATGATGTTGCAAGAATTGCCCACAAGGCCCTAGCAGATCGTCAGCATGGACTTATTCAGTCACAGACAAAAGGACGATCTTCTCATCGTTGATCACTACTCTGACTTTTGGGAGATTGAACTGCTCCCTGACTTGTCTGCAGAGACAGTCATAAAGCGCTGCAAGGCACAATTCGCAAGGCAAGGCCAGCCTGACAAGGTCATCACAGACAATGGCACATAATTCATTGCACAGTTCAAGTGTTTCACCTCAGAATGGGAGTTTGACCACATGACCTCCTTTCAAAGGCACCCAAAGGCAAAAGGCAAGGCAGAGTCAGCTGTCAAGGTTGCAAAAAACCTGTTACACAAGGCCTTGCATGACGGACACAACCTCTGGAAAGCCATCTTACGGTGGCAGAACACACCCGCCGAAAACATGGACAGCAGCCCAATGCAAAGTCCTTCTGTCGAGACGTCTGAAGACTCCCATCCCCATAGCCAAAAAGCTACTTGAGCCCTAGGTCGTGGTTGGCGTCACCGACAACTTCCCTACAGAAAGCAGCTTGCTAAGTGCTTCTACGACCGGAATGCTTGAGACCTACCAGAGCTGGAGGTGGGTGAGACAATAAGGATGAAACCCACTGCCGGGAGACCACACAGGACTTTGGAGGCTGGGCAGGTGCCTACAGAAAGTCGCACCATGTTCTTACCTGGTGGATGTCGGTTGATTTCTCTATCGCTGCAACCAGGTGGATCTGCACGTAGCAGAGCAGACACTAAACCAAAACATGACGCCATACACTCACTTTTTTTTTTTTTTTTTTTTTTTTCACCTTTATTTAACCAGGTAAGCCAGTTGAGAACAGGTTCTCATTTACAACTGCGATCACTCAGATGAGCCGGATCACAGTCCAGGCTGAAGTGAAAAGAAAATGCAATGAAATGTATATTTTATCCGAATTTGACAAAGTCATGTTGGGAAAGCGTTCCTATTGTTTTTGAAAGAATATTTTGGCACAGCAAAAAAAAAGAAAACACTTTTAGCGTAGCCTCTTTTACACCCCTGGCTTACCCCTACTAGCTAACCACTAGCAGCCTTGAAATACATAACTTATTAGCAGTTCAGCACCTCAGAATTTCTCGTACTGTTACACAAATTCAAGATAAACCTTTACCATCATAGTAGACATTGAACGTCTGTCTGTAAGGGTCTTTCTATAAATAATGGGGCCAATGTTTGACATTGGGATCAAAATTCCAAAATGGTTTGAAACCAAAATAAAAATGATTTTTATGCAGTTTCACATGTGTACTAGAAGAATAAAAGTGAATATATGCAAATTGGCCCATAACTCCCCCTATAAAACAACATAGGCTTAGGACTGTGTTTCGTGTAGGCTTACCCTGGCGTGACGTTTTGATAACCATGTCCTCTGTAGCTCAGCTGGTAGATCACGACGCTTGTAACGCCAAGGAAGTGGGTTCGATCCCCGGGACCACCCATACACAAAAATGTATGCACGCATGACTGTAAGTCGCTTTGGATAAAAGCGTCTGCTAAATGGCATATTATTATTATTATTATGTAAATCTCTTTCGGACAAGGGTAAGCCTACACAAAACACAGCCCTTATTTTAAGTGTTTCCAAAATCCCCTATGGGATAGTGTCGTATCGGGTGAATGGTGGCAATTATTGCTGATAAACAAAGGAGTCCGCTCATACTGAACTTTGATCATAAGGTTTATTCAGATCACAAGCTTCAGCATAAGTGACAGATGTCATGACATCCGGAGAGCGACGCCTCAGAATGGCCGCTCTGCCCTTTCATTGTCTAACCCCTACTTATAAACGATGCAAAAAGATGGGTGGCTCCCTCTTCTGGCCAATCACCAGTCTCCCCTGGGGCGTCACCCCACAAACGCCACATTTGTCCTAACATGAACAACATTCCATTTCTTCAAGAAAAACATTTAACAAAGGCATAATCCCAATACACGACATTTCCCCCCTTCGAGACTAAACAGTCTCGAAAACAAACAGAATAGGATTATGACAAGTGACAATTTATCTTATTGAGTATCTTTAACATTAAACCAAAAAAACATTCTTCTCTAGAGTGTAAATACCTTTCTATGAAATATGAATAACTGTTTATGAAGTGTGAATACATTACTATGAAATATGAACAAATCTTTATGGAGTGTAAGAGCGAAAAACTGTCCGGCAACCTTCGTTCCAAATCCATCCATTAATCAAGACAGTAAAATTCTCTCACGGTCCCTCTGCCCCAGGCAACCACCTCGGTACTCCCGATAAACTCATAAACAATGTAAATGCATTTGAAACTATCATGCAATTAAATACACATGTAAGCCCCTGCAAACAAAATCCTATCCAAAAAATATCCACTCTAAGGCTGGTCAACCCATTGGACCCTACAGTGGACCTCTCCCTGCCTAGACTCCCTGTCCCTAAGCATCACCGAAATAAACAAAAACATCTAAGATCCCCACATGTATTCAATAACATCAAACATCATTCTACAAAAATTAATACCTAAGAATATGACACAATTATGTATTACACATCAAATATGTCTATATTTCATTGCAGACACTGGAATGTAGTCCACTACACTTCATCTCCCCGTAGTCTCGACTTCCAATGGACTGTTGATGATGGAATCGGAATCTTTCCACCCCTCCTTGTTTTATCTCCTCCAGTCATTGTCCTTTCATATTGTCCTTGTTTGAGTATTTCAATCTCCACATGTCCCCCAAATGCTTCTGGAAGAAAAGGAAAGACCAAATAGTATCTTTTGCAAAACAACACTTTCAAATTAAACATCAATATCAACTAAGAATATAGAAATGATATATAAATGATGTATGAATCACATTAACCCTTTCCCCCCTTTGATTCATAAAATCATACCAAAATCACCCTAATATTGAAACATTTTTTTGAAAAATGATCAAATTATCAAAAATGATATTTATCCATTCAGTTCCACTTGTCCATCTTCATCCAGATCAGGAACAGTCAACAACGGCATCTGAGTGTTGTCTCCAGGCATCACTCTCCAACCTATCTCAATATCATAGCTTTCTCAAAGGTCAGTAACAAATTACAAACATCTCACACAGTGCTATCAAAGCTGCAACTACACTCTGAACCATCACTGCCCCTACTGGGCCTACCTGATCTTGCAACCAAGTCTTCGCTGACTTCCAGCTCCTTCAGATATACCAAATGCATCCCTTATATTCTTTAATGCATATATAACCCTAGTGATAATATCTGAACTATCTGGACTCAAAGTATAACTAACATTATCAATAGGATCTTCCCAAATGTTACACCATACCATGGAAAAAGTCCCCCCTTCTCCCTTAGATTTATCCTTCAATGATAGGCTTGAAGACTATGACATGCCACCATGTCTTTTTCACCCTATTTCAAACCTAGCTTCAGATTTATCGGTGTCCGGTGCTACCCCTCTTTTAATGGTAGAAACCTCATATGGAAGCTTCAATGTTGACATGTAACAACATCCTGTCCATCCATAGGGTAAGAATATATATGCTTTATCACCACAAACCCTCAAAATATCTCTAAAATTTCCCATAGTCACATTGTCAGGCAAAAGCTAATATTTTAACCCTCAAAGTCCTGCTCTTCTTACTACCTGGTACATAAAAAGTTACATTATATTTGTCCTCTCTAACCTTATGTTCGTGCTTATCCAAAGTCATCATATAATCATCACAATCTGATATTCCCATAAACATACCCCTTACATCATATGTTTTATTAGAACAAAACAACTTTTAGCCCTCAATGGTTTCACCTCAAATGCTCCAGGGTTTGCTGTTACCTGATTTTACTTCCCATCTAACAAATGCACCCAAGTTAATTCACTTAACCCAATAACACCTAAACCTAGGCTTAAACAAATGTTTTGACCACGACATTATTTTATCTGTTACTGACTGTTGCTGATACCACAGTCATGACAACGCATAAGACTGACACACACTTGATAGAGGTCGAACCCCACGTGTCTGGTGCTGGAATTCTCAACAGACATGGACCCTCAAGATTCCTCACTGATATTACAGAATGAGCTGCTGGAACCTGCCCATCTATCTCTAACTTTCACAACAGAAGAATCAAACCCATCCATTTAGTTTCTCTCTTCCCTAACGAGCGGTACTGATCAGATACCTCTCCTTGTCTGTCATTAAAATCAAAGACCTCATCCTGTACCTCCATGATGAATCTATATTCTCTCTACTACTATCTGTTCTCCTATTTTAACCCTATTCGTACTATCATTGACAGCACTCTCCATCCGTAACATAAACCCCTGAGTCCTTCTTGCTACCCCTTTAATTTCAGAAAAGTTGTTGTCGGTGTCATACTTCCTACATTTGGTATTGCCATCGTATCATTAATCCCTTTCCAAAGTTACCATTAAAGTAGTTGATTTAGTTGATGTATTAACCTCAATTATTTCTACCGATATCCTATGTGTATTATTTACTGTTGGAGTGTCTACTGTAATAATATACTTCTCCTGACCTCCTTTGGTGACTGCGGAAGCTTCAACAGATTTCACATTTTCCATTATAAGCGTCACTTTACGAATTACATAGCCTTTTAACCAAAAATTCTTAACCGGAACAAATTTTTATGCTTGCACTAGATAAGTACACATATTCTCCCTAATCTTCTCTTATCATTACGCAACATAAGTGAACAGTCACTCATAACCCTCTTCCAAACTATACCTCCTTTGATTAGGTGCAACAGCTTCTACTCTTGGTCCTGATAACAATACTTCTTCTCCATAATTATCTCTCCATGTGGGAGGAACGTCCCCATCCTAACCCTAATAAGTATTTTTCCTCTAAAATTGGTGCTGGAGCTATTGGTTCCCTTATAATCAAATGCGATATATTTATGGCTTTAATAACTATCAATGTTGAAAGAGTTAAATTGCTTCTCACTGTTGTTTTAATAGACTGAAGTGTTAATGTCCTTATTGTTACTTCATCCATTTTCCCCAAAGCTTTGAAGTCTTTGCTTGTACTTCCATCTATCACCACTAGTGTCACTTTTTCCCAACTCTCAGTCCTATCTCTAATCCCTGACTTTCAAACTTTTGATTATAAAAAATACACCAACAATTACCTTGATCTTCCTGCTGGGGATTGTAAATATAGATACTCAATCACCCTCAATCTTCTCTTATTATTCAGCAACACATACTTTCTCAATGCATCTGCTCCTAACAGATCTAAACTCCTACCATATCTTCCCCCTAAACTCTAGAATGTCCTTCACCACTGTTCTCTCTCTCTTACTACTAACTTTGAAACTTAGCTTACTGTCTTAGAGTCCCTTCAATCTAGTTCTCCTAACTTTTTAATCTAATCTTTTCTCCTAACCTTTAAAAACCTTTTCCACTGATTTATTCACAAAATCCCTTTACCACCAAATTTTAGAATATGTGATCGGGAAAGTCCCCACCTGCTTCTGACTTCTTTACACACAGACTTGGCAAACGACTAAACACCTTTTAGCCTAGCCTGAAATCTCTTGGTGTAAGAATGTAACCCAGAATAACAGTCACCCCTTTTAACTTTATTTTTCAGACAGATTGTCTAATAGGCAGTCTAATAGATTATCATCCTTCCTATGATATTATCTTTTTAAGCAAATATGATTCCCAAAAACCCTATTCTTCAAAATCCTCTACCAGACATCCGTCTAGTGTACATCTTATTGTACAATTCAATTTAAACAATGCATCTCTTCCCAACACTACAATAGGTATATGTTATAATATTAGTATGTCTATTTTAATTTCTCCTTGATTTTTTATAGCATAGCTCAATTGGTTCCCTAAGAGTAATTAACTGTTTTACTACCTCAAATCCCTATCGGTAGTTAATTTTACATAGTGAGATGTTTAACCTCTTTAGGCTGAACACAGATAAACGCTTTTCCACTATTCACCATCACTTCTCATAGTCCTCTGGTTTTACTTCAATTGTTAGATATTTTCTCTTCTTCTCTAATCGATGCTATCAGCTGACACCCCCCTTCGTATCTTCTAGGCACTCTAGAATCTTTAGGGTTCACCTGGAGAACAGGTGATCTTGACTTGCTCCTTTATCTTCCTTAAAAGTGTTCTCTGTTGTTTCCTCCTGGCCCATTGCACTCACAGGTAAAGTGACCAATCTGTCCATAATTATAACAGTCTTCTGAAAGTTGCTGGAAGTGTAGCTGAAATCTTCCTCCTCCTTCTAAGCCTTCTCGTCCTCTTCCTCTCCAATTCTGTGTCTGTCCAGAAACTGGCTGTGGATATGGAACATCTGGTACCCCCCTTGGTGGCTGGTACATTGCATTTGATATTGTTCAGTTGAAGCTGTAACAGTGATTGTTGATTTGGTTCACTCTGATTCTTCCTAACCAAAGCTTCTCTTCTCCACCAGTTGTATGATTGAGTTTTCTGAGAGTTTCTTGATCCTGTTCTTTCTTGCTGTTGACATATCAGGATTCTTCAAAAGCTTATATTCTAAGTTCTGTCCTCGAAATATCATCTTCCATCATCTTCTTACTATTGGCCTTTCCTTGACCTCAATGTATTATTCTTCTCCTCCAATTCTTGGGATTATTTTCTCAGCAGGTTTTCTCCTTGTCTCTTCAGCGTCTCAAGCTGTTCCTCTAGCTCTCTTACCTCTCCCAAAGTCCTCGCTTCCTCCAGGCCTGATAAGCATCGGTCTATATCTCCTTCTATTTCTTCTGTGCCAGTCCTTGTAGGACAAACTCCTTTTGAATACACAGCACCTTCAGTCTCCTCTTTCTCGCTGTCTTCATCTGAACTCGAATCTCTTGTATCCTTCTTCCTTCAACTTCCATCAGAGATCAAATCTCTAGTATCCTTCTTTCCTCTCTTGCCAACTTCCTTCTGATCACAGAGTCATATCCACCCATGATCTCTTCTCAATCACTCTGATCTTCATCATCTTCTTCCTTAACCTCACTCTTCTCTTTCAGACATCTCATTTTCTTCCTTCTGGAGTTTTGGATTCATCTTCATTGTCGTTTCTGCTTGTCCTCTATCTATTATTCATCTTCATCTCTGATGCAACAATCACCCTCCTGGATGATCACCGGAAGCTGAGGATAAGCATCCCTAAGCTCTACTTCCTTCTCATAAGGTGGGTGTCTTTTTGCTGAATCCGTATGTGAGAAAGGTGTACTAACTTCTGCCATTAGTTTTCCTATCACCTTCTCTATACCGTTGTTTATCTTATCGCTGGAATCTTTTATCAGTTTTTGTTTGAGAATGAAGGGCAACTTTTGTTTCATTTGCCGGATAACCTAGCCATACTTTAGTCAAAGGGTTACTATTTTGTACTATATCAATCGGTGTAATGACTTTTATAGCCTTGCTGTCCTTTCTCCCCATTGTAACAACCCTTTTATATTCCTTTATCGTGAATTATTTTATTTTAGACTATATAGCCTATGGCTTCCCCCCTTTAATTATTAATATAACCTAACAACCCAAAAAAAAAAAAAAAAAAAAAAAAAAATCAATTAAAGATCATGAATAATTAAAACCAATTTTTATTCCTATATCCTATGTCACCAATTTATCAATTAGTGGTGGCTATCTTACCACAACCCATCAAATGCAAGTAGTCAACTTCAGACTACAATACCCATAAACAAAGCCTGTAACCCCTTGCTCTATAACCCCTTGCTCTATAAGCACCTAATTATCTTAAATGTACAGAATAATGTCAGTCCTTGATTCCCAACACAACTCCAATCAACCCCCGTGATGCACATAGCCTCCAAAATGCAATTTTTAATGAAATAGTATTTGCCAAGCCTATGTGAAATTGTCATAACATCAGATATTTTGTAACCAGACCAGTCTCAAACCCTTGACTCGATCCTGTCGCGTCACGTCTTGTCACGTCACGCACACGTTAGCCCCTCCTCTCTCTCTCCTTTGTTCCTCTCATATGACAAAAGAACAAAGACACAGAATAACATTTTAGTAGTTACTGCAATCACTGAGTTATCTCAACCATATTCAACATTCCTTCGTTCACCCATTATTCACTCTAAGACTAAACTCAGAACTAAATAGATCGCTCAAAAACATTTTAATTTTATTTTAATCCGTCATTTAATTTAATTCATTATACTCCGTCAACATATATTTAATGTATAAATTCACTACATCTCAACAAATAGTTTCATGTTCAAACACCAGCCGCTTTAAACTATAAGATTCGCGTTAAAATCTCTCCTCTTTGTTCCCTCGTCTGTGTCTATTCCTGCAGCACGCAGCCCCCCAGAAATATGACACGTTACCCACAATCCCGTTTTGTAGTTTTAGTAAACAACGTTTTGTAGTTTTTTAGTACCGGAACCCAACGTCTCATAATCTCGTGCCATAAACTACAACTCCCACGTTTTGTAGTGTAGTGTCATAAAATTAAACGCATGCGCAAATGCATTCAATGATACGATTCCCAGACAATAGAACGATAGCATTACGCTACAGCTTCACTATTTTATACCTTATACTCACACAATTACACATAACAGAGCTCACATTTGCGTAGAACTTTGAATTCTACACACACATACATATTTTAAGAGGCTTATCCTATCGCAATAGGACCTCTAAGGACACGTTAGCATGTAGCACGCAACACAATTAGCATTAGCCGCTATGTACCATGTAGCATGAACCACACTCCCATTTAGCATTAACATTAGCCTTAGCCTTTAGCTAACTGTGGCCTACCACGCCCTAAGTAACCTTGCATTGTGCCTAAATCATTGTCCATATATCCCCTGCTAACTTTATGCTGCCGTAAGTTCTGGATAATCATATGAGCGGTTACCCCAAACAAATAACCTGTCGACTATAAGATGAGCATAACATACATATAATCTTATGGTTCCCAGAACCAACCTGACCCCACACTAGCGCGTTGCAAGGATTTTATGGCCCACTCATAAGGAGTCGCCTCGTTTCGAGGTCTTTAACAGATTCACAATGCTCTAATTGCATACGTATCCCTGACTTTATTCTGCCAATATCTGGCGTTAATATCTGCCTTCAATTGCTGTACAATTTTAGAATAATTATTACCAGACTCATAGTCAACAGCAATAACGCCACACGAGGCACGGTCGTATGGTACATTTCTCCAGTGTACACAAGCAGGATCCAATCTAACAAGCTCCAAAGCGGTAAGAAAAACTCACCCTTGTCTGGCCATGGCTTCAAAGCGAGTTAGCCTGGCGGCTGAATGAAACAAAGGAGATTTGCAGACCAGCCCCACGTTGGGCGCCATTTGTCGTATCGGGTGAATGGTGGCAATTATTGCTGATAAACAAAGGAGTCCGCTCATACTGAACTTTGATCATAAGGTTTATTCAGATCACAAGCTTCAGCATAAGTGACAGATGTCATGACATCCGGAGAGCGACGCCTCAGAATGGCCGCTCTGCCCTTTCATTGTCTAACCCCTACTTATAAACAATGCAAAAAGATGGGTGGCTCCCTCTTCTGGCCAATCACCAGTCTCCCCTGGGGCGTCACCCCACAAACGCCACATTTGTCCTAACATGAACAACATTCCATTTCTTCAAGAAAAACATTTAACAAAGGCATAATCCCAATACACGACAATAGCTTAATGGTGAAAAACGATTGGAAACATTTCCCTGTTTGACCTCTAGGTTTTATGGGTATTATGACTCATACTGTGCTACTCTATAGTCTATCCTACACAATTGCGCATAGTAGACTCAGTGTCCAATCCGAGGCACAAAAACATATGAAAACATGAACTCATTAACTTGATGCTTTCTCTGTTAAATCTAATAAGACCCTGTTGTAAATCAAGCAGACAACAATAGATGATCAACCTCAATTCGTTAGGGATATTAGATGCAATGTGGATCCAGGCACAACTGTCTTCACCGACGTAACTAATGAGACACCAAAATATTATTTACATTCCTCGCGCACCTTTTTCCAACACTTGGGCTGTTGTTGCATTGCATGCGCTATTACAATAGCTGTTCGTCACTTGGCTCGTCATTCGGAAAATTCTTTCATGGATCAGATGATGATGTGTGAAAATATCATGGTATAATTAATTAGCTCGACACCAAATGCGCATCCAAAAAGTATTATGCATAATTTTTGAAGAACCACTTTAATGACAGTGTTGATTTAGGTTTTAAGTACAGTATGAAGGTAAGGTGACTCTTTTGGTTAGAAGCATTCTTTTTTTCAATCTCATTTATTATTTTGGATTGTGTGCCCATGAAAACTTTTCACCATGTAAAATAAGGAGACAAAATGTTACTTAGATACACAGCATTTCTGAGCTCTCTATACAAAAAACTGTTCGTCAGCTAGATCCAGGATTCGTACAGCGTTCAAGTTCAATGTCTAATTTAACTGATTAATGCAAGGGAGAGACATTCAGAGAAAACTGACACAGATGCAGCTGGAAGAGCTGACAAGAAAGGACAAAAAATAAACACAAGCCCCATGTATCACTCCATCAGCGCCAGAAGAGGGCACCATGGCACCTGTCACCCAGGGATGCCCACAACCACCGCCTCAACAGCAGGGCCAAAGAGCTCCTGCCGCACCAGTAGTGAATGTGTACACGCAACAATCCCCTGGACAGTGGCAAAACAGAAATAATAGAAACAGACCCAAAAATCAAGGGCACCAACCACAGCAGCAGACACACCAAAATGGAGGACCAAGAGGGCCTCCAGGTGTTCGTTGGGGGTGCAATCAATCAGGACATACAAGAAGGAATTGTCCTACCAACCCGTGGCTGCCTAGGCAACCACAACAGGGCAATTTGGGAAAGAAATGGCACCAGCTCAGATGCATGGCAGCAGTCTCAGACACAGGCTCCACAGGGCCCAGTGAACCCGTGGGGAGGACCAAATCAGGGATACTAGGGATGCCCAGGGAATCCTAAAGGGGAGGGTCAGCTAGTGGCAGTAACTATGCAAGCTGATGAAGAACCTATGCTGCAGGTTCAGGTGAATAACAGAGGCACACCCATGATGATAGATACTGGAGCAACTTACTCATGTGTAAGTCCAAATTATGCCTCTCACCTCCACATGCCAAGCAAATATGCAAAGACAGTAGGATGTTCGGGACAAATGCAGCTAATACCTATGACAGTTCCAGTAAAACTAGAAGCAGGAGGAAAAGTTACCTGTTTTAGTATCAGAACACACTCCAGTTAATTTATTAGGAAGAGATGCACTGTGTAGAATGGGCATCCAAATCAAATGCACATCGGAAGGAGTAATAATAGATCAGGAAGGTATACATCCACAGATGATGATGACTACAGAGAAAACAGCAAATGTATACTGGATAGGGAACATATAACCGCCAGTACAAGAGATAATGAAGAAGTTTTGTAACAGGGAAAGAAGGGGCAGCAATGGAAGTACAAGATGCTCCAGGATCTGATATTATACAGACCTGGTTTGAGATACCAGGAACAGAACCTCACATACAGTGGGGAGAACAAGTATTTGATACACTGCCGATTTTGCAGGTTTTCCTACTTACAAAGCATGTAGAGGTCTGTAATTTTTATCATAGGTACACTTCAACTGTGAGAGACGGAATCTAAAACAAAAATCCAGAAAATCACATTGTATGATTTTTAAGTAATTCATTTCCATTTTATTGCATGACATAAGTATTTGATACATCAGAAAAGCAGAACTTAATATTTGGTACAGAAACCTTTGTTTGCAATTACAGAGATCATACGTTTCCTGTAGGTCTTGACCAGGTTTGCACACACTGCAGCAGGGATTTTGGCCCACTCCTCCATACAGATCTTCTCCAGATTCTTCAGGTTTCGGGGCTGTCGCTGGGCAATACGGATTTTCAGCTCCCTCCAAAGATTTTCTATTGGGTTCAGGTCTGGAGACTGGCTAGGCCACTCCAGGACCTTGAGATGCTTCTTACGGAGCCACTCCTTAGTTGCCCTGGCTGTGTGTTTCGGGTCATTGTCATGCTGGAAGACCCAGCCACGACCCATCTTCAATGCTCTTACTGAGGGAAGGAGGTTGTTGGCCAAGATCTCGCGATACATGGCCCCGTCCATCCTCCCCTCAATATGGTGCAGTCGTCCTGTCCCCTTTGCAGAAAAGCATCCCCAAAGAATGATGTTTCCACCTCCATGCTTCATAGTTGGGATGGTGTTCTTGGGGTTGTACTCATCCTTCTTCTTCCTCCAAACACGGCGAGTGGAGTTTAGACCAAAAAGCTCTATTTTTGTCTCATCAGACCACATTACCTTCTCCCATTCCTCCTCTGGATCATCCAGATGGTCATTGGCAAACTTCAGATGGGCCTGGACATGCGCTGGCTTGAGCAGGGGGACCTTGCGTGCGCTGCAGGATTTTAATCCATGACGGCGTAGTGTGTTACTAATGGTTTTCTTTGAGACTGTGGTCCCAGCTCTCTTCAGGTCATTGACCAGGTCCTGCCGTGTAGTTCTGGGCTGATCCCTCACCTTCCTCATGATCATTGATGCCCCACGAGGTGAGATCTTGCATGGAGCCCCAGACCAAGGATGATTGACCGTCATCTTGAACTTCTTCCATTTTCTAATAATTGCGCCAACAGTTGTTGCCTTCTCACCAAGCTGCTTGCCTATTGTCCTGTAGCCCATCCCAGCCTTGTGCAGGTCTACAATTTTATCCCTGATGTCCTTACACAGCTCTCTGGTCTTGGCCATTGTGGAGAGGTTGGAGTCTGTTTGATTGAGTGTGTGGACAGGTGTCTTTTATACAGGTAACGAGTTCAAACAGGTGCAGTTAATACAGGTAATGAGTGGAGAACATGAGGGCTTCTTAAAGAAAAACTAACAGGTCTGTGAGAGCCGGAATTCTTACTGGTTGGTAGGTGATCAAATACTTATGTCATGCAATAAAATGCAAATTAATTACTTAAAAATCATACAATGTGATTTTCTGGATTTTTGTTTTAGATTCTGTATCTCACAGTTGAAGTGTACCTATGATAAAAATTACAGACCTCTACGTGCTTTGTAAGTAGGAAAACCTGCAAAATCGGCAGTGTATCAAATACTTTTTCTCCCCACTGTAACACTCCTAGTGACTGAAGGATATTAGGCAAAAGACCTAGGACCAATTATGAAAAAGGCTAAGAGTATTGTTAGAATTTGCGTAATTCAAATCTGGTATTGGAATAAGAGAAAACATAATCAAGAGATATTCAATCCAAGCTAAATTTATTATATGCAAAATGTATGTATGATAAGTATGATGGTTCGTATACGGGCTCACTGAAATACCACGCAGGGCAGACAGAGAACTAATCCATTGTTACAGGTTCTTCCTCAAATACTCTGACAGAGAGAGAGTTCCCACCTCTCTGCTGGCCAATCAGAGTAGAGACTGAGCGTGGTTTAGACTTACTCAGCCAATCCGTTGGCGCACGGGCTAGTCCCAGACCCTTGGCGCATCCCTGCTGCCAGGTGTCTAGCTGTTTTGCAACTTATCCAGAAAGTCAGCACTTTTGCAGTACACGTCCTTGGACGGTTCACAGATGACAAAGAGAGAGTGTTCGGGTATTGTGAGACATAAGTTCTTATCTGTCCCTAACGTTCCACACATGAATCACAGCCTGTTATGTGAAACAATTTATATCAATATAGTACAAACCTATGCTCATCATTAATGCATTCCTTCTAAGCTATTCATCACATACAAATCCAATTATTAGAAAACAAATCCCAACAGTATGCAATGGTAAAAAACAGAAAATCCATTGATTTTCCAGTCTGCTGACAAAAACCTGATTAAAGTCCTCTGCTTTGCAGAACTGATGGGGGAACCACAAGAAGTGGAAATAACTGAGGAAAAACAGATGCCAATAGCTAAAGAAGAAACAAAACAAGTTAAAGAAAGAAATGGAAAGTATGATTACAGAACAACTTTGGTCAAAACATGATACAGATGTGGGTCTGGTAAAATCAGCCAATCCAATCTGCATTAAAGTAAAGGCAGATACAAGACCTCCATGGAAACAGCAATATCCAATGAAGCCTGAAGCAGAGGCAGGAATTCAAGCTACAATAGAGGGATTGATAGAAGCAGGAGTACTGGTTAAAACTCAGAGTGACTGTAACACGCCACTGCTACCAGTACTAAAAGCGAATAAACAGAAGTGGAGGCTAGTTCATGACCTGAGAGCAGTGAATTAAGTGGTTCAAGACTAACAAGCAAAGGTACCAAATCCACACACACTGCTAACAAAAATCAGCAATATACGTATACAAGGATGCCACAGGGATTTAAGCATTCTCCTCCTGTGTTTAATCAAGTATTAAGAGCTGATTTAGAAGACCTAACACTGGAAGGAACATTAATACAGTATGTAGATGACCTACTGGTGTGTGCAACCACAATAGAACAATGCCATCAGGACACTGTAAACATATTGGAAAAGCTAGCAGAAGGAGGACATAAAGTGTCAAAGAAAAAGCTTCAATATTGCCAGACACAGGTTGAGTACCTAGGAAGAACTATAGCTCAACAGACTAAAGCAATTGTACCCTCACAATTGGAAGGGTTGAGTAAGGCCCCAATACCACAAATAGTGGCACAAATGCTGACATTTTTAGGAATGACAGGATTTAGTTCAGATTGGGTAGAGGAAAATGCAGTAAAAACAGCCCCTCTAAGAGAAATAATGAATAATGCAGGAGTAACGGAGTTAAGAGCAAAGATAAAACGGAATAGCAATGCTGTAGCAACATTTGAAACAATAAAACAGGATATGCAAACAGCTCCAGCACTAGGAACTCCAGACTACACAAAACCCTTTTTAATGTATTAGCAAACCACTGTCAGTGATTTGCAACAGAAGTTTTGATGCTAGAAACATGTGCAGGAAGAAGAAATTGGCCAATAGCATTTTACAGCGCTAAATTAGATTCACTAGCACAAGGGTATCCATCATGCTACCAGGGATTGGCAGCTGTACAGTATGCATATGATAAAGCATCCACATTTACAATGGGGTACCCAGTGGTGATCTATACTCATCATAAAATAACTGAATTAATTGAGCAAGGAAAATTTGTATGGACCAATGGCAGGGTATTGGAGCATTTGACATTACTGACCTAACTAGACGTAACCATAAAACGATGTACTACAGTTAACCCAGCGGAGAGGATACCAATAGAAACTGAAGGTGACCCACATGACTGTGTAGCAGAGTCCTTGGTGTTCACTAAATTGAGACCCGATTTATTGTCAATTCCAATCCTAGGAGCTACGGAATAACTGTTTGTAGATAGATCTTGCTTTAGAGATAATGAAGGCAATTATGCTGGTTATGCAGTAGTAAGGAAAGGATTAGACAACCAATTCTACACTATAGAAAGTGAAAGTTGTGACCAACCATGTTCTGCCCAACTAGCAGAACTAAGAACACTGACAGCAGCATGTAACCAAGGAAGGGATCAAATAGTAAATATTTACACTGATTCAGCTTATGCGCATAGAGTATGTCACCTGTTTGGAGCTGTCTGGAAACAGAGAGGATTTAGGATAACAGATGGAAGCCCAATTCTACATTTTGAACAAATACAAGAACTACTGATTGCATTAATGAGGCCAAAACAAATAGCAATTGTTAAATGTCAAGCACACAAGAAAGGAAAGGAATACGTTACCAGAGGAAATAATGCGGCAGATGAGGCGGCCAAAATAGCATCTAAATGTAAAGTGGCCATACAGGCCCCACTTATTTTGATAGAAGCGGCCCCAGAAATAGATGATACAATAAGAATATAAGACAAAGCCAACATAAATGAGCATACTATGTGGGAAAAAAGAGGAGCAACAAGGGACATGAATAGATTATGGAGAACACATGATGGACAAATAGTGGCTCCTACAACACTTCTGAACTTATGTATTACAAATGTACATGGTTTTGACCATTGTGCAAGCGGGGAGGTAATAAGGAAAATTAGAAAACAAGGTTTCTGGTCTCCATATATGCAAGCAACATTAGATTCAAGATTAGCAGAATGCGAAACATGTGCGCAAAATAATATTAGAAAAGGAATAACGGCACCAACTGGACATATCCCAGTACCAGAGGGACCATTTAAACATTTGGTAATAGATTATGTGGATATGATAAGACCAGTTAATGGGAAAAGGTACATGCTAGTAATAATTGACAGATTTAGCAGATGGGCGGAAGCAGTTCCATCTAAAACTCTAGGGGCAGGAACAGTAGTACAATTCTTAACAAGAGAAGCGATTCCATGATTTGGAATTCCGACAGAAATCAGTTCAGACAATGGTTCAGCATTTATACAGAAAACGGTAAAACTAGTGATGCAGCAGTTGCGCATAAAACTAAGATTGGGATGTGTTTACCACCCCTAATCTCAGGGAATGGTGGAAAGGGTAAATGGAACTATAAAAGCGAAGATTAGAAAGATCTGTGAAAGCACGAGGTTGAACTGGGTAGATGCCTTACCTTTGGCACTAATGAGTTATTGCATGCAAGCTAACAGAATAACGCACCTAACACTGCATTAAATACTTATGGGTTGACCCATGCCAGTGCCAGTTCTTAGAGGACCATATGATGGTCCACTTCTAGAACAGTTGGAAAAAGAATTAGAAGAGTATATCAGGTAACTGACTGATATACATGAAGTTATCTACCTACAGGAGAAAAGCAGAGTTCCAGAACCAGAAGCGAATCCACCACGACCAGTAGAGCCAGGGGACAAGGTCTATGTCCGGGTCTTCAGAAGGAAGTGGAACGAACCGAGATGTGAGGGACCATACATTGTCACCCAGGCTACACCAACGGCCATACGGATAGAGGGGAGCTCGACCTGGTATCACCTAAACCACTGCACCAGAGTACCACATGGAAATTAACAAGAAGAGGAAACAGAAACAGAAGAAGGAGGAGAAGGGATGGAGGCTCGAGCGGAATAACCACTCTCTGCTGGAGCTGGCCAGAATCAGGAGATGGGGGAGGATGGCAGTGGGAATGCTGTTGATGAGCTACGTACTCTGGCTGATTCCCTCAGCAGAGGGACAGACCTCCAATACCTTCCAGACCTCCAAGTCATCCCAGACCTTCAAGATCCTACAGACCTCCAAGATCCTACAGACCTCCGAGACCTTCCAGACCTCCAAGACCTTCCAGACCTCCAAGACTCACCAGACTTCCCCACCATTGATTTCTCTACCCTTGCCTGGTCCCCCTAACAGAAATTGGAAACCAGAACAGTTGAATAAGGAAAATGGCATACTGGCAATGATGAAAAGCACAGGAACAAGACAAAGAAGAGAAACAGACAGGATTAGAATGTCTATTCCTGCACAAACAAGAACCACGATTGAAGAACAGAAAGGGATTGCTATTAAGGAACGAGGGTCAGATGACTATTGGTGTGGGTGGAACCAGCACCGGGAGTTTAAGGAAGTCACATGGGGTAACTGTGATATCAAGATAATAAGAGAAGAAGACAGGTGGATCATAGACATAAGAGCAACAGCCCAAGACCGAGATAAACAATATGATGTAGTAATTACAAGCTCGACATTCCCAGGGGGCAATGCTGCTGAAGTAGTTATTCCCTGGGAATGTAAACCATCTCCCTTACCTATTAGGGCCCCAACAGACTTGGAAGGAGGGGTATGGAAGGAGGCGCTGGAAAATGACTGGTATAAATGGGCACAATATACTACATTCAAACTGAAGAAAGGAAATTGTCTAGTGTGCACTTCCTCTCCCTTAAAATAATTGATAGTAGTACCAAATCCCCACAGCTACCAGGACTGTGCTAAGTTTAACCACAACTTCTGTCATCTAAAAGACGGGGAGAGACCGTATTAACCAGCAGAATGTTTGTCATATTTAGGAAACCCGAAATATAAACAATTTTATAATCGAACAGGGTGGGGGGAGAAGTGTAAGCAATTAGATGTTAGAATAGATCTCGGGAAAATGGAAGCACTTGAGAAATATCAAATAGACTATGAGCAGAAGTATGAATGCTACAACAAAACAAATGCGGTATATAATTTGGGAGAATTCAAGGGAAATGTGGAACTACATGGCACCTAGATAAGAATATCCTTTGGAATGCAGACACCCCTCAAAGGAAAATCTATCATGCTGCAGGGTCAAGTACTGGAGTAATAATTACCCCTGAAGTATGTGAGAATCAGACACTGGCATTACCGCGGACTGCTCTTTATGAGGATCAGTCGTTGGCCGTGGCAGATTTCTTCTGGGTCTGTCAAGGACAACTCAGGGAAACATTACCAAAAGGTTGTAATAGCTGACTGGGAAGCTTTAAAGGTTGATACGAAAGATACCAAATTAAAAAGATCAAAAAGGGCATATCAAGCCAATCCCAAGGTGAAGATAGATGCTATAGGCCAACCCCGGGTAATTCCTGATGAATTTAAAGCTAGAAGTGAAGTTAAATCAGGATTTGAATCAATATTCGTCTGGATAACTCCCAATAAAAACGTAGAATGGATCAATTGCAATCAGCAAAGGTTCATAAATTATACTGACTCAGCATTGACAGCTCTGGGAGAACAAGTACAGGTAACAAGTAGGATGACCTGGCAGAATAGGCAGGCTTTAGATTGGCTCCAAGTAGAAAAAGGTGGAGTCTGTGTTATGTTTGGAAGCGAGTGCTGCACTTTTATTCCAAACAATACTGCCCCAGGTGGAACATTCACTGAGGCAATGATCAAGCATAATGGATTAAGACAAGAAGTCAAGAACAATGCTGGGCAGGACGCACATGCCTGGGACTGTCTGGACTTAACTCTGGGAAAATGGGGAGCAATGTGCACAAAAATGGCAATCATGATAGGCATAGCACTGGTGGTAATGGGAATAGTCTTTTGCTGCATAATGCCTTTGGTGAAATCATTCCTGGTCCAAACCACGGTTAAACAGATGACTGTGAGGAGAACGACCATAAGGACCAGAACCGAATGGGACATGAACTTGACAGAGGTGAACCCAGTCCCAGGGAAACCAGGACATTATACAAATGCTAGTGGGAAGCCCTGCAACATCAAAGGAGGACCACTTGACTGCCCTTATGAAAACCCAGAATGTCTATATGGGGTAGTGGCAGGAGGAGGATGGGCTTGTCATGACTACAAGGACCAGCAACAGCTGGAGGGAACAGGAGCGGGGGATGTCAATCTCCCAGACTTATATCATGTTCCATATTACATTAGTGATGATAAAGACCCTAGAAATGTATAATACACAAAGTAAGCAGAACAATGAAATCATTCCAACATTGCCTAAAATTATAAGATACTAATGAGATATACCTATATAAGCAATATAACAATTGAGATGTACAAACTATGGCTTAAGGGAACAATGCGCGGATAAGAGGCAAGCCGTAATTTCGATTAAGACATTAATGAGCAAGTAGTTTATATAAATATTTGTTCAGCACTTTGGAAATGTACAGCGACAGAATTCAGAACATGGGCTGTTCTTACAGTATTCTCCCTGTACATTTCCAAAGTGTGACTGACGAGTTTCAGAAGAAAGTTATTTGTTTCTGGCCATTTTGAGCCTGTAATCGAACCCACAGTTGCTGATCAATTAGCCTTTTAAAATTATAAACTTGGATTAGCAAACACAACGTGCCATTGGAACACAGGACTGATGGTTGCTGATAATGGGCCTCTGTACGCCTATGTAGATATTCCATTAAAATCAGCCGTTTCCAGCTACAATAGCCATTTACAACATTAACAATGTCTACACTGTATTTCTGATCAATTTTATGTTATTTTAATGGACAAAACAATGGCCTTTCTTTCAAAAACAAGGACATTTCTAACTGACCCCAAACTTTTGAACGGTAGTGTATGTGAGAATGCTATTCATTGACTACAGCTCAGCGTTCAACACCATAGTGCCGTCAAACCTCATCACTAAGCTAAGGACCCTGGGACTAAACACCTCCCTCTGCAACTGGATCCTGGACTTCCTGACGGGCCGCCCCCAGGTGCTAAGGGTAGGTATCAACACATCCGCCACACTGATCCTCAACACGGGGGCCCCTCAGGGGTGCGTGCTCAGTCCCCTCCTGTACTCCCTGTTCACTCATGACTGCCTGGCCAGGCACGACTCCAACACCATCATTAAGTTTGCCGATGACACAACAGTGGTAGGCCTGATCACAGACAACGACGAGACAGCCTATAGGGAGGAGGTCAGAGACCTGGCCTTGTGGTGCCAGGACAAAAACCTCTCCCTCAACGTGATCAAGACAAAGGAGATGATTGTGGACTACAGGAAAAAGAAGAGGACCGAGCACACCCCCATTCTCATTGACAGGGCTGTAGTGGAGCAGGTTGAGAGCTTCAACTTCCTTGGTGTCCACATCAACAACAAACTAACATGGTCCAAGCACACCAAGACAGTCGTGAGGAGGGCACGATAAAACCTATTCCCCCTAAGGAGACTGAAAAGATTTGGCATGGGTCCTCAGATCCTCAAAAGGTTCTACAGCTGCACCATCGAGAGCATCCTAACTGGTTGCATCACTGCCTGGTATGGCAACTGCTCGACCTCCGACCGCAAGGCACTACAGAAGGTAGTGCGTACGGCCCAGTACATCACTGGGGCCAAGCTTCCTGCCATCAAGGACCTCTATACCAGGCGGTGTCAGAGGAAGGCCCTAAGAATTGTCAAAGACTCCAGCCACCCTAGTCATAGACTGTTCTCTCTGCTACCGCACGGCAAGCGGTACAGGAGCGCCAAGTCTAGGTCCAAGAGGCTTCTAAACAGCTTCTACCCCCAAGCCATAAGACTCCTGAACATCTAATCAAGTGGCTACCCAGACTATTTGCATTGCCCCCACCCCTCTTTTACGCTGCTGCTACTCTCTGTTTATGATCTACAGTGAGGGAAAAAAGTATTTGATCCCCTGCTGATTTTGTACGTTTGCCCACTGACAAAGAAATGATCAGTCTATAATTTTAATGGTAGGTTTATTTGAACAGTGAGAGACAGAAAAACAACAACAAAATCCAGAAAAACGCATGTCAAAAATGTTATTAATTGATTTGCATTTTAATGAGGGAAATAAGTATTTGACCCCTCTGCAAAACATGACTTAGTACTTGGTGGCAAAACCCTTGTTGGCAATCACAGAGGTCAGACGTTTCTTGTAGTTGGCCACCAGGTTTGCACACATCTCAGGAGGGATTTTGTCCCACTCCTCTTTGCAGATCTTCTTCAAGTCATTAAGGTTTCGAGCCTGACGTTTGGCAACTCGAACCTTCAGCTCCCTCCACATATTTTCTATGGGATTAAGGTCTGGAGACTGGCTAGGCCACTCCAGGACCTTAATGTGCTTCTTCTTGAGCCACTCCTTTGTTGCCTTGGCCGTGAGTTTTGTGTCATTGTCATGCTGGAATACCCATCCACGACCCATTTTCAATGCCCTGACTGAGGGAAGGAGGTTCTCACCAAAGATTTGACGGTACATGGCCCTGTCCATCGTCCCTTTGATGCAGTGAAGTTGTCCTGTCCCCTTAGCAGAAAAACACCCCCAAAGCATAATGTTTCCATCTCCATGTTTGACGGTGGGGATGGTGTTCTTGGGGTCATAGGCAGCATTCCTCCTCCTCCAAACACGGCGAGTTGAGTTGATGCCAAAGACCTCAATTGTGGTCTCATCTGACCACAACACTTTCACCCAGTTCTCCTCCAAATCATTCAGATGTTCATTGGCAAACTTCAGACGGGCTTGTATATGTGCTTTCTTGAGCAGGGGGACCTTGCGGGCGCTGCAGGATTTCAGTCCTTCACGGCGTAGTGTGTTACCAATTGTTTTCTTGGTGACTATGGTCCCAGCTGCCTTGAGATCATTGACAAGATCCTCCCGTGTAGTTCTGGGCTGATTCCTCACCGTTCTCATAATCATTGCAACTCCACGAGGTGAGATCTTACATGGAGCCCCAGGCCGAGGGAGATTGACAGTTCTTTTGTGTTTCTTCCATTTGCGAATAATCGCACCAACTGTTGTCACCTTCTCACCAAGCTGCTTGGCGATGGTCTTGTAGCCCATTCCAGCCTTGTGTAGGTCTACAATCTTGTCCCTGACATCCTTGGAGAGCTCTTTGGTCTTGGCCATGGTGGAGAGTTTGGAATCTGATTGCTTGATTGCTTCTGTGGACAGGTGTCTTTTATACAGGTAACAAGCTGAGATTAGGAGCACTCCCTTTAAGAGTGTGCTCCTAATCTCAGCTAGTTACCTGTATAAAAGACACCTTGGAGCCAGAAATCTTTCTGATTGAGAGGGGGTCAAATACTTATTTCCCTCATTAAAATGCAAATCAATTTATAACATTTTTGCCATGCGTTTTTCTGGATTTTTTTGTTGTTATTCTGTCTCTCACTGTTCAAATAAACCTACCATTAAAAATATAGACTGATCATTTCTTTGTCAGTGGGCAAATGTACAAAATGAGCAGGGGATCAAATACTTTTTTCCCTCACTGTATGCATAGTCACTTTAATAACTCTACCTACATGTACATATTACCCCAATTACCTCGACTAACCGGTGCCCCCACACATTGACTCGGTACCGGCACCCCCTGTATATAGCCTCGCTATTGTTATTTTTACTGCTGCTCTTTAATTATTTGTTACTTTATTTTATATTATTTTATATTGTATTTTTTTGTGTATTTTTTTAATTCTTTCTTAGAACTGCATTGTTGGTTAAGGGCTTGTAAGTAAGCATTTCACTGTAAGGTTGTATTCGGCGAATGTGACAAATACAATTTGATTTGATTTGATTTGATTTAGAACATGAGGCGACATCCTTGGATGCCCAAATACGGTGAAAGAAATGGAGGTTGCCAAAATCAGGGAAGTTCAGTCTGTTTCCTATGCCGAGGTGGTAAAAAGCGTAGAAAGTCCAGAAGGTCCGATGGTAGTGAATGCCAGTAGATCTACACTGCAACATACATTTACTTTAGCCTGCGTATCACCAGCAGGACATATAAATTATTAATGTAAAGAAAGTGGACTTTGTGTCTTTTATAGTGATGGTGGTAAATGGCACATCACAAGTTGAAAAGAAGTCAAGAAAGATCAACATCATTGTTTATGCAACTAAACTATTTCTGGGTCTAAAAGATTTCACATCCAAGGAACTACATGGAATACTGTCTCGTGTTGTCTCATTTGAGTTTTCGAATGACTGAAGGAGTGGGAATGTATATATTTTTGTTAATTATTATTTTTTTAAATGTAGTCTACATTTTTTGTCATTTAGCAGACGCACTTATCCAGAGCGACTTACAGTTAGTGAGTGCATCCATTTTTCATATTGGCCCCATGGGAATCGAACCCACAACCCTGGCGTTGCAAGCGCCATGCTCTACCAACTGAGCTACAGGAGGCCCTAGTACAGTTTGTGAGGATTAATGTTAATTTTCCCTTCCCATATGGAATTTACTTTTATTTTTTTTCACCCCTGTCCAGTTGGTGGCAACAATACACCTTTTGCGTGTAGTTCGCCATAAAACCCAAAGAAGAAGTCTTATTAATATCTAACCAACTAGCTGTTCTGTTATCCAGACCACTCATGTACAGTTGTCACGGCAAAAGGTCAAAATGGATATATCGTAAAAATTCATGAAAACAAAAATGAGCTTTTTGGTCTTCATTTAAGGTTAGGGTTAGGCATAAGGTTAGCAGTGTGGTTAGGGTTTGGTTTAAAATCACACCTGTCAATATAATACGTTGTCATCCCTACTGCCTCTGATCTGGCGGACTCACTAAACACAAATGCTGTGTTTGTAAATTATGTCTGATTGTTGGAGTGTGCCCCTGGCTGTCCGTAAATTTAAAAAACAAGCAAATCGTGCCGTCTGGTTTGCTTAAGATAAGGAATTTGTTGTATAGCATTTACTTTTTACTTTTACTCAAGTATGTCAATTGAGTACTTTTTCCACCAGAGTACATTTAAAACCAGATACTTTTAGGCTCAAGTAGTATTTTACTGGGTGACTCACTTTTACTCGGGTCATTTTCTATTAAGTTATCTTTACTTTTACTCAAATATGACAACTGAGCACTTTTTCCACCACTGTCACTAATCAATGATCATTCATTCCAAAGATTCTGTGGCGACTTAGTACACCATATTTGCTACTCCCAAAAAAGTCAGCGGACGTCTTCGTATAATTACGGTCAGCTGCGTTATTCACCGGAAGTCGTTTTGTGTACACAGACAGAAACTTGGGCCTTGGCCAGGGGCTGCTTTACAAGTGGGATGCATTGATGAGCGCTACATCCTTTGGGTTCATGCTGAATGTACTGAGATTGTGACAGACGGTTAAATGGTGTCCCTAGACAAGGCAAGAACTAGATGTATGTCAGGAGAAGTGCAGTACTATCGTAAGGAGAGTTATACTTGGAATACGGAGGAGGAATGGAGGGAAAAAGAGAGGCAGAGGAGGTCTAAGAGAGAGAGGGAGGAAGAGGGTGAGCTTGAGTCAGTTAAAAATGGCGGGAAAAATTGAGATAGTTTGTTAGAGAAGAATGGAAGAAAGTGTAAGCAGAGTGAGTTGAAGACAGGAGGAGAAATGGAAGTGAATGAGGGCGAAGTATTGGAGGTGGTAGGTGTGGTGAAGTTCTCGGAGCCCGAGGTTTGCACCGAGGGTCAGGATAATAATGAGTCTGTGACAGTAGGAGTGACGTTTTTGAAAGAAGTGGATCCTTGCCTTTTGGCTGATCCATTTGTGGTTTCAGGGTGGGTGAAAACAGAGTTGGGTGCTGTGGAATCGGTGAGGGTAACCAGAAGTGGTCTAGTGATAATTGTTTGTGTTTCTGCTGGTCAGAGGGAGCAGGCGCTCCGTGTTAAACGAATGGTGGCAAGAGATGTGAAGTGTTTGCTCTCAAGAAAAGGGCACCATTGAAAGGTGTGATTACTGGGGTAGCAGTAAATGTGAAAGCTGACCAACTGAAGGGGAAGATTCCCGGTGTTTGTGATGCTCGTCGATTGGTGCGACGCAGACAGGGTGGCGTGAGGGAGAAACAGAAGAGTCATTGTCTGTTCTTCTGAGTTTTGATGTTGAGTCTTTGTTAGGATATATAACTTATCCGGTATGAGCGTTTGTGCCAAATACATTACGTTGTTACAGGTGTCAAGCTTATGGGCATGTGGCAGCAGTGTGTAGGAGGGAGGTTCCTAGATGTGAGAAGTGTGCAGAAGGGCATGAGACAAAGGAATGTAGAGGAAGATGGGTCAAGGGGGAGGGATCCTGAGAGGAATGGTGTGAGTAGTAGATCTGTACCAATACAGATGGATAAACCAACAAGTGATATATGTTTCAGTAAGATTGGATTTTTGGCATTTATAGCAATGGTTATCAACTGTACTGCAGGGATGGAACATAAGTTGCAGAAAATAGAGGTTGTGGTGGCAGCTGCAGAGAGGTATTTGGGTGTGCGAGACTTGACATCAGAAGAGTTACAGGGTGTGTTAAGTGGTGATGTCCCATCCTTTCAGGCTGTTGGCCTGAAGTAGGAATAAATATATTTAAATAGTGGAGTATGGTAGTTATTATTATTTTTATATTTTTTGTGAGTGTAGTGTTAGATGGTAGGGTATTGGTTGTATTTTGTATTTTTTAAAGCAAAGTATAAGGGAGTTATACTCCAGTCTAGTAGGTGGCAGTAATGCAACATTTATTGGATGCCAACAGCCGTTAAACCTTATCGAAGAAGAAGAATTGTACACAGACAGACGCGTCACAGCTTGTCTGATCTGTTTTCCAATTTCTCCCTCTATCTTTTATGTCGCCAGCTATCGATGTCAACAAACATGCAGGCTCATCTGTCTTTACAGACACAACTTGCTTCGATAATGGACGTGCTTGCTAGAGCGGCCGTTGACGAGATCAGTCAACTCTTTTCCGAGAGCTCGGCTGATTTGCACTTGGAGATTTCTCGCAGCTACAAAGAAAACGACGCTCTGAAAATGAGGATGAAGGTGATGAAGAGCGAGCTTTTCTCCCTGCGGCTACAAAGGGCGAGTACACCGCGCGGCAGTCGCTTTTCTTTCAGCAGAACTTTATGCAGGCCTCGGGGGAAACTCACAGGTTGGTTGAGGTTCTCAAACTGCTATCTGGGAGACATCGGGGTATCACAGATTATCCATTATATTGACCAGATACTCTAGTGGCCGCTCGAACAAAATGTCTTTAAAAATGGAAGACAGCTGGGAGGAGGCACTATCAGGTGGGACCTTTCTAGCCAATGAGAGGGCAGATACGTTTGTGAACAACAGGCACAACGGTTTCCATTAGTTTCTACAGTCACAAAATCTATATCGTAAAAAATAGTGAAAACAAACATTTGCTTTTTGGTCTTAATTTAAGGTTAGGGTTAGGCATAAGTTTAGCAGTGTGGTTAGGGTTTGGTTTAAAATCACATTTTAATAAGATAAATAGTAGAAATGGGCGGGGTTTATGACTGTGTCTGAGGTAACTAGTGACGACCAGGCACAACTCTGATATAAAGTGTTTTTTCTCAAAGTTGCCGGGATGTCACGTGTCCTACTTATATCAGTACACTCCTAACAACCTAACCATTAAGACACTTCTATTCGATCAAATAAGCTACACATAGCAAATAAGCCATTACATCTTTTGTTAACCAAATTCGACACACTCATTGACCTCCATACAAAGACTTAGCTTGCTGTGAGAAAAAAAAAACGAAATCGCAACCTGCTGGAAAATACAGATTTTGGGCTCAGTTATCCCTCTTGCTTCACCTCATCATCTCTGGGTGGATTCCGTTGGATTCGGTTTAATCAAAACGAAAAACATTTTGCAACATAAACAAGAGTTTCTATTGGCCAAACCTCCTCGTTGTTCTGTTTGCTCTGTTTGCTTCCATTTGGTTCCTAGAGTAAACGGTTTTCTCTCGGACAAAACGTTTTGCAACTGAATCCGACTAATGAATACAAGCCAGTCAATTCAACATAATATGTTGGAAGTGGAATGGTTTTTGACCTTTGCTCTCCCTCATAGATAAGACACCTGAGCACCAGACAGCCGTTTACAGCAGGGATGATGCTCCTATTACAATAGGGGAAGAGGAGATACCATCCACAGTCAAAACAGAGGTGAGTGGCAATAATAACAGCTCATCACACATCGCTGACATAGGCTACTACTACTCTACAAACTACATGTGTTTGTTTTATGGTTCAGTGTGCAGATGTGGAGAGTCCAGATGTCATCTTGATAAAAGATGAGGAGGGGCCTGAGGATGACTTTGGAGGATGTGGGCCAGATGCAGGTGTGTAGAGGAAGAAGAAGAGAAGGAAGAGGATGATGGGATGGTATATAGACAATTGACAGCCAGATAACTACCAGATAATATTATCGTTTTGTTTCCCGTAGGTCATGATGGTATTTGTGGTGAGAATGTTGCCATGGTGACGCCACAGCCGGAACATGCCACCCAGAGACTAGGTCACGATGAGGGACTGTACAGCATGAACAACCCTCATGCTCATGGTCGAGGTGAAGGAGCGCTGTGCAGCGTGACCAGTACTGAGAACTACCCTTTCTTCAGAGCCCCAGAACTGCCCCAGAGTTTGCCCTCACACTCTGGTCTGCTGCCTGACCACACAGTCAACCATCAGATGCAGCTGAATACTCATTCTATTGGGGAACCTCTGCCAGGCAACCCCCCAATGAGGGGCGTGCAAAGTGACAGAGGGGGTCTGCCGAGAGGGGATACAGGAGGACGGGGTCTGAAAATCGTACAGCTAGCTTCCCTAGAAACCACCCCAACAACAACCTTGGCAACAGGGGGTGTGACTGTGAGGCGCCCTAGTCATGTAAACCAGTTCCAGCGCCACCACGTCCCCCACGGTACCAAGCCATTGTTCTGTAGCGACTGTGGGAAGCGCTTCTCTCGCCGGCTTGACTTGATCCGCCACCGGGTGGTCCACACAGGAGAGAAGCCTGTCATATGCAACCTGTGCGGGAATTCGTTTGTCAACAAGACGACACTGAGGGTCCACATGCGTATCCACACGGGGGAGAAACCGTACATGTGCTCCTTGTGTGGGAAGGGCTTCACCCAGAATGGCAGCCTGACCATCCACCTGAGGACCCACTCTGGGGAGAAACCCTACAGCTGCTCCCACTGTGGAGCCTCGTTCAACAACCCCAGCAACCTGCGCAGACACATGGTCACACACCCAGAGCAGGCAGGGACACTGACACTCTGACACACACAACCTCACCGGTGGCCAGTGGAGCTTTAGGCTCTTTATTTTTCTTCAGCATTCTCTCATTCTTGTTCTCTCTCGCTCGCTCTCTCTCTCTCAATTCAATTCAATATATGCTTTATTGGCATAAATGGGTTGTTGCCACTGTGGCCAAAGCAATGTATATGAAGTATTACATAAATGAACAATATGTTTGAGCAACAATAATCATATACACTGAACAAAAATATAAACGCAACATGCAACAATTTCAACGAATTTACTGAGTTACAGTTCATATAAGTAAATCAGTCAATTGAAATAAATTAATTAGGCCCTAATGTATGGATTTCACATGACTGGGAATACAGATATGCATCTGTTGGTCACAGATACCTTTAAAAAAAAGTAGGGGCATGGATCAGAAAACCAGTCAGTATCTGGTGTGACCACCATTTGCCTCATGCAGCGCGACACATCTCCTTCGCATAGAGTTGATCAGGCTGTTGATTGTGGCCTGTGGAATGTTGTCCCACTCCTCTTCTGTGCGAAGTTGCTGCATATTGGTGGAAACTGGAACACGCTGTCGTACACATTGATCCAGAGCATCCCAAACATGCTCAATGGGTGACATGTCTGGTGATTATGCAGGCCATGGAAGAACTGGGACATTTTCGGCTTCCAGGAATTGTGTTCAGATCCTTGCGACATGGGGCCGTGCATTATCATGCTGAAACATAAAGTGATGACGGTGGATGAATGGCACGACAATGGGCCTCCAGGATCTCGTCACGATATCTCTGTGCATTCAAATTGCCATCGATAAAATGCAATTGTGTTCTTTGTCCGTAGCTTATGCCTGCCCATACCATAACCCCACCGGCACCATGGGGCACTCTGTTCACAACTTTGACATCAGCAAACCGCTTGCCCACACGACACCATACATGCTGTCTGCCATCTGCCCGGTACAGTTGAAACCAGGATCCATCCGGGAAGAGCACACTTCACCAGTGTGCCAGTGGCCAGCGAAGGTGAGCATTTGCCCACTGAAGTCGGTTACAACACCGAATTGCAGTCAGGTCAAGACTCTGGTGAGGACGACGAGCTTCCCTGAGACTGTTACTGACAGTTTGTGCAGAAATTATTCGGTTGTGCAAACCCACAGTTTCATCAGCTGTCCGGGTGGCTGTTCTCAGACCATGCCACAGGTGAAGAAGCCGGATGTGGAGGTCCTGTGCTGGCGTGGTTACATGTGGTCTGTGGTTGTGAGGCCGGTTGGACGTACTGCCAAATTCTCTAAAACGACGTTGGAGGCAGCTTATGGTAGAGAAATGTGTTGTGTGACAAAACTGCACATTTTAGAGTGGCCTTTTATTGTCCCCAGATCTTGCTGTTTAATCAGCTTCTTGATATGCCACACCTGTCAGGTGGATGGATTACTTTGGCAAAGGAGAAATGCTGACTAATGGGGATGCAAACAAATTTGTGTACAAAATTTGAGACAAATAAGCATTTTGTGCATATGGAAAGTTTCTGGGATCTTTTATTTCAGCTCATGAAACATGGGACCAACACTTTACATGTTGTGTTTATATTTTTATTCTGTGTATATCAACAAAAACAATTATACATTATTATACATTCTCTCTCAGTCTGTCTTTCTCTCGCACTTCCAGCCCCAGACTGGAACCCACCTCTGTCCCTGTCTCTTCTCTCTTTCTCTCCCCGATTTACCCTCTCTCTGTTGTCTAGATGCACATACTACATAAAGTTACTGTATGACTAGTTTTAGTATGTAGCCTACTCTGGCCCAAATGAATAAACATTTGTTTTGATATGAAGGAATTAATTAACAAATGTTTTTTTTTTCTGACTCAGTGGCTGCACCACTAAGCCAAAACTCATATATACAGTGCCTTCGGAAAGTATTCAGACCCCTTGACTTTTTCCACATTATGTTGCAGCCTTATTCTAAAATTGATTAAATAGTTCCCCCCCCCTCATCAATCTACACACAATACCCCATAATGATGAAGCAAAAACAGGTTTAGAAATGTTTGCAAATGTATAACAAAAAAAAACCCCGGAAATATCACATTTACATAAGTATTCAGACCTTATACTCAGTACTTTCTTGAAGCACCGTGGGTAGCGATTACAGGATTGAGTCTTCTTGGGTATGACACTTGGCATACCTGTATTTGGGGAGTTTCTCCCATTCTGCTCTGCAGATCCTCTCAAGCTCTGTCAGGTTGGATGGGGAGGGACAGCTGCACAGCTATTTTCAGGTCTCTTCAGAGATGTTCGATCGGGTTCAAGTCCAGGCTCTGGCTGGGCCACTCAAAGACATTCAGAGACTTGTCCCGGAGTCACTCCTGTGTTGTCTTGGCTGTGTGCTTAGGGTCGTTGTCCTGTTGGAAGGTGAACCTTCACCCCAGTCGGAGGTCCTGAGCACTCTGGAGCAGGCTTTCATCAAGGATCTCTGTACTTTGCTCCGTTCATCTTTCCCTCGATCCTGACTCGTCTCCCTGCCACTGAAAAACATCCCCACAGCATGATGCTGCCACCACCATGCTTAACCGTAGGGATGGTGCCAGAATTCCTCCAGACGTGACGCTTGACATTCAGGCCAAAGAGTTCAATCTTGGTTTCATCAGACCAGAGAATCTTGTTTCTCATGGTCTGAGAGTCTTTAGGTGCCTTTTGGCAAACTCCAAGCGGGCTGTCATGTGCCTTTTACTGAGGAGTGGCTTCCGTCTGGACACTCTACAATAAAGGCCTGATTGGTGGAGTGCTGCAGAGATGGTTGTCCTTCTGGAAGGTTCTCCCATCTCCACAGGGGAACTCTAGAGCTCTGTCAGAGTGACCATCAGGTTCTTGATCACCTCCCTGACCAAGGCCCTTCTCCCCCGATTGCTCAGTTTGGCTGGGCGGCCAGCTCTAGGGAAGAGTCTTGGTAGTTCCAAACTTCTTCCATTTAAGAATGATGGAGGCCACTGTGCTCTTGGGGATCTACAATGCTGCATAAATTTTTTGGTACCCTTCCCCAGAACTGTGCCTCGACACAATCCTCTCGGAGCTCTACCGACAATTCCTTCGACCTCATGGCTTGGTTTTTGATCTGACATGCACTGTCAACTGTGGGACCTTATATAGACAGGTGTGTGCCTTTCCAAATCATGTCCAATCAATTGAATTTACCACAGGTGGACTCCAATCAAGTTATAGAAACATCTCAAGGATGATCAATGGAAACAGGATGCACCTGAGCTCAATTTTGAGTCTTGTAGCAAAGGGTCTGAATACTTATGTAAATAAGGTATTTCTGTTTTTTATTTTTAATACATTTGCAAAACATTCTAAAAACGTATTTTCGCTTTGTCATTATGGGGCACTGTTTGTAGATTGCTGAGGATTTTTTCTTTTTTTTAATCCATTTTAGAAAAAGGCTGTAACGTAACAAAATGTGGAAAAAGTCAAGGGGTCTGAATACTTTCCGAAGGTACTGTATATAATAGTACAGTTGTTTATAGTTTTTACCTCTAGAGTGCAGCATTGCCTCCTCTTAGAAATCTTGTACAGTGGTTTTTAACCTAGAGATTCTTCACCATCATGGGGGTCTCTTCAGGAATCTTCAGGAAATTGGGACATTCCTTACATTGTTCCACCCCCCCCCCCCACACACACCCCACCACACACACACACACACACACACACACAAACCCCACCACACACACACACACACACACATCCCGCCATTTTCTATAGTTTTTCTGGACAGTTTACTTTACTAAAGCTTCCACAGTGCTTTTAAGGCAAATAGCTAGCAGAGCATGAGGCAAACATTTCCAGCTGTTTGATGTAAATGATCATCATAAAACGTCAGAAGGATATAACGGACAATTTTGACCACATAGTCAGACAGTTTCTCCAACTCAACCAAAAATAAAAGTTAAAGAATGTGATTAAGCCAGTGGCTCAGATGGAACTATCCAAGCGGGACATTCTACAACTTCAACATCAACCATTGAACCCAACCTAATTGAATAAATCTTTATTTTAGTTTATGTCCATTCAGTTGGATATTTGTGGATAAGTTAATTTTCTAGTGTGCTGTGTGCTCCTGACTGTTCATTCTGCAACTGGTGACACCATTACTAGGGCGGAATCTTGTTCGGCCAACTGTTATCTGTATTTACGGTAAAAAATAAATTAAAAATATATGTTATGCCCGCCCCCTACCCCTGCCCATCTATTCGTCCCGTTGCTTTGCTCCGACGGAGAAAGCAGGAAAGAAGAAAAGGGGATAAGTGAATAAAAGACATACGTTGCGTTGGGAAGAGCGAGAATACGAGACGGATATGTAAGTAAAATAAAAGATACAAGTGGATTGAATGGATCGGTTGGTAGTGTTTTACTTAGTTCGCAAACCGCAGCGTCGTCAAGGAGTGGTCACTGGGCACAGATCAGCACGACTTTTCCAATGACGGTGATTGGGGTTAAAACGCCCAAATTCCGCTCAGCACGGATAGCCAGCTTGAAGCCTGTCTAGTAGGCCATTGTGTCCACCACAAGTGGAGGCGGAGGACCTGATATCTAGCTACCAAACATTTTAACCAGCACGGAAGGTTAGTTTAAATTTAAACAAGGCTGCTCGCTGTGTTAGCAACTAACGTTAGCGTGCCAGCTAACTTGTTCTAATCTAGCCACGGATGGTTAGTTCACTGGTTAACTAGTCAAACAAACAAACAAGCTAGCTAGCTAACGATAACTTGGTTAACTAATCCTCTTGTTAGCTAACAGTAGCTAACTGGTCAACCAACCGAACTAGCCCGAGCGTTTTAGAAATAGGAACTTGCTGCATTCTTGTCATTCATAACTAGCTAGCTGACGTTTTTCCATTGTTTTGTTAGCTAAACGTAGCTAGTCACTGTTAGCTAGATATGTTTGGATGAAAACCCATTAGAAAATCCAGATGGCGTAACTAACTAGCCATCGTTCCCTGAATAACCATGCACCGACTGATCTTTTGTTTGAATTTTACATTATCCTGGCCTCAATTGACCTCATTCAACTTCAACCTAACAATTTAAGCAAAATAACATTTTATAGATACAAAAAAATCTTAACACTTATTTTGGCCCGATTGCCATGTGAATGTCCTTGCTGACTAAAAATAATAGCTAGCTAGTTAGCTAAGTGTTTTTCGTGTTGGTACGGCTGGTTGATCAAATTAACCTAACTTTTTGGTGTCTGCTTCCCGGGCAACTCATTAATTTGACTAGTCACTATGCAAGACTGAAGTGTTTCAATTACATTTTTCAATGTTACACCTTCGTATTGACTGGTAACTTCTATGTTCTTGTTGTTATAGTATCTGAAGTGTGGTGACAACAGCCCCACTTCAAACGAGGGTCAAGCAAGCATACAGTGCTGACCACACCCGACACAGGTAAGGGTGGTTGAGTTGTCCTATGTTTTCTCCCCATGTGAAGGACTATAAAATAAACCAAGGCCTGAACTAAGAACAAGTTCTCCCTCCACCATATGTAATTAGAGGTGTTTGCTATTACCTTTTGTTGTTTTTGTCCTTACCAGTTACACAATGAGTGTATGGTTGCATGTGACTGTGGTAGTGGGTGGGGTGGTCTTCAAGTTGAATTCCCCCCACGGGTGTTTTTCCCCTGTCAGCTAACCTGTTCTGGTGGTTCCTGAGGGAACTTGTTTCATTAGGGAAAAGGTTGGGCGGGATTAACTGTCACCATGTGCTTTGAACCCGCTATTTTGGGTTGTAATTATTGGCTTTTGTATTTAATGTCTAGCTGAGGAAGCCAGTTAAGTCACTGTTTGTTGCTTGTTCATGTGAGGGGATGTTGGAATTCATTTGGGTATATCAGTCGTGTGTGTGGTGCCTGTGCAGGTGTTCCTTAGTCTGATGATAACAGTCAACAAGGGATCTCCCTGAGACCTTCACTGTGATGCATTGCAGGTGGAACAGGTGCTGCCTCTAACCCTGTGATAAACACAGCTTACAGTGGGGGGAAAAAAGTATTTAGTCAGCCACCAATTGTGCAAGTTCTCCCACTTAAAAAGATGAGAGGCCTGTAATTTTCATCATAGGTACTCGTCAACTATGACAGACAAAATGAGAAAAGAAATTCCAGAAAATCACATTGTAGGATTTTTAATGAATTTATTTGCAAATTATGGTGGAAAATAAGTATTTGGTCAATAACAAAAGTTTCTCAATACTTTGTTATATACCCTTTGTTGGCAATGATACAGGTCAAATGTTTTCTGTAAGTCTTCACAAGGTTTTCACACACTGTTGCTGGTATTTTGGCCCATTCCTCCATGCAGATCTCCTCTAGAGCAGTGATGTTTTGGGGCTGTCGCTGGGCAACACAGACTTTCAACTCCCTCCAAAGATTTTCTATGGGGTTGAGATCTGGAGACTGGCTAGGCCACTCCAGGACCTTGAAATGCTTCTTACGAAGCCACTCCTTCGTTGCCCGGGCGGTGTGTTTGGGATCATTGTCATGCTGAAAGACCCAGCCACGTTTCATCTTCAATGCCCTTGCTGATGGAAGGAGGTTTTCACTAAAAATCTCACGATACATGGCCCCATTCATTCTTTCCTTTACACGGATCAGTCGTCCTGGTCCCTTTGCAGAAAAACAGCCCCAAAGCATGATGTTTCCACCCCCATGCTTCACAGTAGGTATGGTGTTCTTTGGATGCAACTCAGCATTCTTTGTCCTCCAAACACGACGAGTTGAGTTTTTACATTTTACATTACATTTACGTCATTTAGCAGACGCTCTTATCCAGAGCGACTTACAAATTGGTGCATTCACCTTATAGCCAGTGGGATAACCACTTTACAATGACCATATGACATTCTCCCAATCCTCTTCTGGATCATCCAAATGCACTCTAGCAAACTTCAGACGGGCCTGGACATGTACTGGCTTAAGCAGGGGGACACGTCTGGCACTGCAGGATTTGAGTGCCTGGCGACGTAGTGTGTTACTGATGGTAGGCTTTGTTACTTTGGTCCCAGCTCTCTGCAGGTCATTCACTAGGTCCCCCCGTGTGGTTCTGGGATTTTTGCTCACCGTTCTTGTGATCATTTTGACCCCACGGGGTGAGATCTTGCGTGGAGCCCAAGATCGAGGGAGATTATCAGTGGTCTTGTATGTCTTCCATTTCCTAATAATTGCTCCCACAGTTGATTTCTTCAAACCAAGCTGCTTACCTATTGCAGATTCAGTCTTCCCAGCCTGGTGCAGGTCTACAATTTTGTTTCTGGTGTCCTTTGACAGCTCTTTGGTCTTGGCCATAGTGGAGTTTGGAGTGTGACTGTTTGAGGTTGTGGACAGGTGTCTTTTATACTGATAACAAGTTCAAACAGGTGCCATTAATACAGGTAACGAGTGGAGGACAGAGGAGCCTCTTAAAGAAGAAGTTACAGGTCTGTGAGAGCCAGAAATCTTGCTTGTTTGTAGGTGACCAAATACTTATTTTCCACCATAATTTGCAAATAAATTCATTAAAAATCCTACAATGTGATTTTCTGGATTTTTTTCCTCAATTTGTCTGTCATAGTTGACGTGTACCTATGATGAAAATTACAGGCCTCTCTCATCTTTTTAAGTGGGAGAACTTGCACAATTGGTGGCTGACTAAATACTTTTTTCCCCCACTGTATGTGTGGATGGCACGTGAGTGTGTCTGTGTACACTAACAGACCATGTTTTAGTTGGTGTGAAGTAGCTGAGATTGTTGAGATGCTACAGGCGATGTTTGTGTGACCAGATGAGTTGTCTGGAGGTTATAGTTGTTAACCTATCGGTGTCCCGTATATGGGACGGTTGAGCTAATGTGCGCAATGTGATTAGCATGACTGTTGTAAGTAACAGCAAACTTTCCAGGACATAGACATGTCTTATATGGGCAGAAAGCTTAAATTCTTGTTAATCTAACTGCACTGTCCAATTTACAGTAGCTATTACAGTGAAAAAACACCATGCTATTGTTTGAGAGTGCACAACAAAAAAAACGTATCACGGCAACTGGTTTGATACATTCACCCACCTCTGAAGGTAAATAATGTACTTAAATTCAGTGATCTTGCTCTGATTTGTCATCCTAAGGGTCCCAGAGATAAAATGTAGCATAGGTTTGTTTGATAAAATCCATTTTTATATTCAAATGTAGGAACCTGGTTGTACAGTTTGAACCCCTGCTGTCTCTGACTCCACACCCACCCTGCCCGGCCATCTAGATGTGTGAAAGTTAGTGTATAAGTTAATGATCCATCATGTATGACATTCCTGGGAGTGTGTAAACTTTTGTATGTTCTCTATAGTTATGTACTTGAAAATGTATCAATGGACCAATTCGGCACATTTGGGCAGACTTGATACAAAATAGTCCAGTATTGCAATGCTTCACTGGATCAATCTGAAACTTAGCACACACACTGCTGCCATCTAGTGGGCAAAACCTAAATTGTGCCTAAACTGCAATATTATATTGTGGCCTTTCTCTTGCATTTCAAAGATGATGGAACAAAAAAATAAATTTGAAAACGCATGTTTTTTTGTTTGTATGATCTATTACCAGATCTAATGTGTCATCTCCTACATTAATTTCACATTTCCACAAACTTCAAAGTGTTTCGAATGGTATCAAGAATATGCATATCCTTGCTACAGGCAGTTAGAATTGGGTATGTCATTTTAGGGTGAAAATGGAAAAAAAGGGTCCGATCCTTAAGAGGATAAATCACATTTTATTTGTCACATGCTTCGTAAACAACAGGTGTAGACTAACAGTGAAATGGTTACTTCCGAGCCCTTCTCAAAAATGCAGAGAGAAATATAGAAAAAATAATAACACAAAGAATGAATACACAATGAATAACGATAACTTGGCTATATACACTGGGCACCAGTACTGAGTCGATGTGCAGGGGTACGAGGTAATTGAGGGAGATATGTACATATAGGTAGGGTAACCAGAAACCATAATATGAATTAGCTAATAGCAATTACTACTTACAATTCATCACATCACGGGTGACCTCACCAGTAAAACACTTTCTAAAACTCGAAAGTTATCAGACGATGGGTAGTTTGTGCGCACCGCCATGTTTGCTTTTTTGTTTCAAGAGGTTATAAGAGGTTACAAGATGAGTTGGGTCTGTTTGCAGTATGCATGTTGAATATGGAATGCCGTTTGGGTCTTTCCGTGTCAAAGAAGATACAAGTCAAATAACACTATTTGACGCATCAAATAAGCTTGTTGACCAATCAGGACCTGAATATGACTGCACGGCACATAATAATTTAACACGTTAATGCATTTTTGTACGTTATTACACATTGATTACAGTCACTCGTATTTCATATGTCACAACGATTCACCGATACGTATGCTATGATGCTAGTAAAGTTTTGTCTCGCAGACCTGCCGCTGCTGCACGATCGCAGGCAAACTTCCCCAAGCGCTGGACTGGTCATAAAAAAGCTAGCTAGCTGATGTATGCAAACAATGTTCTTCCCCAAAAACATAGCAAAATGACAATCTGTTTCAGTAGCTATAGTTAGCTAGCTAACCTACTATGTGTATTGAACACTATTCCAGAGGGGAAACAATACAACGTGGATGTTTTGTAACCTGATAACTCTGAGGACGACGTTGGGAAAAAAGCACTTGGGTACTGAGTAGACTTATACCCCATTTCATTGATCCCCACTCCTTAGGTAAGGCTGTACAGTGCAATATGAATGTTAATACGCACAATAGGCTGACTGGGGAGGTGATTTCCCACAGTCAAAGTCCCGCAATAAGAGCTACGATGCTAGTATTTGCGTAAACTCTTCACAGTTGTGTTCTGTGGGTGTCACCTAGTAGACTGATATTTCATTGCTCCACATTCCAACCTTGTTTAACATTATCTAGTCTAAATATGGCATGATTCCAATTGCAAAAGCTGAAGAACATACGCACATCCAGGTAGTTTCTGCAGGTGTTGGAGTTGTAGGCAAACTCATGGAAAACAGAAAGGAAAACGCTGCTCATGCTCCCAGGTGATATTTATTTATAACAACAATTGTAACCATCGGCATCACTTTCAGAGGGACTTTTATTTTGAAGGTGAAATGCAAATTCCACTATTGTGGCTAATCCTTATTGTGACTAGCTTCACAACACAACCTGGTCCGGTCAAGCCATACTAGCCAGATGAAGCTAGCTGGCTGCTTATAACGTTAGTTTTGGGCAACGGGGTTAAGTAGCTGGCTAGCTAGTTATTTCAATAGGAGAACAACAAGTGGCTACCTAGCTAATACTTATTCACATGGATTCCTAAATCATTGCTAAGAATATAGAAAATGACTGCAGTTTCTACTGGTCATTGTTTTCAGGCTGGTTGCATTGGTGCTAGCTAGGTACCAAACTAAAGCTAGCTAGCTACCCCAGAGGTTGCTGATAACATCTGTATCAAAGATAATTGCCAACATTTTGGATCCTGCTTGTTTGATCCTGATCTAATTTCAAATGCTCACAGATGTTTTCCCATTCGGTCGAACAAATAGTGCCTTATTACCAACGCAGTATTGTACAGCTTTGACAGTAATGGTGGCGCTTGGTGTTATTTGACATGTATCTGTTTTGACACGCAAGGGGGTCTGTGATCTACCATAATTCCATCTTTGGTCTGACAGACGTTTACGTGACAACCAGAATGCATTGTATGATATCAACAAACATGGCGCCACACATAGCTGCAATTAGCTTAGCATTAGCTCATCATAATCAGTACAACCTTCAAAAAAGTATTTTACACACATCATATGTGTCCATTACAATCTATGCAAGAATCGGAATGCATGATTTGTCACCAGTACTTGAAAACGTGAATAAAACACGGATACATGCATACGGTGTGCTACAGTAGAAATTACAACACATATACAGAAACTATAATGATAACGTAATAAGGCACTTTGATAGGAACTCACATGTCCAAAGTTATCAGTAGTGAAGGCAATGCGGGCGCCAGCCGAAAAATGTGCCAGGGAGGAAAATTTAGTTTTTGGGCTCTCGTCGAAGAGAGAACTTTGTCAGACTCAGGAATGCCTCAAACGTAAATTGTCTGCAACAGTGAAATCGGTAACTTCTGTGAATTAATGAGGCGGAACACACCTCAATTCAAACTGTTGGTAGAAAATAAAACTGGTTAGAAAATAATTTGACATCGACATGTTGAAACAGCCTATAGATAATTAGCAGACAGTGTGCCTTGGTTTGAGGGAAGCGTGGGTTAACGGTCTTGTTGTGTAACAATCACATTTTGGAACAGTGAGTGCATTCTCACATCACGCGCATAAAGAAACCTCACGCTGGGGCGACCGTTAAAGATATTTGGGTACTCACGCGTGAAAAGGTTAAAGGTCTTATTCACATTGGCTACGGAGAGCGAGATCAGTCGTCAAGAACTGCTGGTGCTCTCATGCGTGGTTCAGTGTCGCTTGCCTCGAAGCGAGCATAGAAGCCATTTAGCTCGTCTGGTAGGCTCGAGTCACAGGGCAGCTCGAGGCTGGGTTTCCCTTTTGTAATCTGTGGTAGTTTGCAAGCCCTGCCACTTTCGAGCGTCAGAGCCAGCATGGTAGGATTCGATCTTAGTCCTGTATTGACGCTTTGTCTGTTTGATTGCTCTTCAGAGGTCATAGCGGGGTTTCTTATACGCGTCAGGATTAGTGTCCTGCTCCTTGAAAGTGGCAGCTCTAGCCTTTAGCTCAGTGTGGATGTTGCCTCCATAGCTTCTGGTTGGGATATGTGCATACAGTCACTGTGGGGATGATGTTGTTGATGCACTTATTAATGAATCCGGTGACTGATGTTGTAAACTCCTCAGTGTTATCGGGTGAATCATGTAAACATATTCCAGTCTGCTAGCGAAACAGTCCTGTATCTTAGCATCCACTTCATTGGACCACTTCTGTATTGAGCGTGTCACTGGTACTTCCTGTTTTTAGTTATTTTGCTTGTAAACAGGAATCACGAGGATAGAATTATGGTCAGATTTGCCAAAGGGAGGGCGAGGGAGAGCCTTGTATGGGTTTTTGTGTGTGGAGTAAAGGTGATGTAGAGTTTCTTTGCTTCTAGTTGCAAAGGTGACATGCTGGTAAAAACGAGGTCAAACTGATTTGTTTCCTTACATTAAAATCACTGGCCACGAGAAACGCTGCCTCTGGATGTGCATTTTCTTGTTTGCTTATGGCCCTATACAGACAGCCCTATACAGCTCGTTGAGTGTGGTCTTAGTGCCAGCATCGGTTTGTGGTGGTAAATAGACGGCTACGAAAAATATAGATAACTCTTTTGTTAAATAGTCTGGTCTGCAGCTTATCATGAGGTATTCTGAGGCGAGCAAGAACTTGAGACTTCCTTAACATTAGAGATTGTGCACCAGCTGTTGTTAACAAAGAGAGACCCCTCTCATCTTACCCGAGGCTGCCGTCCGATCGTAACGATGCATGGAAAAGACAATGAGGTGTATATTGTCCTTGTTCAGCAACGACTCCGAGAAACATAGGCTATTACAGTTCAGTTACATTCGCCAACAAAACAGAGGGCAATGGCGGTCTAGATGCTCGCTGACCTACTCTAATAATAACGCCACCTTGCTTGCCTTTTTCGCCGCCTTCTCTTTCAAGTCCCAGGGATCAGGACTGGTCCGGGGTAAGCATAACTTTGAGATGCTGACTCTTTGAAGTAGAAATCTTCATCCAAATCGAGGTTAGTGATCGCTGTTCTGATGTCCAGAAGCTGTTTTCGGTCATAGGATGTGGCAGAAACATTATGCACAAAAAAAATTAAGATCAGCTTAAGAACCGACACAAAATAGCAGAATTGGTCAGGAGCCTGTAAGACTGCAGCTATCCACTGCAGTGCCATCACTATTCTCCTCATGAGTCATAGGCTAAGTTTGTGTGTGTACACTGCACAGTGTTTGGGAGGTTCAGCGGGTGCATCTTTGTTGGTGTGTGTGTTAGGGGAGGTAAGTGGATTAGCAGTCTAATGCTTCAATCTTATTACCAGCCACGCACAATTAAATTGACACAAGTGACCGTAATCTAATTTATCGTCAAACACTAGCGCAAATGATGGACTTTCAGACTTTGTTTTCCCATAATGTCCTACTACTCAATCACTTTCTTCCTGGTCACTTGCTGCTGTTGCAGGTGCAGCAGAGATATCCACTACATTGCTAAAATTATGTGGACAACTGCTCTTGTTCCAAAATCATGGGCATTAATATGGAGTTGGGCCCCCCTTTGCTGCTATAACAGCCTCCACTCATCTGGGAAGGCTTTCCACTAGATGTTGGAACATTGCTGCAGGGACTTGCTTCCATTCAGCCACAAGACCAGTAGTGAGGTCAGGCACTGATGTTGGGCGATTAGGCCTGGCTTGCAGTCGGCATTCCAATTAATCCCAAAGGTATTCGATGGGGTTGAGGTCAGGGCTCTGTGCATGCAAATCAAGTTCTTACACACCAATCTCGACAAACCATTTCTGTATGGACCTCGCTTTGTGCATGGGGGCATTGTCATGCTGAAACAGGAAAGGGCCTTCCCTAAACTCTTGCCACAAAGTTGGAAGCACAGAATCGTCTAGAATGTCATTGAATGCTGTAGCATTAAGATTTCCCTTCACTGGAACTAAGGGGCCTAGCCCGAACCATGAAAAACTGCCCCAGACCATTATTCCTCCTCCACCAAACTTTACAGTTGGTACTATGCATTGGGGCAGGCAGCATTCTCCTGGCATCCGCCAAACCCAGATTCGTCCGTCGGACTGCCAGATGGTGAAGAGTTCATCACTCCAGAGAACGCTTTCCCACTGCTCCAGTGTCCAATGGTGGCTCCAGCCCACCACTCCAGCCGACACTTGGCATTGCGCATGGTGATCCTAGGCTTGTGTGCGGCTGCTCGGCCATGGAAACCCATTTCATGAAGCTCATGACGAACAGGTCTTGTGCTGACGTTGATTCCAGAGGCAGTTTGGAACTCGTAGTGAGTGTTGCAACCGAGGACAGACAATTTTTACGCGCTCTGCGCTTCAGCACTTGGCAGTCCAGTTCTGTGAGCTTCTGTGGCCTACCACTTCGCTGCTATAGAGCTGCTGCCTATGCTGTCTGACAAAATCACTGTTTTAGTAGTTCTTCAAAGTAAATAAGGCATACTTTTGTCTGCTGAATACCAACAATCACTTACAGTGCCCTCAAAGTATTCACACCCAGTCACTGTAAAGATACAGGTGTCCTTCCTTCCTAACTCAGTTGCCGGACAGGAAGGAAACCGCTCAGGGATTTCACCATGAGGACAATGGTGATTTTAAAACAGTTAGTTTAATGGCTGTGATAGTAGAAAACTGAGCATGGATCAACTATATTGTAGTTACTCTACAATACTAACCTAATTTACAGTGAAAAGAAGGAAGCCGGTACAGGAAAAAAAATATTCAACAACATGCGCCCTGTTTGCAACTAAGCACTAAAGTAAAACTGCAAAACATGTGGCAAAGCAATTAACTTTTTGACCTGAATATAAAGTCTTATGTTTGGGGCAAATCTAATACAACACATTACTGAGTACAACTCCATATTTCCAAGCATACAGTGCATTCGGAAAGTATTCAGACCACTTGACTTTTTCCTCATATTGTTACGTTACAGCCTTATTCTAAAATGTATTAAATCGTTTTTCCCCCTCAATGTACACGCAATACCCCATAATGACAAAGCAAAAACAGGCTATTAGAAATGTTTGCAAAATCATAAAAAATAAAAAACGGATCTTCATATTTACATTACATTTTACATTTTAGTAATTTAGTAGACTCACTTATCCAGAGCGACTTACAGTTAGTGAGTGCATACATTATTATTATTATATATATTTTTTTAATACTGGCCCCCCATGGGAATCGAACCCACAACCCTGGCATTGCAAACGCCATCCCTGCCGGCCATTCCCTCCCCTACCCTGGACGACGCTGGGCCAATTGTGCGCCGCCCCATGGGTCTCCCGGTCGCGGCCGGCTATGACAGAGCCTGGATGGATACATAAGTATTCAGACCTTTTACTCAGTACTTTGAAGCACCTTTGGCAGCGATTACAGCCTTGAGTCTTCTTGGGTATGATGCTACAAGCTTGGCACACCTGTATTTGTGGAGTTAATCCCCTACTCTGCAGATCCTCTCAAGCTGTCCGGTTGGATGGGGAGCGTTGCTACACAGCTATTTTCAGGTCTCTCCAGAGATGTTCAATCGGGTTCAAGCTCGGGCTCTGGCTGGGCCAGTCAAGGACATTCAGGGACTTGTCCCGAAGCAACTCCTGCATTGTCTTGGCTGTGTGCTGAGGGTCGTTGTCCTGTTGGAAGATTAACCTTCACCCCAGTCTGAGTTCCTGAGTGCTCTGGAGCAGGTTTTCATCAAGGATCTCTTTCTCTCGATCCTGACTAGTCTCCCAGTCCCTGAAAAACATCCCCACAGCATGATGCTGCCACCACCATGCTTCATCATCGGGATGGTGCCAGTATTCCTCCAGGCGTGACGCTTGGCATTCAGGCCAAAGAGTTCAATCTTGGTTTCATCAGACCAGAGAATCTTGTTTCTCATGGTCTGAGAGTCCTTTAGGTGCCTTTTGGCGAACTCCAAGTGGGCTGTCATGTGCCTTTTACTGACTAGTGGCTTCCGCCTGGCCACTCTACCGTAAAGGCCTGGTTTGGTGGAGTGTTGCAGTGATGGTTGTCCTTCTGGAAGGTTCTCCCATCTCCACAGAGGAGCTCTGTCAGAGTGACCATCAGGTTCTTTGTCACATCCCTGACCAAGACCCCTCTCCCCGATTGCTCAGTTTGGCCGGGCGACCAGCGCTAGGAGGAGTTTTTGTAGTTCCAAACTTCTTCCATTGAAGAATGACGGAGGCCACTGTGTTCTTGGGGACCTTCAATGCTGCAGAAATGTTTTGGTACCCTTCCCCAGATGTGTACCTCGACACAATCCTGTCTCGGAGCTTTACGGACAATTCCTTCGACCTCATGGCTTGGTTTTGTGGGACCTTAAATAGACAGGTGTGTGTCTTTCCAAGTAATGTCCAATCAATTTAATTTACCACAGGTGGACTCCAATTTGTAGAAACATCTCCAGGATGATCAATGGAAACAGGATGCACCTTAGCTCAATTTCGAGTCTCTTAGCAAAGGGTATGAATACTTAAGTATTTCTGTTTTTATTTGTAATACATCTGCAAAAATTTCTAGCCCTGTTTTTGCTTTCTCAATATGGGGTATTGTGTGTAGATTGAGAAATGTTGTAATTCATTTGAGAATAAGGCTGTAATGTAACAACATTTGGGAAAAGGGAAGGTGTCTGAATACTTTCCGAATGCACTGTAGTGGTGGCTGCATGAAGTTACGGGTATGCTTGTAATCGTTAAAGACTTGGGAATTCTTTAGGATAAAAAAAGAAACGGAATGGAGCTAAGCCCAGGCAAAACCCTAGAGGAAAACCTGGTTGTCTGCTTTCCACCGTTCACTGGGTGATGTATTCACCTTTCAGTAGGACAATAGCCTAAAACACAAGGCCAAATCTACACTGTAGTTGCTTACCAAGACAGTGAATGTTCCTGAGTGGCCAAGTTAGTTTTGACTTTAATCTACTTGAAAATCTATGGAAAGACCTGAAAATGGTTGTCTAGCAATGATCAAAAACAAATTTGACAGTGCTTGAAGAATTTTGAAAAAGATAATGGGCAAATGTTGCACAATCCAGTTGTGGAAATCTTAGACTTACCCAGAAAGACTCACAGCTGTAATCACTGCCAAAGGTGCTTCTACAAAGTATTGACTCGGGTGTGAATACTTATGTAAATGAGATTTCTGTATTTTGATAAATTTGCGAAAATGTCTAAACATGTTTACACTTTGTCATTATTGGGTATTGTGTGTCGATGGGTGAGGGGAATTTTTTTTACTTAATCAATTTTGATTTCGGGCTGTAACACAAAAAAATGTGGAATAAGTCAAAGGGTATGAGTACTTTCTGAAGGCAATGTAGGCCATGTTTTTTTCAGGTAGAGATACCTCGCGAAGCAACTGCTTTCTAGCCCTCTCGATCGCACGTTCTCTCGTCTCTATTACACACCTATTATTATAGCTCCGTGCTCAACACAGATAGGACAAGTAGGCAGGCACGCAATGGATTATGGTCATTGTAGTTAATTACCACGTTTTCTGCACTAAACAATGTGGAATTTTTAGGGCCTTCCTCTGACATCGCCTGGTATAGAGGTCCTGGATGGCAGGAAGCCGTACCCACTACCCTCTGTAGTGCCTTGCGGTCGGAGGCCCAGCAGTTGCCATACCAGGCTGTGATTCAACCAGTCAGGATGCTCTCGATGGTGCAAATATATAACCTTTTTGAGGATCTGAGGACCCATGCCAAATCTTTTCAGTCTCCTTAGGGGGAATGGGTTTTGTCGTGCCCTCTTCACGACTGTCTTGGAGTGCTTGGACCATGTTAGTTTGTTGGTGATGTGGACACCAAGGAACTTGAAGCTCTCAATCTGCTCCACTACAGCTCCGTTGATGAGAATGGGGTCATGCTCGGTCCTCTTCTTAATACATCTCACATTTCAGGCTTGATCTGATTTATCTCTACAGAAACCGTGCATTGAGCTCACAGAAAAAACATGAACAAAATGGATTCAAATAATTAAACAGACGTCGGTCAATTAGTTGTTTAAAACCCCATCGCTCAGCACTATAATGCATGAAAGCGACGCTGTATTCAGGTATCTCCAGGCTAGGGTGAGTCAAACTGACTGCTGCAGAATCAGACAGGACGATATGACTCGTGGTGTGTCAGTGCTGCATCAGTCATGCGTGCATGTATGAGTGCTCATGTATTCTGTATCATTGACCCTAAGGCACTCTGCTTTTATCTGCTGACGTGGTGACCTGGAGAAATTGACGTCACAGCGCGGTTTAAGTAATGGTTGGTTGTTGCGGTAGCATCCGCTTCTTCTTCCTCTTACAGGTTTTATTGATTAGTTTACTTCCTCAACACAAGAGTGGGAGGGAGGTTAGGGGTGAAGGTAGAAGCCTCAGTCATAGATGGAAGCGGAAGAACAGTGACCGCAGGAAGTGGCAGCGAGATTAGTGGCAACTTTGAACTGTTGCTGTACCCCATAGTCCAACCAAGGTCCATGAACTAAGAGAACTGAGCTTGAAGCGCTGAATCGGGTGTGGAACAAAGGGCTTGTGCACACCCTGCTGCTTATCTTCAGTAAAGACCACTGCTGTAGAGGAAATGGTTTCTAGTGGTTTACCATAGTGTGGTGGTGTAGTCGTGTCTTCACTCATCCCCAAAGGAGAATCCATAACATCCTGTTTCTTAGGAAGGGCCTGTGAAAGGAAGGGTGGGGGGAGGGAGGCAGCAATGTTTGCATTGTTCAACGATACTCACAGCTGACTTCCGATAGGCTTCAAGGATAAAATATCTTACTACTTACTTGAAAAGGGTGAGATGCAGCAATAGGTCAACTAGGAATCTGCTTAAAGCGACTGATTTAAAAAAATATATATATATCTGGTTGAAACGACTACAAAGTGTAAATAGGATCATTTTGGTCATAGTCGGTCTCGTCCAAAACAGAGATTTGGGAGATTATTAGGGGTAAAAAGGTATGTCACTGAAATGAAGGGTACGTAACAGTTTTCCTTGAGTTTGGGTTTATTTCAATCCTGCCCACAGCTGGCAGCACCCACTCAATCATCAATTTGGAGGGAAGCTGCACGCGATCCGATTGTAATGCCCAACACACTAGGGTTTAATAGCGTGAACCGGGTTGCCGAAATGTACTGTGATTTCTCGCCTAAACTCACTCCACGTTTCCCGTGATAAATAACAGAGAAACCAGTATATTGTAATACATGTATTACTATGAACAGCAGGATGGGAAATGGAACTGTTATATGCAATGTCTAAATCTGTCTTCTCATGGCCTTCTCTATGATCAATCATCAACGCTCAGTGTGTCTGTAATAGCCTATCCTATTGCTTATGCTGAAACTGTACACGCGACCTTGAAATGCAGTTAGTAGGCATACAGTAACAAAATTGGCTCCAATGTTTGAGCAACCGGTAGGGTAGGCTTTTATTGTAATGCCACAGAGGCAGAATGCAAAATCTGCAAGGGCAGAATAAAATGTAGCCTACAGGGGGTTCAACAAGTAGATTGATCGAACAGGCAAGCCTACACCCCCAACACTTGCGAGGCAAATGCAGAGAAGGGGCTTCAGCAAGTGGGGGGGGGGGGGGGGCTTTAGCAGCAAACCTCCTGGAACGATAGTCTTACCTCAAGCCGACACAAGCACTGGATGAAATTCTAGCAGAAAGGGCTGCGATTGATGGGTTCTCCTACCATACCATTGCAAACAGCATTGTGCTACACACTATCTGCCAGACTGTTCCACCGTGTGCTGCAGTCCAATTTCATCTTGAGCTCCTTCCCGAACTATTACTTTACGTAGCCTACCCCTGTAGTTTTTCATCACTGACCCCTGACTTGCGAAAGTGACACGCAAACTTTCTCCACTGTGCTGCGCAGCTCCCCTCTCAGCTCGTAGCTTACTGGGTGCGTTTCTTCACGCTCCCAATCTTCTTCAACACCAAGTTTATGTAGCTATATCTAAATCTGGCATCTCTACAAGGGACAATATTGACAAATTTCAATAGCACAAAATGTCAATGTCAACTTCAAACCAACCATAAATTGTAGAAATTCATATACAAATATTGAAAGCATTTAATGAGAACTAAAAGGTGTGAAACATGATGGATGATTGACGCTGAAGCAAAATCAGTAATTTCAGCCCCCCTTAAACACACAGTCTCAACCGCACTCCAATGCCTTCACGCTTGTGCTCACTCACACAAACTTCTCATTGTTCCAGTGGCCTCCCAAACTAACAGCTGCGAATTCCCCACTCTCTGTGGTTTACACGCAGACCCACACACCAATGACCAAAAAAACTTGCTCAATCACACGCAGATTCCTTATTTGTAAATGATAACAAAAATGTGTTTGGAGTTGTGGTAATGATGGGTTTCACTACATGAATGTGTGGAATGGCAGACTGGGTTTTGCTGGCTTTGTGAATGGGGTCACTGTGACCGAGGCTTGCCTTGAGATGTTGTTGTCTCCATACTGGACCCACAGTTCTCTACTACGGTTTGTTGTGTCTCAACTAGGGACTTTTGTAGCGATTTGACCTGACACAGTCTGAGGAATGTAAGCTCCGCTTTTCTTTTATTCAACACTCCTTATCTTCTCCCTACTCCTCCCCTCTCTTTCGCTCCTGCCTGTAGGGTAGATAACAGTTCTGTGCTGCTGTCCTGAGTCTGCCCATATAAGGGCATGTGTTACTAGACAGGAGTTTGTGCAGGTGGGCAGTGGCCTTTGGCTGTGTGTGTGTGTGTGTGTGTGTGTGTGTGTGTGTTAAAATGTCATCCATCCTCATCACTACTTCACACTCATCTGATTCCTGATCCCCTCTATTCCTAAATAAAGCAACCCTCTTGAGAAATATTTCTCCCTTTTTAAACAATAGAAATTGTATCTCTAGCTGCCTCTTCTGCTCCTGTGTCTCATCCTTCCTACCTCCTTTTTTCTCACACCCACATCCACTGCTCTTCTGGAGTAGCAGAGCAAAAAGCAACAAGGGAGCGGGAATCGGCCTGCACTAGACATGAAACGGGACGTGTGTGTGGTGAGTCACCAGACATACAGGAGCAGACGAGGCAGCTAGAGGTACTACTCAGTGATGTCATTCCATCCTGGCCATCTCTATCCTCGCTGTAGCTTGGTCTCTGACACGTTCTCTCACACTCTCTCTCTTGTTCTGCTTTCTCGTTCTCTCACACTCAGTCCCCCACAGGTGAAACTGTGAGTCAGCCCCCCCCCCCCCCCTTCCCATTTCACAATACACCTCTGTTCCTCCTTTCACCATATTACCCCTTGTCAACACCTCTCGCTCTTTCTCTCACACACACACCTACTGCAAGAAGTGTGAGTGCAGCTCCTTGTTTGTTGCCTAATGGTAAAAGGCCTAATGGTAACAGGCCCACCAAGAAATCTGACTGCCGATAGGTACTTATCACAGTAGGAGGCCATTACCTTCTCTTGCAAGGACAAAACATTTCCCTGCTTTGTACCGACCTGATACCGACAAACCTGTGGTGTATTCATTAGGGAAACAGTTTAAGAACCAAACAGAAGCAAATGGAACAAAATAGGGAGGGACCTAGCTGAATTCGTCCAATACAAACTCTTGTTTGTGTTTTCTGTTTGGAATAAATTGTTTGTTGTAAAATGTTTTGCAACAGAATCGGCATAATGATTACACCCCTGCCGTTTCTACTTGTAGAATCGCAGTGCTCGTCAGTGGCCGAGAACTTGACTTTGAGCCAATCAGAGAGTACGAGTTGATTTTCAGAAGCAGTTGTGCGAGTCCTGTGTGTGTGTCACCTCGGTCTCTCCCCATGCCCCTCCCTAGCCAAACCGGTTTGACAGGTGTATGTGTCCATGCTTGTTCGTGTGTGGCACCTTGTTATAGTAACCTTTTAAAACATCTCATGCACCCCTGGTTCCTGGTTTATCAGCAGATAAGCAAGTAATTACTACTGTCTGCCTGAGCCTTTATTTGTCTGGCTCCAATTATACTGTATGGTATCTAGTCCGTTCTATTGTGTGCTCTGAAGAGGCTGGAACTGAAAGAAACCGTGAGGGAGCGGGATGAAAGAGGGGACTTTGACAGAGGGGGAGAGATTGGTATAGAGAAAAAAGGTGCGAAAGGGCTGAGGGGGAGAGTGTGAGCGAGAAATAGTCTGGGGGAGAGATGGACGGACAGTACTGGAGGGCTTTAAAGAAAGAGAGGAGAGATTGTTCCTAGGAGTTGGTGTTCTTGTCTCTCTGCTAATGGTGTGTTTCGTCTGGCCCAGAAAAGAGCTGCAGTCTCAGCTGAGCCACAGCTACTGTAGTGATAAAGCTAGTGTAATATAGGTGTGTCCATTGTATTGTGTCTGGCGGGATAGCCACTGGGCTGTTTCGCCATATGAACAGATGCATCTATACATGGTTACATTCTGGGTTTTTTCTCAGCAGCACTTGTTTAGCTCTACATACTCAAGTGTTGTTTAGCGATCATCTTACTGCATTCTTAAACTTCTAAATATGTATTTTCACTCTTTCCTTCTCTTTGTTTCTCTCTGTCCCCCTCTGTAGTTTATTTTGCCCTGTCCATCCTCCTCCTCTTTGGGCCTATATCTACTCTACCCATGAGCCCCTGCAACTAGGGCTCAGCCTTTGACCTTGGCCTGACCTCTCACCTCTTCTCCAAAGCCACGCCCCTTGGTGAAGGTCTGTATATCTCTGCTCTTTTGCTCTATACCGAAACTTCTGTACTTTTCAGATACAAAAAAAACCCTGTTCGGTACTAGAATTTGTTTAGTTCGGTACTTCTGTCATGTGTTTCATGTGAGTCTGTTTATCAGCGCAGCCTCTTTATAGCACGAAGAGCAAAGTACCTTCTCCACTTACTCATTCTGTCTGGGCTGCATTGTTAGCATTGTATGCTGCACAGAAGTTAACACACTTGAATAATGCAACACAAAATGTTGAAAATGTTCATAACTGTTCGCAATACCATGTCCACACAGGCTAGAACACTTTTACAATGCAAGATTGTGGTCCTCTGTAGCTCAATTGGTAGAGCATGGCGCTTGTAACGCCAGGGTAGTGTGTTCGATCCCCGGGACCACCCATACGTAAAAATGTGTGCACACATGACTGTAAGTCGCTTTGGATAAAAGCGTCTGCTAAATAGCATATTATATTATTATAAGATGATACCGGTAGCTTCCTCCTTTAATTGTACTAGACTAACTTGCCTTGCTAGCTTACTGCTGACGCAAACGTCAATTCACTACCCTAATACTTTGTTTGTGATAATATGCAAACAATAATGCAACATATGCAGATTTTTAAAAAGCTGATTGTCACCAAAAACATTACTTCACTTGGTCTCCCTCGCTTCCTGTCTGGGTTCCACCAGATTCACAGTCAGATTCTGCCTCACAAATTACATCATTACTTTCTTAAAGAAACAGCGCACACTTTTTATAAAATAATTGTTTATTCTATGCAAATGTTGTTGATCAGATGCATATAAAATTGTTTCATCTGTAGCCCCATGAAATCAGCTAAAACAAGTTCAACTCAATGCATGCACACACTCCTGTTGAATAATATGCAATCAACTGTGTTGTGAATAGACCTAGGCTACATCTTGATTTACCCAGTTTATCAGAGATTTATCATTCAAATAAATTATTACCTTTTGTTGTTTTGTAGTTAGATTGGTAAAAACGGTCATTATGATTGTATAATTGATCATTAATGCATACATGGCTGTCTCTAAACTATTGACATAACGTTTTTCAAATGTAATGATATTTAACTCAAAAGGTGCTCAACGATTTAACAGAGCAGTAGCTGAGTTTATCTGTCTGGATCGAGCCATTCTGTGACTGGCTCACACGCATTCTTTTTTGTGTGTTATTGCTTTGGTATTAAGGATAGTGATGGTATCGCGTATAGTGATAATAAATCTGATGTCGAATTCAAAATGTAGAAAATAGTAAAAAAGAAAAAGGCCCTTGAATGAGTAGGTGTTCTAAAACTTTTGACCAGTAGTGTACTTCTATCTTTGACAGCTGGTCAAACCTCTTAGGGATTTCATGATGAGATTTGAGGCTTCCTGCTCTTTGCTTTAGTGCGGTTCATACTGCTATGGAGGTGTGTGTGGTTCTCTTTATAGTGTATGCCGTGTGTGTGTAACGTAGAGTGTAGGTTTGGGCGGTATCCAGATTTTCCTATCGTCATACCGTCCTCTCATCCCGGGATTTACGGTATTACTGGCTTAGTACTCAAGGGGGCGCCAAAAAACACAATGCCATTGGGCGTCTATTACCAGAATGCTAACAAAATTACCACAGGTAATAGCGAATTTCCATGGAGGCTACTAGCTAAATATGCTTATGAGTGCAAGTGAAAATAAACTAATTGCAGATAGTTAAGCCAGCTGACTAAAGTTATACATATATAGGTAGGAGCTACCGAATGTCATTTTTGGGGAGTTTGGACAGTTACAAGCGAATGTGAACGAGAGACATTGTGCAAATAAAAAAGTTTTGAAGCATGCTTGTCTGAAGGCAGAACAGTACTGGCTCTTGAGCAGCATATGTACACACTGTCTGTATGGAGTCTGGAGTCGCTAGGGCAACGGGCCTGCCTGCTCTGCTCAGAGAAGAGGGGGGAGGAGCAGATGGGCTGAGAATGGAAATAAGAAAAAACAAAAGAAAATCAAGATGTCAGTGGCAGATATACAAATAACTCATCCAAAGGGCTTTGACTTCTCAAACATGTCAGAAAGCTAGCACAATATGATGACACGTCACCTTATTAATTCATCCACTTAATTAGATAACCTGACCCCTAAGTTTAACTTGCTAGTTAATGCAGAATTTTGCGTTTTTCGCATAAGAAATATCTTGTAAACGCAGAGCTAAAATACTCCTTTTTGTAATTTCAGCTCAGCATCACTCATTTTGCCCTTCAGTTGCACTTCTGTCAGCAGACATTCTCTGACTGATGTTTAGCTACTTTTCTCCAGTACTTTTCTCCAGTAAAATGCAAGATTAACTTTAAGCAAAACATTTAGGAAATGTAGCTGGCTACATTCTTTCTATGATAAACATTAGAAATATGATGGCCATGCATTGTTTTTGACTAAAAATACCTTGCTTTTTCATTGTAAGCTCATTTACTTGTGTGGCTGCCAACCAAATAGCGTTGCACTTCTGTTCACGTTTTATATTGAAAAATGAATGTGTTGCACGTCCCTGATCACTCTTGAAGCAAAACACTGACTTTCAATATAAAACGTGACCCCTGTCAATACACAGCTGGACTCACCTGCTCCCGCTTTCTTCCTTTGCTATTTACAAACAAACGTGACTGGCTCAACTGTTCTGGGGAACTACAGTGAGCTTCATAATGTAAAATAATGTGACAGGTGAAATGAAGAACGCATTCTGCTTTATCTCCTAACGTATTGCACAAGTTGACTGCAGGTATTTACTTAAGTAGCTACAAATATAAACATTTATTGAAAAACTTTAAAGAAATAGTTTTGACGGTATTGAAAAACCATCCCGTGGCTATTGCCAAATACCCCGGTATACCGCCCAAGCCTAATAGAGTGTATGGAGCTGTGTGTGTGTGTGACTGCTCTCTCTGTAGAGTGTGTGTGTGTGTGTAACGGCTCTCTCTGTAGAGTGTATGGAGCAGTGTGAGAGCGCTGCGACTCTCCTGGAGTCGGTAAGGGAGCAGGAGGTGCAGTTTGAACAGCTGACCAGAGCGCTGGAGGAGGAGAGGAGGAGAGTGGGCCTCCCCAGCCCCCCGTCCCGCCCCCTCCCCCACACACAGGTAACACCCCAGCCCCACGTCTCCCCAGGGGAGATTTCCTAGGGTCGTTTCTAGATGCAGGCGAAAAGACCAGTCATAACCTAATCTTTCCTTCTATCCATCCCTCCATCATCCAGTGATTACTGTTATCACCCTCCATCCATCGCATCCAACCCCATAATCCATCCCTCCGTTCCTCCACTGGCGCCCTGGATTGTGTGTGGTACCTGTGCGTTGCATTTCAACCCTTATCCTTTAACACACTACTGTGTGTGTTTACATATCTCTACAGCTTTAACATGCCATGCATTATACGTCACGTACCTCTGCATAACTCCATCTCGCACCACCACACTTACTGCACTCCCATACACCATGCACACAAAACCTTCATACCACCCTTACATACCTTTGCAGGCCTCTGTCATGTAATTACAGCTATTCTCATCTTTGCCCCAGCATGTTGTGGTTAAAACTGCACCTGGAATGCTGCAGTCAGTTTTCACGCATGCAGCCTCATTCTACCACTAAGATCATAATTTTAAACGATGCACAATGTCAACTAAGAGGAACTGCTTCAAGAACTACTAATATGATTATGGCCTCCTATGTTATGTGATCATGTGTTTCTCCACAGCAGTGAAGTCACTATGCTTTACCATGCAGTTAGAGCCGTGAAGAGACATGGAGAATTCCTCTGTTTTACTGAGTAAACATCGGCTGATGGGGAAGGTGAAGGGGTTGCCTTTGTTGTCATCATGTTAGCAGGGCTAATTGGTTTAAGGTTGTCCAGTCATTCTCCTCTACCATGCTTAGTGTCAGCGTGTTAAGCAATGTTTCATGACTGTCACTGGGTGGGTGTTGCCTCTCCCGGTTCAGGTGTTCTTGTTTGTCTATTTTGACTTAAGTATAATTCCACGTTTGGACACTGATTCATTTGCTCCCATTGGAAACAACAGACTGGGGTCAGTTATAAAAAAAATTGTGAGTCTGCACTGCAGCCATGGAGCCACCTTTTTTTAATGTGTCCTACTTCCATCCATCCTTCATTGAAGTGATCTAACATGAAATGAGTGGTGAAAGAAAAGCAATGGTTGGGTCATTGATTACCTCAAAGGGAGAAGGAAAGGAAGGATGCATTTTCAAAGTATTAAAATGTGGCCGATGACTGAGGTATTGAGAGAACAAGGTCAGCTTGCTTAATGTGTCATGACGCCAGCAGTGTTCGGGTGGTTGTAGGGAGATGTTGTAGCCTAGGATACAACCCAGTTGGATCCTCTGTAATGTCTCTAAAGAAGTCTGTGGATATCAGTGTGTTCTCTTGGTTGACGGTTTCTCTCCTCCTCAGAACGGGCGTCTGGGGGATGCAGACATAGAACGACTGAAACTGAGTGAGGGATACATTAACGGGACACAGGTGTGTGCTGGTAGTGTGTGTGATGCCCTGTGTGTGTGTGATGCCCTGTGTGTGTGTGTGTGTGGGATGCCCTGTGTGTGTGGGATGCCCTGTGTGTGTGTGTGGGATGCCCTGTGTGTGTGTGTGGGATGCCCTGTGTGTGTGTGTGTGGGATGCCCTGTGTGTGTGTGTGTGGGATGCCCTGTGTGTGTGTGTGGGATGCCCTGTGTGTGTGTGGGATGCCCTGTGTGTGTGTGTGGGATGCCCTGTGTGTGTGTGTGGGATGCCCTGTGTGTGTGTGTGTGTGGGATGCCCTGTGTGTGTGTGTGTGTGTGGGATGCCCTGTGTGTGTGTGTGTGTGGGATGCCCTGTGTGTGTGTGTGTGGGATGCCCTGTGTGTGTGTGTGTGGGATGCCCTGTGTGTGTGTGTGTGTGTGTGGGAGGGATGCCCTGTGTGTGTGTGTGGGATGCCCTGTGTGTGTGTGTGTGTGTGTGTGTGTGTGTGTGTGTGTGGGATGCCCTGTGTGTGTGTGTGTGTGTGTGGGATGCCCTGTGTGTGTGTGTGTGTGGGATGCCCTGTGTGTGTGTGTGTGTGTGTGTGTGTGTGGGAGGGATGCCCTGTGTGTGTGTGTGTGTGTGTGTGATGCCCTGTGTGTGTGGGATGCCCTGTGTGTGTGTGGGATGCCCTGTGTGTGTGGGATGCCCTGTGTGTGTGGGATGCCCTGTGTGTGTGGGATGCCCTGTGTGTGTGTGTGGGATGCCCTGTGTGTGTGTGTGGGATGCCCTGTGTGTGTGTGTGTGGGATGCCCTGTGTGTGTGTGTGTGGGATGCCCTGTGTGTGTGTGTGTGGGATGCCCTGTGTGTGTGTGGGATGCCCTGTGTGTGTGTGTGGGATGCCCTGTGTGTGTGTGTGGGATGCCCTGTGTGTGGGATGCCCTGTGTGTGTGTGGGATGCCCTGTGTGTGTGTGTGTGTGGGATGCCCTGTGTGTGTGTGTGTGTGTGGGATGCCCTGTGTGTGTGTGTGTGTGGGATGCCCTGTGTGTGTGTGTGTGGGATGCCCTGTGTGTGTGTGTGTGTGTGTGTGTGGGATGCCCTGTGTGTGTGTGTGTGTGTGTGGGAGGGATGCCCTGTGTGTGTGTGTGGGATGCCCTGTGTGTGTGTGTGTGTGTGTGGGATGCCCTGTGTGTGTGTGTGTGTGTGTGGGATGCCCTGTGTGTGTGTGTGTGTGGGATGCCCTGTGTGTGTGTGTGTGTGTGTGGGAGGGATGCCCTGTGTGTGTGTGTGTGTGTGTGTGGGATGCCCTGTGTGTGTGGGATGCCCTGTGTGTGTGTGTGGGATGCCCTGTGTGTGTGTGTGTGTGGGATGCCCTGTGTGTGTGTGGGATGCCCTGTGTGTGTGTGTGTGTGTGTGTGTGTGTGTGTGTGTGTGGGATGCCCTGTGTGTGTGTGTGTGTGTGTGTGTGTGTGTGTGGGATGCCCTGTGTGTGTGTGTGTGTGGGATGCCCTGTGTGTGTGTGTGTGTGTGTGTGTGTGGGATGCCCTGTGTGTGTGTGTGGGATGCCCTGTGTGTGTGTGGGAGGGATGCCCTGTGTGTGTGTGTGGGATGCCCTGTGTGTGTGTGTGGGATGCCCTGTGTGTGTGGGATGCCCTGTGTGTGTGTGTGGGATGCCCTGTGTGTGTGTGTGTGGGATGCCCTGTGTGTGTGTGTGTGTGGGATGCCCTGTGTGTGTGTGGGATGCCCTGTGTGTGTGTGTGGGATGCCCTGTGTGTGTGTGTGGGATGCCCTGTGTGTGTGTGTGTGTGTGGGATGCCCTGTGTGTGTGTGTGTGTGTGTGTGTGTGTGTGTGTGTGTGGGATGCCCTGTGTGTGTGTGTGTGTGGGATGCCCTGTGTGTGTGTGTGTGGGATGCCCTGTGTGTGTGTGTGTGTGTGGGAGGGATGCCCTGTGTGTGTGTGTGTGTGTGTGGGATGCCCTGTGTGTGTGTGTGGGATGCCCTGTGTGTGTGTGTGTGGGATGCCCTGTGTGTGTGGGATGCCCTGTGTGTGTGTGGGATGCCCTGTGTGTGTGTGGGATGCCCTGTGTGTGTGTGTGTGTGTGTGTGTGTGTGTGTGGGATGCCCTGTGTGTGTGTGTGTGTGGGATGCCCTGTGTGTGTGTGTGTGTGGGATGCCCTGTGTGTGTGGGATGCCCTGTGTGTGTGTGTGTGTGGGATGCCCTGTGTGTGTGTGGGATGCCCTGTGTGTGTGTGTGGGATGCCCTGTGTGTGTGTGTGTGTGGGATGCCCTGTGTGTGTGTGTGTGGGATGCCCTGTGTGTGTGGGATGCCCTGTGTGTGTGTGTGTGGGATGCCCTGTGTGTGTGTGTGTGTGGGATGCCCTGTGTGTGTGTGGGATGCCCTGTGTGTGTGTGTGTGGGATGCCCTGTGTGTGTGGGATGCCCTGTGTGTGTGTGTGGGATGCCCTGTGTGTGTGTGTGTGTGGGATGCCCTGTGTGTGTGTGTGTGGGATGCCCTGTGTGTGTGGGATGCCCTGTGTGTGTGTGTGTGTGTGTGGGATGCCCTGTGTGTGTGTGTGTGTGTGTGGGATGCCCTGTGTGTGTGTGTGGGGGATGCCCTGTGTGTGTGTGTGGGGGATGCCCCGTGTGTGTGTGTGGGGGGGATGCCCCGTGTGTGTGGGGGGGATGCCCTGTGTGTGTGTGTGGGGGATGCCCTGTGTGTGTGTGTGTGTGTGTGTGCGTGGGATGCCCTGTGTGTGTGTGTGTGCGTGGGATGCCCTGTGTGTGTGTGTGTGTGGGATGCCCTGTGTGTGTGTGTGGGATGCCCTGTGTGTGTGTGTGGGATGCCCTGTGTGTGTGTGTGTGTGCGTGGGATGCCGTATGTGTGTGTGTGTGTGGGATGCCCCGTGTGTGTGTGTGTGTGGGATGCCCCGTGTGTGTGTGTGTGGGATGCCCCGTGTGTATGTGTATGTGATGCCCTATGTGTAACATTGTGTTTACAGTACAGGATGGTGGACCCAGCGCATGGCGCTCTAGACGAGAGCTACACACCAGAAGGTGATTCCCAGGAAGTACACTCAGTCTTCTCAGACGATGGAACCAATGGACGGCAGGCAGGGAACGTGGTACGAAAACACACACTTTGTACTGTAACTGAAAATAATTTTCTCCATGGAGGACAAACGATTCTCTACAACTTCCTGTCTCATGGTGATGTACTTCCTCTTCTTCAGATGAAGAAGATGATCACCTCACGTACCGTCCTGCCCTCTGATTCGATGTCCATCGACGGGGGAGTGTCCGTCTCGGGCATGGGCGGTTACAGTGCCACTCTGGACCGTTCCTACAGGCAGGGTGGAGGGGGGGACTACCCCACAGCCACGGTCCCTAGGAACTACCACTACGGCCCCGCGGGGGGGTACGACGACTACAGGAGCGCCCCGCCCTCTGAGGCCTACACCAGCCTGAGCAGGGGCATACACATGGACGACCGCTACAGGTCAGACCACTGTCGTTAAAGTTTGTGAAAACGCTAAAGAGCACTGTAAAGAAATACATTATAGTATTCCTTTGTGAAGATTCCCGTATCTTTGGGATAATTGATCTTCTGTCTCTCTCCAGACCTGCGGATGGGTACAGGACCCTGGACTCTGGGTACCGCGCCCCCAGCAGACAGCAGCTGGACCCCTACGCAGCCCAGCCTCAGGTGGGGCGAGGGGTGAGGGGCATGGGCAGTGCCCTGGATTTGGGGGGCATGCGCTACGCCCACCAGGGCCGCTATGGCATGGAGGATGACCAGAGGAGTCTGGGATATGATGACGTGGAGTACAGTATGGCTCCTCCCACCATGCATCCAGGATACGGAACTATGCCACGACTAGGCCCAGGCCCTGGAGGACTGGACAGACGCAGGCTCAGGTACACACACACCACTCTGATATGTATGTACACCATACTCCGATACAACACACACACTCTCACTAATAGGCTACACACACACCAATTCACTCGTGTCTGATTGTCTCTTAGGAGTTGTGAGGACACTTTGGAAGGGGACGTGGGAGGAGTCGACCCCTACACCTGGGGCGTCAACATGGAGAGGGGAAGTATGGCGTCATTGGACAGCACCCTGAGGAAGGGCCCGCCCACTTCCTGGAGACAGCCGGAGCTTCCGGAGGTTATCGCCATGTTGAACTACAGGCTGGACCCGGTCAAAACCAACGCTGCTGCCTTCCTCCAGCACCTCACATTCAAGAATGACAAGGTAACACACACAAACCTTTTATACCTGCAAACACACAGAAATGTATTGAAATTATGGATATTACAAGTGTTAAAGTACTGCTGTCAGCGTTTTTAGGATAGGTTTGGTGTGTGACCATGTTGGTTGTGTAGGTGAAATCGGAGGTGCGTCGTCTAAAGGGGATCCCTTCTCTGGTCTCGTTGCTGGACAACCCCAAGAAGGACGTACACCACTCGGCCTGCGGGGCGCTCAAGAACATCTCGTACGGACCAGACCACGACAACAAGATCGCCATCAAGAACTGTGACGGCATCCCTGCCTTAGTCCGGCTACTGAGGAAGGCCAGAGACCAAGACCTCACTGACACCATTACAGGTAATACTACTGTTCAGTCCCTCCAGGATTTCAAAGGGATTTTCTGTGCTGTTTGCTGGCAAAAATGCTTGATTTTGCTGCGGCATTTCTGAAATTTTGCATGGCAATATGCAATGATTTTGACCAATTTGTCGCGAAATGCACTGACGAGGGAGAATGTTTGTTGACGTGTGGCTTGATTGAACCATATGTGGTAATTGTGCTGATTTTGCCACCAAGTAAATTATCACGGAGTCCTGGAGGGACTGTTCTAACTACTCTGTAATACTTGCATTACTATTACCGTACTACTTATGGGACAGTAAAACACCAGTATTACCATGTAGTATTCCTACTATACTTCAGCTTTATAACCTCTACTATAATTCCTTATTATTGGACCCAATCAGAGAATAGAGTGTCATGGAGATGACCAAGAACGCATCTCCCTCTTCTTCCTCAGGCACATTGTGGAACCTTTCGTCTCACGACTCGGTGAAGATGGAGATCGTGGACCACGCGTTACACGCCCTCTCAGACGAGGTGATGGTGCCGCACTCTGGCTGGGAGAGAGGGAGTGACGGAGGGGAGGAGAGCCTCAAACCACGACACCTGGAGTGGGAGACGGCCCTCACCAACACAGCTGGCTGTCTGAGGTGCGTGGGGGGAGAAGAAATGGACGGCAGGAGATTAATGGAGGAGGGAATGGAACAAGGAAATATGTATTGGTCAATTCCGGGGAAGATTAACCATTAACGTTGTATCTATATATTTTTTCTTGTTCAGAAACGTGAGCTCAGAACGTAGTGAGGCCAGGCGAAAGCTGAGAGAGTGTGCAGGATTGGTGGATTCATTGATGTACATTGTCCAATCACAGATCAACCGCAAAGATGTGGACAACAAGGTGTTTAACCCAACCCTTAACTTCTAATCCATTGCTTATGCACATTTTCTTAATTTCTTTCACAATTACTTACTTGAATAAAGACCCTTTAAAACCTTCCCTGTCTCTTTGCAGTTGGTGGAGAACAGTGTTTGTCTGCTGAGGAATCTGTCCTATCAGGTTCACCGAGAGGTTCCCGGCTGCGAGCGCTACCTGGAGGCTGCGCCCCTAAACCAGGGCCCCACCCCCGGCTCCAACAAGGCCGGCTGCTTCGGCTCACGGAAGGGCAAAGGTCAGTAACTGGCGTGTAAATCCCCAAAGGTTGATGTCTGCGCCTCCGTTTAAATCAAATTAGCATAAGAAAATTTGTTTTGCTTATTTGAGCTGTTCTTGCCATAATATGGACTTAGCCCTATTTGGTAAAAGACCATCTTCTGTAAACCCCCCCTACCTTGTCACAACACAACTGATTGGCTCAAACGCATTAAGAAGGAAAGAAATTCCACAAATTAACTTTGTAAGAAGGCACACCTGTTAATTGAAATGCATTCCAGGTGACTACCTCAAGAAGCTGGTTGAGAGAATATCAAGAGTGTGCAAAGCTGTCATCAAGGCAAAGGGTGGCTATTTGAAGAATCTCAAATATAAAAAATATATTTTGAGTTTAACACTTATTTGGTTACTACATGATTCCATATGTGTTATTTCATAGTTTTGATAGTAGTTACAATGTAGAACATTTTTAAAATAAAGAAAAACCCTTGAATGAGTAGGTGTTCGAAAACTTTTGACCGGTGTGTGTATATATCTCAATGCGTTTGTATGGGCTAATAGCGGTATGGCCAAATAAAATGTTTCAACAAATAATTTTTCCAGATTTTTATAGTTAGTAGAACCCCCCCCCACCCCCCCCCCCAGCTTAGTCTCTTATGGGTTAAAGATCATAGTTCAGCCTGTGTGTTCTCTATGGCTAGAGGTAGAAAGTTTCCCTTAACCCCAGATCTAGGATCAGATTACCCTCTCCCCAGTTCTGACTCATTAAACAGGACTAAAGCTATGGTTAGTGGCAACATAATCCTACTCTGTGTGTGATGTTTGGGTGCCAGGAGCTGGATTTTGCTCCTGTGGTTCTGATGGGTTTGTGGTTGTTGGTAGCTGGGATACTATTTCAGTTTTTCACACTCTCTCCACTGTCTCTCCCTCCCTCTGTCCTCCGCCCATCCTCTTCTTGTGTTCCTGTCCTGTTTAGATGAGTGGTTTTCCAAAGGTAAGATTCTCTTCAGCTGCGTTTATGCAGGCTGCCCAATTCTGATCTTGTTTTTCACTAATTGGTCTTTTGACCAATCAGATCAGCTTTGAAAAAGATCTAATGTGATTGGTCAAAATACCAATTAGTTGAAAAGATATATCAGAATTGGGCTGCCGCTGTAAACGCAGCCTTCTTGGTGGCGTTTTGTACTGTGGCTGAATAAGGGCTTTTCCTAACGCTGGCTGGTCTTAACATTGCCTTTACTTGGTCTGTAGATTTGTAAATGGGACTTGACAAACGGAGTGCATGCTGTTCAACTAGTGCATGATACCATGATGTCATTCTGAGGAGAATCTGCATCTGTTAAAAAGGGCTGAGGTGGAACAGATTCAAATGCACCTAATATTTATTTTTTACATCTACTTCGATTGGAATGATCTCTAGATTGTTTTGTCCTCTCTTCATCCCCACTCATCATCCTCTCTCTCTCTAGGTAAGAAGGATGCGGATGACGGGAGTGCGGACCAGGTTGATATTCCAAAGAGGACGATGCCTGCCAAAGGTGAGTCAAAACACCATACGAAAACACAGCAAACACAGAATCAGTTACTGAAATCCCTCTTCCTACCAGGCTATGAGCTGTTGTTCCAGCCAGAGGTGGTGCGTGTGTACACGTCCCTGCTGAGAGAGAGCCAGAACCCCTCAGTGCTGGAGGCCGCAGCCGGGGCCATACAGAACCTGTGTGCCGGACGCTGGACTGTGAGTGGACGGCTTCTGACCTCGCACCTTTTCCTCCTTGTCTTACGTATCTTTTTCTGATCCATAGCATCACCCCAATGATGTTGATCGCAGCTTACTCCCTCTCCCTCCCTCTCTGTCCCTCAGTATGGTCGCTATATCCGGGCCACGGTGCGTCTGGAGAAGGGCCTGCCCATGATGGCAGAGCTGCTGGCTCATGGGAACGATCGTGTGGTCAGAGCCATGTCCGGAGCCCTGAGGAACCTGGCCATCGACAACCGCAACCGCGAGCTACTCGGTAAGTTGGTGTGTGTATCAGATATCGCATGTTAGTTATCACATATCAAATACGTTTTTCATCATTATTTTGAAAAAATGTAATTCCTTTCTGGATTGTTTCAGATCCACTCTTTAGTGTATGTATTGTTGTATCTGTCCGTCCTGTCCTCCCATAGGTAAGCACGCTGTGCCCCACCTGGTGGCAGACCTTCCGGGTGGCCAGAGCCAGTCGGCACGACCTCTGTCTGAGGAGACGGTGGTGTCTGTACTGAGCACACTCACTGAGGTGCTGGGCAACAGCCTGGAGGCCGCCAAGACCCTCAGGGCCTCCCAAGGCATCGAGAGACTGGTGCTCATCAACAAGGACGGGTAAGAGAGGGAGAGAGAGTGTTTGTGTGTGGAACTGACGCTCATTAACAAGTGTATATTCTTGGCGTTTATGTGTGCGTTTGTTTGAGACGGATAGGTCAGTGTCCATACAGTACATGTCTAACGGAGTGTCTGTCTATTGGTCCTGCAGTAAGCGCTCTGAGCGGGAGGTACGTGGGGCAGGCCAGGTGTTACAGCTGGTCTGGGGGCACAAGGATCTGCGGCGCCCCCTGGAGAAGGACGGCTGGAAGAAGACCGACTTCATGGTGAACCACAACCCCCCCGCCAACGGCCCCTCTACACGCACCAATGGGACTTATGAGGACACTACCATGCCACTGCTAGACAGAGGTGACTCTTGGAATAGAGTTGTATTTGCGTCAGACTTGCTTCTTAACAGCAAGTGAAAGCTAGACGTAAAATGTAGGAATTTTAGGGAAGCAAACAGAATGTAATGGTTTTTGTTTTTTCAACAGGGGAGAAGAGGGACATGATTCCACTAAATGACCTAGGGCCTGGTGCGTATCCATAGGAACACTGACAAAGCTAAGCCCAGCTATTAGTTTATTTTTCTATCAATGATTCATGCTCTTCCTCCCTACATCTTAGAAGCCTACTCTACACTGGACCAGAGGGAGAGGAGACACACTCTGGACAACTCCCTCAACGCCACAGACACTTTACAGGTAACACACCCCTGCCCTGTACACGTTGTTTCTTTCACTTAAACACACTTGCCTTTAACCCGTTCTCTTTCATTCACACCTTTTTAAAACGTCTCTCTATTTTGCCTTTTGGTTGACGACCACCATCTCTACTCAGGGTATCTTTCTCACTTTCACAATCTCTCACTCTTTCTCTGTCTTTCTCGTTCCGTCTCAGCGTGGGGTGTATGGAGGCAGAAAGGGTTCACTGCCTCTGTTGGACTCCTACGATGGTTAGCCCCCCTCCCCTCTCTCCCTCTGCATGTAACAGCATGGTACGTTTCACCTCTTGTCCTGCATGGACTCTATATCTCCATCCTTTGTCTTTGATACCTATTGCCTATCTCTGCTGTAACACTGTCAATATTGTGTTATTTCAGTACCTTGGTTTTGTACACAGTATAGTGTGCAGTGAAAACTGATTGAAGTTCAGGGTACGAATACTGTAGTAGTATACAATAGTCAGTGTTTCCACTAGTTTTTTATTCCCTATAATTGTATACATTTTTCCATGGCAAAGAGCAAAAGTTAATTTCCTACAATTCTATGCAGTTTGCCATGGCCATTTGTGTTCTTATGTTCAAACATTATAACAAAACCAATGGGCACCCCAATCGGGGCCCTTGGCCATGTGCCCTGTCAGTAATCCAGCAATGGCAAAAAATTGCCCTGACCTCAACCCCATGAACACCTTTGGGATGAATTGGAACGCCGACTGCAATCCAGGCCTAATCGCCCAACATCAGTCCCTGATCTCACTAATGCTCTTGTGGCTGAATGGAAGCAAGTCCCTGCAGCAATGTTCCAACGTCTAGTGGAAAGCCTTCCCAGAAGTTATAGCAACTCCATATTAATGGCCATGATTTTGGAATGAGATGTTCGACAACCAGGTGTCCACATACTTTTGGTCATGGGTTGTGTGTAATAAATGTATATATTACACACACTGAACAAAAATATGAACGTAACATAATTAAGTGTTGGTCCCATGTTTCATGAGCTGAAATACAAGATCCCAGAAATGTTCCATACACACAAAAAGCTTATTTCTCTCAATTGGTGCACAAATTTGTTTTCTTCCCTGTTAGTGAGCATTTCTCATTTGCCATGATAATAATATAATAATAATATGCCATTTAGCAGACGCTTTTATCCAAAGCAACTTAGTTACCTGCAAAATCGGCAGTGTATCAAATACTTGTTCTCCCCACTGTATATATATATATGTATATACAGTGATGGGAAAAAAGTATTTGATCCCCTGCTGATTTTGTACGTTTGCCAACTGACAAATAAATGATCAGTCTAAAATTTTAATGGTAGGTTTATTTGAACAGTGACAGACAGAATAACAACAACAAAATCCAGAAAAACGCATGTCAAAAATGTTATAAATTGATTTGCATTTTAATGAGGGAAATAAGTGTTTGACCCCTCTGCAAAACATGATTTAGTACTTGGTGGCAAAACCCTTGTTGGCAATCACAGAGGTCAGACGCTTCTTGTAGTTGGCCACCAGGTTTGCACACATCTCAGGAGGGATTTTGTCCCACTCCACTTTGCAGATCTTCTCCAAGTCATTAAGGTTTCGAGGCTGACGTTTGGCAACTTGAACCTTCAGCTCCCTCCACAGATTTTCTATGGGATTAAGGTCTGGAGACTGACTAGGCCACTCCAGAACCTTAATGTTCTTCTTCTTGAGCCACTCCTTTGTTGCCTTGGCCGTGTGTTTTGGGTCATTGTCATGCTGGAATATCAATCCACGACCCATTTTCAATGCCCTGGCTGAGGGAAGGAGGTTCTCACCCAAGATTTGATGGTACATGGCCCTGTCCATCGTCCCTTTGATGCAGTGAAGTTGTCCTGTCCCCTTAGCAGAAAAACACCCCCAAGGTATAATGTTTCCACCTCCATGTTTGACGGTGGGGATGGTGTTCTTGTGGTCATAGGCAGCATTCCTCCTCCTCCAAACACGGCGAGTTGAGTTGATGCCAAAGAGCTCCATTTTGGTCTCATCTGACCACAACACTTTCACCCAGTTCTCCACTGAATCATTCAGATGTTCATTGGCAAACTTCAGACGGGCATGTATATGTGCTTTCTTGAGCAGGGGGACCTTGCGGGCGCTGCAGGATTTCAGTCCTTCACGGCGTAGTGTGTTACCAATTGTTTTCTTGGTGACTATGGTCCCAGCTGCCTTGAGATCATTGACAAGATACTCCCATGTAGTTCTGGGCTGATTCCTCACCGTTCTCATGATCATTGCAGCTCCACGAGGTGAGATCTTGCATGGAGCCCCAGGCCGAGGGAGATTGACAGTTATTTTGTGTTTCTTCCAAATCGCAAATAATCGCACCAACTGTTGTCACCTTCTCACCAAGCTGCTTGGCGATGGTCTTGTAGCCCATTCCAGCCTTGTGTAGGTCTACAATCTTGTCCCTGACATCCTTGGAGAGCTCGTTGGTCTTGGCCATGGTGGAGAGTTTGGAATCTGATTGATTGCTTCTGTGGACAGGTGTCTTTTATACAGGTAACAAGCTGAGATTAGGAGCACTAACTTTAAGAGTGTGCTCCTAATCTCAGCTCGTTACCTGTATAAAACACACCTGGGAGCCAGAAATCTTTCTGATTGAGAGGGGGTCAAATACTTATTTCCCTCATTAAAATGCAAATCTATTGATAACATTTTTGACATGCGTTTTTCTGGATTTTTTTGTTGTTATTCTGTCTCTCACTGTTCAAATAAACGTACCATTAACTTATTAACATTAAATTAGACTGATCATGTCTTTGTCAGTGGGCAAACGTACAAAATCAGCAGGGGATCAAATACTTTTTCCCTCACTGTGTGTGTGTGTGCAGTCGTGGTCAAAAGTTTTGAGAATAACACACATACTAATTTTCACAAAGTCTGCTGCCTCAGTTTTGATGATGGCAATTTGCATATACTCCAGAATGTCATGAAGAGTGATTAGATTAATTGCAAAGTCCCTCTTTGCCATGAAGATGAACTTAGTCCCCAAAAAACATTTCCACTGCATTTCAGCCCTGCCACAAAAGGACCAGCTGCCATCATGTCAGTGATTCTCTCGTTAACACAGGTGAGTGTTGACGAGGACAAGGCTGGAGATCACTCTGTCATGCTGATTGAGTTAGAATAACAGACTGGAAGCTTTTAAAAGGAGGGTGGTGCTTGAAATCATTGCTCTGTTAACCATGGTTACCTGCAAGGAAACACGTGCCGTCATCATTGCTTTGCACAAAAAGGGCTTCACAGGCAAGGATATTGCTGCTAGTAAGATTGCACCTAAATCAACCATTTATCGGATCATCAAGAACTTCAAGGAGAGAGGTTCAATTGTTGTGAAGAAGGCGTCAGGGTGTTCAAGAAAGTCCAGCAAGCGCCAGGACCGTCTCCTAAAGTTGATTCAGCTGCGGTATCGGGGCACCACCAGTGCAGAACTTGCTCAGGAATGGCAGCAGGCAGGTGTGAGTGCATCTGCATGCACAGTGAGGCGAAGACTTTTGGAGGATGGCCTGGTGTCAAGAAGGGCAGCAAAGAAGCCACTTCTCTCCAGGAAAAACATCAGGGACAGACTGATATTTTGCAAAAGGTACAGGGATTGGACTGCTGAGGACTGGGGTAAAGTCATTTTCTCTGATGAATCCCCTTTCCGATTGTTTGGGGCATCCGGAAAACACCTGGTCCGGAGAAGACAAGGTGAGTGCTACTATCAGTCCTGTGTCATGCCAACAGTAAAGCATCCTGAGACCATTCATGTGTGGGGTTGCTTCTCAGCCAAGGGAGTGGGCTCACTCACAATTTTGCCTAAGAACACAGCCATGAATAAAGAATGGTACCAACACATCCTCCGAGAGCAACTTCTCCCAACCATCCAAGAACAGTTTGGTGACGACCAATGCCTTTTCCAGCATAATGGAGCACCTTGCCATAAGGCAAAAGTGATAACTAAGTGGCTCGGGGAACAAAAAATCGACACTTTGGGTCCATGGCCAGGAAACTCCCCAGACCTTAATTCCATTGAGAATTTGTGGTCGATCCTCAAGAGGCAGGTGGACAAACAAAAACCCACAAATTCTGACACTCCAAGCATTGATTATGCAAGAATGGGCTGCCATCAGTCAGGATGTGGCCCAGAAGTTAATTGACAGCATGCCAGGGCGGATTGCAGAGGTCTTGAAAAAGAAGGGTCAACACTGCAAATATTGACTCTTTGCATAAACTTAATGTAATTGTCAATAAAAGCCTTTGACACTTATGGAATGCTTGTAATTATACATCAGTATACCATAGTAACATCTGACAAAAATCTCATAACACTGAAGCAGCGAACTTTGTGAAGACAAATCCTTTTGACCACGACTGTATATTCACTCACACTCACACTCACACACACACACACACACACACACACACACACACACACACACACACACACACACACACACAGTACCAGTCAAAAGTTGTCACACCTACTCATTCAAGGTTGTTTAAAAAAAAAAAAAAACTACTTTCTACATTGTAGAAGAATAGTGAAGACATCAAAAATATGAAATAACACATATGGAATCATGTCGTAACCAAAAAAGTGTTAAACAACTCAAAATATATTTTATTTGAGATTATTCAAATAGCCACCATTTGCCTTGATGACAGCTTTGCAAACTCTTGGCATTCTCTCAACCAGCTTCATGAGGTAGTTACCTGGAATGCATTTCAATTAACAGGTGTGCCTTCTTAAAAGTTTAATTTGTGGAATTTATTTCCTTAATGCATTTGAGCCAATCAGTTGTGTTGTGACAAGGTATGGGTGGTATACAGAAGATAGCCCTGTTTGGTAAAATACCAAGTCCATATTATGGCAAGAACAGCTCAAATAAGCAAATAGAAACGACAGTCCCATCATTACTTTAAGACATGAAAGTCAGTAAATCCGGAAAACTTCAAGAACTTTGAACGTTTCTTCAAGTACAATCGCAAAAACCAAGCGCTATGATTCAACTGGCTCTCATGAGGACCGGCAAGGAAAGGAAGACCCAGAGTTATCTCTGCTGCAGAGGTTCATTTAGAGTTACCAGCCTAAGATTGCAGCCCAAATAAATGCTTCACAGAGTTCAAGTAACAGACATCTCAACATCAACTGTTCAGAGGAGACTGCTTGAATCAGTTCTTCATGGTCGAATTGCTGCAAAGAAACCACTACTAAAGGACACCAATAATAAGAAGAGACCTGCTTGGGCCAAGAAACACGAGCAATGGACATTAGACCAGTGGAAATGTGTCCTTTGGTCTGATGAGTCCAAATTTGAGATTTTTTGTTCCAACTGCCATGTCTTTGTGAGACGCAGAGTAGGTGAACGGATGAGCTCTGCATGTGTGGTTCCCACCGTGAAGCATGGAGGAGGTGGTGTGATGGTGCGGGGTGCTTTGCTGGTGACACTGTCTGTGATGTATTTAGAATTCAAGGTACACTTAAACAGCATGGCTAGCACAGCATTCTGCAGCGATACGCCATCCCATCTAGTTTGCACTTAGTCCCACTATCATTTGTTTTCAACAGGACAATGACCCAACACACCTCCAGGCTGTGTAAGGGCTATTTTACCAAGAAGGAGAGTGATTGTGTGCTGCATCAGAGACCTGGCCTCCACAATGACCCAACCTCAACCCAATTGATATGGTTTGGGATGAGTTGGACCGCAGAGTGAAGGAAAAGCAGCCAACAAGTGCTCAGCATATGTGGGAACTCCTTCAATACTGTTGAAAAAGCATTCCAGAAGCTGGTTGAGAGAATGCCAAGAGTGCAAAGCTGTCAAAGGCAAAGGGTGGCTACTTTGAGGAATCTCATAAAATATATTTTGATTTGTTTTAACACTTGTTTTGTTTACTACATGATTCCATATGTGTTATTTCATAGTTTTGATGTCTTCACTATTATTATACAATGTAGAAAATAGTAAAAATAAAGAAACCCTTAAATGAGTAGGTGTCCAAACTTTTGACTTGTGTTATGTATATGTATGTATGTATGTATGTATGTATGTGTGTGTGTGTGTGTATATATATATATATATATATATATATATATATATATATATATATATATATATATATATATATATATATATATATATATATATATATATATATATATATTCACACTGAATGTACAAAACATTAGGAAAACCTGCTCTTTCATGACAGACTGACCAGGTGAAAGGTATGATCCATTTGATGTCACCTGTAAATCCACTTCAACCAGTGTAGATGAAGGGGAGGAGACTGGTTAAAGAAGGATATTTAAGCCTTGAGACATGGATTGTGTATTAGTGCCATTCAGAGGGTGAATGGGCAAGACAAAAGATTTAAGTGCCTTTGAATGGGGTATGATAGTAGGTTTCGTGCACACTGGTTTTAGTGTCAAGAACTGCAACACTGCTGGGTTTTTCATGCTCAACAGTTTCCCGTGTATCAAGAATGGTCCACCACCCAAAGGACATCCAGCCAACTTGACAACTGTGGGAAGCATTGGAGTCAACATGGGCCACTATCCTTGTGGACCGCTTTCGACACCTTGTAGATTCCATGCCCCAACGTATTGACGCTGTTCTGAGGGCAAAAGGGGGGAGGTGCAACTCCATATTAGGAAGGTGTTCTTAATGTTTTGTACACTCAGTGTATCGTATTTGGTATGGCGGCAATAATTTAACAGCGGCGGTGAGCCACTGCTAAATTAATACAGGGATAACACTGAATACCCAAGAGGCTTTCACACTGGTATAGTATACTGTGTGGACTGGTGTATTATATACCTTAACTAACAGTATACCTTAGGCACTTTTATTTTGGCATATTGTGTATAGCCTGACATACTTGCACCACAGTATCCGCTTGAGTGTACTGTTTGTGTTTTATTCTTTTGAAGTATTAACACATGCACTAATCAAATGTATCGTCTATCATCTCTTCTTCCTCCAGAAAAACTGATGGTGTGCATCACCCAGAGTGAGCTGCCCCTGCCCTACCACTGCTACTGAGGAGAGAACACTAGAGACCCACAGTTGCTCTCTCTCATCCCCCTCTCTTTCTCTCCTTCCATCACAAGACTGTGGTTTTGAAGATGAGGGTTGGCATCCAAAGAAAGCAGTTGTTGCAATCAGAGGGTGAAATCTAATACACACTGAGACACACACACACACGGATCATAGTAGCATCAGAAATATATTCTCATTTACATTTTATTGATATTCCCTTTTTCAAGGCAATCATCTTTGTTTGACAATCATTGTTTATTTCTGTTTCTATGGTTACTTACATCCAACATTTGGCTCAATGAGCGTTCCTTGTCGTTCGTTAGATTCATCTTCCTCATACGCATCCATTTTTTAAAATTTTGTTTTGTCATTGTCGTGAATCAGATTGCTGCCATCACCTACATCCTGAGAAGAATTTATTTTTAAATATCTGTAGGGTATGTATATAAAAAGAGGACATGTTTGATTGGGGGAGGGAGGTGTCTGCCTTTTTTAAGGTTGATTTTAATTTAAATAGTGCCCAGATTGGGATTTGTGAGTGGAAAGGTCATGAGTGGCTGGTGGACCAATGAGGCTCGGCCCTCATAGATTCAGAATGTTTGTATAGGAGTTATTTTAATCTCCTAGTTATCTTCGTCTGGTTGGTTTTGGGTTAGTTGGGAGAGAGTTTGAGGCCGGTGTGTGAGTGTCATACAGGAGATCTGTGTGTGAGCTTTGTTAACGAACAAAACCCATATGACCCTGTTTATTTGAAAGGATTTCATTTTGTGCTTTGTTTTTCTACTCCTGTGGCAAATATAATTTATTTTATTTGTCTGTTCTTTTCAATTGTGGCTTTTACAAATGTACCAACTGCGTCTTATGTTGTCGAGTGATAACCATTTTTTTTTTTTTTACCTGTCTGTTTCCCCTAATGTAAAGATATGACCGTTAGACTGCTGTGTCTTACCCTCCTGAAATGTGGTTAACTATGGCTGTGTGATCTCCTACACCTATGTGAGTGTGGAATTTGCTTCTGCTGTGCAGGTAGCTGGAATACTACAGTTCACACACTGTTAAAAAGCACCACAACTGTTAGTCATACATTGCTCATACACTAGATAACATTCCAACACTAAACTACAACACTAGGAACGCATTCCCCACACTACTATACAGAACCCCACTATAGACCTGGGGCTTATTCACTAGGATGGGTTGTTAAGGTGGCTGATAGAAATGTATTGCATAGAACTCACAAGATTCTTTATTTTGCATGTTAGACATTATTAGTGTCTGTTTTAATAAAATACACTATCTGCATTGCTCTGAACCCCTTACACCACTAATCACACTATAGTTCAGTCAGTACTTACTGTTACACCAGACCGAGCAATGTGCTGCTCATATGGACCCATTGCAATGGCATTGGTTGAAAAGGAGAACGGGGTTGGTCTTCTCTATAAATGACACTTGTTATGTATTGCAAGAATTGGTTTCCTCAAAGGTGACTCGGGTGTAGACAGAGGGACCAGACTATAGACTAAGGCGAAACACTAAAAGCACATTTTGGTATATAAGATCTATTTTTCTTCTTTGTACTTTGACTTTTTAATTTTGTGTCTGTGTTTTTTAATATTGTTTTCTGATTTGGGAATGGTTGTTGGGAGTGGTGGGTGAAGCATATGCAAACTGTTATACTTTTTATTCTGCTTTTACCACTTTCTTTGAATGGCAAGAGACCAATCGTTGTGTTTTGTCATTTCCACATGCATCGTTTAACGTTAGCATTATTGCCTATTCATGTACAATTATGATGAACATGTCATACCTGCCTTGGCTCTGAAAAGTTCTTTTTTTCAGTAAGAATATGTAACTGGCAATACTGTTTTATAAAATAAAGATTGTTTCTCAGACCAGATTTGATAAGATTTATGTGCGACAGCTGGAGATGTGTACTTGGGGATAAACACATCTAATTAAAGGGGTACTGCTTAGTTCGTCTGGGTAACCAGACTCCCTCTCTCTTCAAACACACATTCACACCTTAATATACATGGTTTAAGCTTTGAGCGGTCTGCTCAGTTTTGTGCCCCACTCACAGTTAAAGTATGCATCTACTACATTTGAGATGCCTAAAATGTGTGTTTATAGCCCTCTGAATTTGCTTTTGAGTCCACACCTTTGCCAGTAAGTCATAGACATTGCTATTGCGTGGACTCTGAAGGAAGGTTAAGTGTTCTAACAGGCTAACGTGACCCTGGGGAACATTTTGACCACAGATGAAATTTGAGTGTGAATGTGCTCAGCCTTCTTTGACTCATGTCTCACCCTGTGAGAAGATACCAGGGTGGGTGTGACCGATGAACATGAGTGCTTTAAAGTATGTCAATGTCCCCTTGTAAACCCTTATCAGTATTTCAGCCATCTCTTTGCCTTATAGCTTATGCAATTAAACTACAGCTGTAGGATGGATCACAAGGCCTCTTGAGTGGGTGTGTATGAGTGCACTGGCAGACTTACCATTAGGCGGAAGAGGCAATTGCCTCAGACCTCAAATCAACGGGCCTCATGAGCTGGGCATAAAAAAAAGTATGAATAATTTATCAGCTCGAGGCATAACAAATACATTCTCAATCTGTTTTAAGTTAGATAATTTTTTGCATGGACTGCGTCTCAATCCAACGTTGGCCTTCTGCATCTGCGGTGGAAGGTGGCAGAGCTACAGCAATGTTTGTCAGACCAGGAGACATCACAAAAATCTGTCTTTTCACGAAAACGTCTGTAGAGTCCGAACAGTTTGTCCTATAAATTGAGACTCACAAACACTATGGTGTTCTCCGTTTTGCTCTACGACCCCCACAAGTGTCACAGGACTCGTCTGAAGGTAACCCGGTACCGGGCTGAAAAATGAATGGAAGTGTATAGGGCATTTCCCCGAAAGGTATCCAGGTAATTCCACTGTAAAACTTTGTTTTTCTTTTTCTGAGCTTATATCTCTCATATGTTTTGAAGTGTCTGTCCTATATTTATTTTTGATCAAATTGACTAGCAGTAAGGCCAAATTCAATGTTTTATCAAATATTCTTTGTATATACCTACAAGGGTCCTAAAATTCCTCTGCCCGTGGCCTCCAAATCACTAAGTCTGCCCCTGTATGGGTGTATGAGAGAGAATAAGTAAGTGTTAGAGTGTGTGTATGGTATGCATCCAGCCTATGTCTCTCTCCCTAAACTTGAGGGCACCTAATACAGCAGATTCTCTCTCCTTCCTCCCCGTTGCACGCGCTCTCTCTCCTGTCACTTGGTACTACATCTATTTAAAGATACCACTCTCCTTCATTTGCTCTCTCAATCATGCGCAGTGTCATGTTTCTCAAGAATCCACACAGCAGGGCAGGAGAAGGAAAACTAAAGAACAGATTGAGAAAGAGGGAACACCACCTGCTCCAGATGGCATGTTAGTGAGGATTTAAACATGTTGACCCCAGACCCATGAAGATTCAAGTCTTCAGGTTAAACTTGGAGCAGAGGGCATAACTCTACCAGCCATGGACTATTGACAAGAACTGGAGGTAACTAGTGTCTGTGTGAGAGAGCAACAGCTACTGCGCACAGGAAGTGTCTAGTGCACGAGATTAGTGACAGGAGACTGGAACTACAGAAGTACAGAATGTTCTTTGCATTTATTTTTTTCCATGGATTATTAGCCTAACTAGAGACAGCACAGGCTATAAAATAACTAAGTGAAAAAGTTTTGCATCACTGTTCATTCTACTACTCCAGAATGGATCACCTCTCTCCCCAGTCTTCCAACACGCGGGATGGTTCTCCCACCACGTTCCCAGACTCGTCTCGCCGCACCTCTCACACTGGTAACCAAGGTGGGTTGGGATCGTTGATATATGAGGTGGGGGTCGTGTGGGCTCACCTGCGGCCGCTCATACCGTTCTTTCTGATCAGTGCAATGGTCGTGGCAATCATCTACCTAATCCAGCACATTATCTACTCCGGGCCATTCACCGATCCACTCTTCTTTGAGAAATTTGAGGAACGTTGGCCTAGGCCCAAACCGCACAAGGATCCTGTACCTTCAACCCCAGTCCCTTTCACTGACCCTTTGGAATACAGAGGGAATGGAACCCTTTGAACTTGAGTCGTGAAATTCGGATGAATTCTGCCTGTGCCATAGGATTCTATTTGAAGGTGGATCAAAGGTTTTTATAATCTCCCTGTGGAATTTGGGGTGAAGTTCATAATCAAATCATGATTAGATCTGCACGTGACTCCCAGAGGGTTCTGTCTTTGACTCAAAATGGTGTCCCTATGTCTGTTCTATTCAACAGCCCGTTGGGCTATGTATATATAATGTGCAGATTATGAGAACCTGGAGTCTGGACCATTACTAGGCTATAATTAGACTACAATGCTCTAATGTCTTAATCTAGATTTATTAGCCCTGTATAACTGCCTGTCAGTGACAGTGGATTTATTTAATGATTTAAATTCCAGTAGGTCTGGCCTAGATCTACACAGTTAATTGTTTTAGATTAATACAATATCGTAATTAGGGAGAAAAATGCAAATTGATGGAGAATAAAGTTTTGGTTTTAAAAAATGTAAGTCTGTACAGTTTACAGTCCAGTACATACTAAACAAATAGCAAATTTTCATAGACCATATGGATTTTCTCTACAGGTACACGCATGGCAACCCATTTAGTCGTGTTGCCAGGTCAAGCTATAATTTGTAGTGCAATGACCACTCAAAACCTGCCCAAAAGGCCTGAAAACTACCCCAATATTCACACATTTATCCAATATAATGACAATCTAAATACTTATGGTCAAATTGCTTCTCTGCATTTCTCCCTTTGTTATTGATTCATCACATGAAATGATTTAATCTGAACTATAGAAGTGACTGATAGTAAATGGTTAAGAGGTATGTTTTTTTTCAGAAACCCTTCTTTTGAAATGGTGTTAACACAATGTTAATCATTGTGAAATAGTGTTAATACAAGTAACATTGCTCTTAATTGTATTCCTTTAAACTGAGTATAAAAACCTAAAAGCCCCAAGTTTGCTTTTTGGCTTCTTTTATTTCATAATAAGTGTCAATTAATGTGTAGAGATAAGTACTCACCAAAACAGTAGTGCTAGTTTGGTAGTAGCCCTCCATCTAGAGGATGGGGTGATCCCCACACAAGTTGGTGCTGCTGCTGCTGCTGCCATATGTTGCTCTACAGAGTAGAGGGACAGAGATATAATGAGGGAAGAGTTGGATAAACAGGGGGAATGAGACTTTGCATACAGATGACTGAAGGAAGTGTGTGTGTGTGTGTGTGTGTGTGTTTTCTGCTCACCCCCAAAGTGCTGGGTTAGGCCAACCAGGAGCCCCACTACCAGATTGAAGCCATTTCTTGGACTTTAGGGAACACTCAGCAACAGGGTTCCAGCCAGTGAGGGGCCAAAAGAGGTATATGCTGGTGATCCCCATGCAAGTTGGAGCTGCTGCTATTCACCATCACCACCTAACAGAGATGGAGAGTAGAGGAACAGACAGAGATATGAGGGATGGGTTAGAGAAACTGGGGGAATGAGACTTTACAGATGACTGAAGGAAGTGTGTGTGTAGACTCAAAAATAACATAAAAGTTACTCACCCTGCTTTTGTGTTTTTCCTGTGATTTGAGAGTTTCTTGCTGTGGTATCTTATCGCCACACACAGCAGCTTCTTGGTTGTGATGTCAGTACTTTCAACAATAATCAATGAATATGACTCATTGCCAATGTCCTTTATTAGTTCCTCATGCACTGTAGGCCCTTTAACTGCATTTATGAGCGCTGTGTATTTTGTTCTGTGGATCTTGATACCTTTCTTTGCAATGTCTTCAACAACACATCCCAGGTGATCTACAGTTGCAATGCTGGAGCGGCATGCAATATGTGCAGCCATCTGTAACGCTGGTCGTTTAACTGTGTTATTCTCTCTTACATGTGTAGTTCCATTAGAAAATGGAGCAGCATTTCTCGTGTGTTTCTCCGTTAGTGCATGAGAAATAAGATCGGCGTGGTGGGCTCGCATTTCTAATTTGCAATACATACAGTAAGATTTTCTGTCATCTCCAACGATGCTCTTAATCCATTCCAGTATACCCCGTTCTTTTTCACAGTCTTTGCAACATTTTCGGCCATATTTTGCCCATTTACCTGGCATTCTGACAGCAGAATCGTGTCTAGCCAGTAAACTAGCGTGTCAAATCGGCACGTTGCTCCCCTCTCTCTGACTTCAACGTTCAGGCCAATGTTAGCTAGGTAGCTACATACCCAGAGAGAAAGCACACTGTTCGATCCTCTCTCAGTTTCTCTCCCTTGCTGTGTTGGCTGTAATTATTGGTAGGATCAGGATACAAAGAACCAAGTAAATTATAATTTTGTGGGAGAAGTATGTAACTAGCTAGCTAGTGCTGCTGTTCATTGTTGAATCTCACATCACTTGTCATGATGTGCGCGCGTGCTGTTCTCCTGAGCCTCGAGACTCCGCTGAGCTGTTGCTGCAGCCAGTGTTGCCAACTAATTTTCGGTGGAAGTTGCTAGAGGCAGGTCGATTTGTTGCTAAAAGTTATTCATTTTTAAACACAACATGTTGAATTATTGAACAATTACATTTTATTTATTTTCTTATTAACTAGTAAACCTACACATTCTGAACAATTCTAGTTTTAAACAGTGTATTGGTAGTTAGTTAACATGCTACCTAACTGATCAACAATTATAGGTACAAGCTAATAACAAGGTATATACGCTATCTTATTGAACAAGCAACTTAATTAAAATAACTAGGCATCTCTCTCCAGGTAGTTGTGCTGCTTGGCCTGCTGCTGCCTTTGCACGAGCTGAGCGCCTGCTGCTGACGTCACTCACAGAAGATCGTTTTTGTGTCATTTAGAGGGAAAATGCGTGCATTTTAGCGTTTGAGTCACTTTTCAAAAGTTGCTAAAAGTGCCAAATACATTTTTAAAAGTAGCTACATTTGTTGCTAGGTGCTGTTTGAAAAAAAAGTTTCCAGGGTAGTCTGAAAAGTTGCTAAATCTAGCAACAAAATTGCTAAATTGGCATCACTGGCTGCAGCAGAAGCGCTCTCTCAACAGTACCACACACACACACCCCTCCCTCCGGCCCTTCCGATGACTGTATGAAGCTCCTTCCACTCAATCACTCAGCAACAGCAGGTCACAGTGAAATTAATAAATAATAAAACAAGAGAAATGCTATGGCGGCCGCTGCAAATTGGGCGTGACAAGGAGTCTAGCCTTCGGTCACTTAAGAGTTAAATACATAAAAAATATAAATACATTGTTTTAAACTTTTATGCACTTAGCATTGTGGATGCTTTGAAATTTCATTTTCTTTCATTTGAGAAAAAGGACATATCGAATGACTGGATAAAGGTGAGTAAAGTGATGCATGATTTTATTTCTGCCAGCTAACGTTAGCAGCTGTTGCAATATGTTGTATTTTAAATTACGTTTACTAGCTAGCTAATCACACGGTTAAACAAATACGTTATTTATATCATGCAAATAGAGAATGCACTTCAACAAACTATTTTCACCACTTGAAATAATATCTATATACTCATTGCTTGAGTAGAGTGTTGGTAGCTGTAGCTTAGTGGTTAAGAGCGTTGTGCCAGTAACCGAAAGGTCGCTGGTTCTAATCCCCGAGCCAACTAGGTGAAAATTCTGTCGATGTGCCCTTGAGCAAGGCACTTAACCCTAATTGCTCCTGTAAGTCGCTCTGGATAAGAGCGTCTGCTAAATAATGTAAATGTAAATGTAGCTGGTGCCCGTCGCACAACCAGCTAGCTTACGTTCTAATTTGGCTGTGATTATTTCACTAGCTAGCCAGCTATCTGTCAACTCACCGCAGATGTCTGCGACGGTGTGCGACCAATTAGGTAGATTGCAATTCAGCTGACAATTAATGGGGTTAATATTTTCCCATAACAGATTGTGATTGTGGCCTAAATTTGTAATTTTATTAAGTCATGTTTTAAGTTTAAACTCAGAGAAATGCTTTTTAACAGCTGATTGGCCAATGTGTCATCTGATGTAGCCTAATTAACAGATTCAATTGAATAGGCCTATTGTAGTACATCATCCTTTCATCTCACAACCTATATCCCTCCCTTCTTCCATTCATCCTTCCATCGACTCCTCTCTCTCCCTCCCTCCTTCCTCTCTCTCTGTTAGTGGATGTGGGAATGTGGCGGTATCAGAGGCCAGGGTTCGAGGCCTTACTCCTGGCAGAGCTTCAGAGGCAGCAGAGGTGCAGACAGTTCTGTGACACGGTGCTCCGAGCACAGGGTATGGAGACACACACACACTTATAATGTAAACATGCACACCATCCGGCTCATCCATCCATCTCTCTCTCCCTCTACCAGGGGTGTCAGTACCGGCCCACAGTTGCATCCTATCCGCCCTAAGCCCCCAGCTGTCATGTGCCCTGTCCACCTTACCGGCACCTCCCTCTGGGCAGAGCCACCTACTGGATTTCCAGGCTTTTGGGGCCTGCAACCTGGTGAGGCTGGTGGGTCTGCTGTACTCTAGGGAGATGGTGGGAGAGGGGGAGGCAGAGAGGCAGGAGGTGATCTCTGCTGCTACCAGGCTGGGGATCCAAGGACTGGTGGAGGTTGGAAAGAGGGATGACAAGAAAGAAAGGGAGGTGGAAGATGTGGTACAGCAGTCAAGGAGTATAGCGGGTCCAAGCTCGGCGGAGGAGAAGAGACGGATGGAATGGGTATCACAAAGGGACGTGGGGGTGCAAACGGACGCCCTGCAGAGCAGTGAAGCTCAGACAGAGAGAAAGATGGGAGGAGAAAGACGGAGGAGAGAGAAGAGAGGAGGAGAAGCTCTCACCATGAGGTTCAGAGAGAGGATGAAACCGACTCCATGTGAAAAAGACTCAGGGACTCAGGCCTGTGAGTTGAAGTGGAGTGAGACAGACACCGGTGACTCCAATGGTGGCTTTTCCACTGGGCCCATCTGTTCCACTGTGGACTCTGACCTCGTGACCTCACTCACTGGTTCAGCTGGGCCATTTTTTCGCAGTGCGTCCCATGTTGATGATGTCATCCCTATCCAGGGAACAGAGGCCTCTGGTTTTGTTGTCCCTCTTCCCCTCTCTGTTCCGCTCCCCACTAATGTCCCCTACATCCCCCTGTCTCACCTGCTATACTGTCCCCCAACTGAGAATCACACCCCTAACAATCCCAATCCTACCATCTTCATGCCTTCTGGGGAATCTGCACCCATTTATTTCCTCCCCAATCCCTCTCCTCCCTCATCCCTCTATCCATCTCGTCCGTGGCCCTGTCTGTGTCTGGCCGAGAGCATGTGAACGAGGGGCGCCAACCCTTCACCTCTGACCCACCCCAGACATGGGGGATGGGGCTACCAGAAGGAGGAGGACTTGGACCAGGGGGGGAGGGAGAGGCAGAAGGGTTTGAGCGCTTCGAGGGAAACATCGCTGGATTCATCAGTTACTTCCTGGATCCCGCCCAACCACAGGAGGAGAACCTGAGAGGGAGGCGGGGCCGGAGGAGGCGGACGGGAGGATCCAAGAGGGGAGGAACTGAGAGGAGAGCCAGGAGGCCGAGAGGAGGTGGTGGTGGAGTGAGAGGAACAGTGAAGAAGAAGGGGTCTGAGGTTGAGCAGGCAGTGATGGAGGTGTCCCAGAGAACAAGACTGTGGAGTTGGGGGGTCCGAGCCTGCAGGATGGGGAGGGGTGGGGGCATGGTCGGCAGTAAACTCTACCTGAAGCCCAGGGAGCTGATGCAGCCAATCAAGATCCGTCTGAAGAGGCGAGGGCAGAGCAAGGACTGGGAGATCACTGGTGTGGAAGAGGAGAGGGGTGGAGCCTCGCGGCGGGGCAGAAAGAGAGGGAGGGGCCAACAGAATGTGGGGCAGCAGCTTGTCCCGGTGAGTGACATCTGTCTGCCTTCACATAGTCACGCACACCTCTGTCATGACATACAGTGAGGTAAAAAAGTATTTGATCCCCTGCTTATTTTGTACGTTTGCCCACTGACAAATAAATAATCAGTCTATAATTTTAATGGTAGGTTTATGTGAACAGTGAGAGACAGAATAACAACAAAGAAATCCAGAGAAACGCATGTCAAAAAGGATATAAATTGATTTGCATTTTAATGAGGGAAATAAGTATTTGACCCCCTCTCAATCAGAAAGATTTCTGGCTCCCAGGTGTCTTTTATACAGGTAACGAGCTGAGATTAGGAGCACACTCTTAAAGGAAGTGCTCCTAATCTTAGGTTGTTACCTGTATAAAAGACACCTGTCCACAGAAGCAATCAATTAATCCGATTCCAAACTCTCCATCATGGCCAAGACCGAAGAGCTCTCCAAGGATGTCAGGGACAATATTGTAGACCTACACAAGGCTGGAATGGGCTACAAGACCATCGCCAAGCAGCTTGGTGAGAAGGTGACAACAGTTGGTGCGATTATTTGCAAATGGAAGAAACACAAAATAACTGTCAATCTCCCTCGGCCTGGGGCTCCATGCAAGATCTCACCTTGTGGAGTTGCATTGATCATGAGAACGGTGAGGAATCAGCCGAGAACTACACGGGAGGATCTTGTCAATGATCTCAAGTCAGCTGGGACCATAGTCACCAAAAAAACAATTGGTAACACACTATGCCGTGAAGGACTGAAATCCTGCAGCGCCCGCAAGGTCCCCCTGCTCACGAAAGCACATATACAGGCCCGTCTGAAGTTTGCCAATGAACATCTGAATGATTCAGAGGAGAACTGGGTGAAAGTGTTGTGGTCAGATGAGACCAAAATGGCATCAACTCAACTCGCCGTGTTTGGAGGAGGAGGAATGCTGCCTATGACCCCAAGAACACCATCCCCACCGTCAAACATGGAGGTGGAAACATTACAACTTCACTGCATCAAAGGGACGATGGACGGCGCCATGTACCGTCAAATCTTGGGTGAGAACCTCCTTCCCTCAGCCAGGGCATTGAAAATGGGTCGTGGATGGGTATTCCAGCATGACAATGACCCAAAACACACGGCCAAGGCAACAAAGGAGTGGCTCAAGAAGAAGCACATTAAGGTCCTGGAGTGGCCTAGCCAGTCTCCATACCTTAATCCCATAGAAAATCTGTGGAGGGAGCTGAAGGTTCGAGTTGCCAAACTTCAGCTTCGAAACCTTAATGACTTGGAGAAGATCTGCAAAGAGGAGTGGGACAAAATCCCTCCTGAGATGTGTGCAAACCTAGTGGCCAACTACAAGAAACGTCTGACCTCTGTGATTGCCAACAAGGGTTTTGCCACCAAGTACTAAGTCATGTTTTGCAGAGGGGTCAAATACTTATTTCCCTCATTAAAATGCAAATCAATTTATAACATTGTTGACATGCGTTTTTCTGGATTTTTTTGTTGTTCTGTCTCTCACTGTTCAAATAAACCTACCATTAAAATGATAGACTGATCATGTCTTTGTCAGTGGGCAAACTTACAAAATCAGCAGAGGATCAAATACTTTTTTCCCTCACTGTATGGATTTTATAACTATGTGTTTGTGCATTCTTCACTTGCCCATGCTGTAAAGTGTAATGATAGTATATTGTTTGGTAAGTTACATTTTGTTACAGTAAAGTCCTCTCCCTCAGGATGGCTTCCCAGTGAGGTCAGGTCAAGCCCCTCCCCTTCCCTGCCCTACCCATGCAACTCTACCAGGCTCTGACCTACGAAACATCATCACCATCCAACCCCCCAACTCCGTCCTCATCTCCCCGCCCCTCCCCTGCCCGTTACCTGGACCCTGCCCCAGCCCTCCTCCACACTGCCCCCCTCCCCCCTTTGGCCCCCCCTCCCCATGAGGACTCTGCCGAGCAGTTTGACCCCCTGCTGAAGGACATCATGATGGGCCTAGACTTCGCCTGTGGTGGTCGCCAGGACGCCGGCAGGGGTGTTGCCGTAGCAGCTCTTAGCGCCATGGACACTGTTACTGAGATGACCGGTGCGGGTGACCGTTCTGGAAGTGCCAAGTCTTCCTCAGAAGTGGGGCCGCAGCAGCAGCATGCGGAGGGCGAGCTGAGGGACATCCTGGATCACTTCCTCAGGTCGTTTGAGCAGCAGGTGGCAGCATCCAACCCAGTGGCAGAGGGACAGGGAGAGGGGGCTCGGAGCACAGCCAGCCTCTCGGAGCCTTACACTGCCCTCAGGAACTATAGTGGAGCCCAGATGGTGACCAGCACAGCTGAACACAGAACTCCGAGCACTCAAGTCAGAGAAGAGCAGAGCTACACTCACACAGCCCATACACACACCTCTAACACTGGGCAGAGTAACACACACCTGGCCCAGGTAGAGCAGTGTAGCACAGTCACACACCCCGCACACACACACCTCCCTCTCAATCACACATCGCCTCTTCTACACTCAACTCCTACTAACAGTGTCCAGCCCACCTCAGCTCTACCTCCTACCAGTTTGCCACCCAGCCCAGGGGAAGAGGGGAGGGTGATGACCAGAAGACAGTTGCGAGGCGAGATCAACATCCAACCTATAGTCAATCAGGTCGCTGATGCGTTGCCAGGTGTGTGTGCACAAACAAACAAGATTCCATGCCAGCCTGCAGTGTGTGTTGTCAGAATGGAGAAGACTGTGTTACCAGGGGCGGAGTCTCTCACAGGGAAATGCCCACCCCCGTTCAACCGCCCAATCAGGTCGGCTGAGAAGATCAAATCTCAGGTGAGTGACTTTCCTCAACATTTGCTGTTATGAAACATCTACTACTATTTACTCAGTATACTTTATTCATTCTTCAGTCAGTTGTTAGCAGTGTATAATTTGTATAGAGATGTTATGGCTGAGTGATCTAATTATAGTCAGTGTTGTTGTCATCTCTCAGACCAAGGCCCGGTCAGCAGCAGAGTCTGACACTACCCAGAAATCCCCACCCCTACCCAATCCCCCAATCAGCCCATTCAGAACCCCTGAGAAGCTCAGAGGTCAGAGTGCCCAGCCAATCAGACAGAGCGAGGAGGGTGTGAGGGGAGTGTCCGGGGCAGTGGCTATTGTGAAGAGCGGGAGAGGCAGACCACCCAGAAAGAGGAGAAAAGTCATTGGTGTGTGTGCAAAGGTTACATCTGCTCCAGTTCCACCTGAACAGAACCACCTCCCTGCAGAACAGCCCAGCCGAGAGGGAGAACAGACCAGCCGAGAGGGGGAACAGACCAGCCTCCCTGCAGAACAGCCCAGCCGAGAGGGAGAACAGCCCAGCCGAGAGGGAGAACAGACCAGCCGAGAGGGGGAACAGACCAGCCTCCCTGCAGAACAGCCCAGCCGAGAAGGAGAACAGACCAACCTCCCTGCAGAACAGACCAGCCTCCCTGCAGAACAGCCCAGCCGAGAGGGGGAACAGACCAGCCTCCCTGCAGAACAGCCCAGCCTCCCTGCAGAACAGACCAGCCGAGAGGGACTACAGCCCAGCCTCCCTGCAGAACAGACCAGCCGAGAGGGGGAACAGACCAGCCTCCCTGCAGAACAGCCCAGCTGAGAGGGAGAAACAAAGGAGAGAGGCAGAAGAAGAGGAGGAGGGAAGAAGCCTCAACTTGGGAAAGGATCAGAGCCAGCAAGGAGCAGAGTGGAGGAGGAGAGAGAGACAAAGAGGGCATGTCCAGAAGCAGAATTAGTCCTGCCAGCCCAGATGCTCTCAGAAGCTCACCCTCCCATCTCAGTTCCAGAAGCCCCAGCCTGTGGAGAGCAGGTACACCCCAAGGACAGAGAGGAGTCTGGGAAAAAAGTGACCACCGAGGAGGAGGATTTCGATGTCACCCAGGGAACCACCTCCTCTGCCTTCCAGAAGATCAGGGAGGTCCTGCAGACACAGTGCAGAGTGAAAGATGGAGAGGGGGAACGAGAGGGAGAAAGAGAGGAAACGGGATGGGCCAAGTTCAAACCACGAAAGACCGATCAGAAAGAAGAGAGGGAGACACGGCTGGACGAAATAGATGTGGAAGACATCAGAGCGATAGAAGAGGATTCTGATGGAAGTATTGATGTAGTTGGAGATGGAGAAGAATGGATGACAGACAGAGCAGAAAAACAGACAGAACTCCACAACCCACCAATCCAAATCAGAGAGTGGAAGGTCCCAGTTCAGATGCATTCTGGGATAGTAAAGCCTCCAGTCTCCCATCCTTCACATTCCATCCGAGAGGTGGACATCGATGGGTCAACAGGAAGCTGGGAGGAAGAGGAAGTGGACGTGTTGGGGGGCTTTAGCCCCTCCCCTGTCCCTCCTGTCATGCTACCTGGCTCCTGGGGGGGGGGGGCTTAGTTCTGAGGAAGAAGAGATCAATGTCATTGGAGAGTTGGACCACGCCCCTTTTATTGGATATCTGTCATCTCTGCTCTGACTGAGTTGAGTGCATACACACGGTAGCCTACATGATCAAGACTGAACAGTCAAATTATCACACTCAACTCTAATCTGAGTTTTCTTTGCTTTTACACTAACCATAACCATGTCCCTTCCATCCCTGTTTTCTTAGAGTGACCAACACCTTCCACAGGAAACGTCTGCCTCCCCCTGCTAGGCGACTGGGGTATGGACAAACTACTGTGTGTGGACCATCTCACAGTACAGAATCAATGAGGGCTGCCACATAGACAGCCGTGGCATAACGACAAGGAATGTACAGATTTCTGCTTGATGGAGAAGCATGAATGTGTATGTAAGAGGGGGTTTGGAAACGTTGGGTGGTTGAGTTCCTCCAAATTACCAATTGTTAAACAAAAGAGGACAAATGGATGTTTAAAAAATCAGGAAGTATTTGTTATGTTGTTGTACCTTTTTTCTACCTCACCCTGTCTTTAGAGCTTTGTGCTTGAGTTCTAGTTTTCAGCACTTAGATCGTCAATTATGAATGTGTTTTACACTCTGAGTCAGTTGTGCTCTGTTTAAGTCTACATCTCACTGCCCAGACCTTTACGACATCATTGTGTTCAAGTTTTCAATGACGTGTGTAGAAAAACACCAGCTTTATTTGCTTCTTGTGGAGAGGAGTTTGGGCTCATTCATATAGCAAATGTTTCATTGTGAGTTGCCAACAAATCAGGTTTTACACTGCTGTTAGTTCAGTTTCACAGGAATTGAGGACTTTCATTGGTTGAGTGTCAATCATCACAGGTCTACATCTTCCGATTCTGCTTCGGATTGTTCTAGAATGGAATCACATCATGGTTCTTGTCGTCATGTTGTTTGTCATTATTACCGTTTTCCCCAGACTTTTGACTGTTTTCAGTTTTATAACCAGATTAAAGATGTTCTTAACACCTGTGTGTCCTTGTGTGAATCTATTTTAAGTGCAGCCTAAATAGCTCAGATGGCTATCATGGTGTTGTAGTGTCTTTAAGTGGTCACTAGGTGGTGACAATAATCTGAATGGATACAGCAAGGCTGTTAATTATTTTTTTTTAAGCAACAGGTTCATTTGAGGTAGTTTTACAGTTAAATCTATGTTTATCAGAGGGTTTGACATGCAGTATACAAGCCCTTGGATAGTATTACATTAGACCCAAATAGCACATCATGAGATGCTGATTATTACAATGTTGGATCCCATATGGCATTTATTTTAGATTATCCAACACACACGCACAATGATAGGACAGGCCTGAGCGACTGAAGTGAACATGAGTTTATTAGTTAACCTTTGGTTCAACCTCCTACACACAACATCACATTAGAGCTGCACTACAGTGGCGGCCATCTTGAAACTGGTGTCTGCTGATGCGTTGACCTCCGCTGGTTCGAGCAGGGTGTGTGGCTTGGCTCCCCGCTCAGCCCAGGTGACCTGGACAGAGGGGTTCGGGGTTCAGGTAGTACAGCACAGGTGTGTGTCTGTGTGCGGGTGCTCTAACCTGATAAAAATAAACTGTTATATCAGTATAGGAGTGTCAGTCATGTCAGTGTGTGTATGTGTGTTCCTGTGCTTTACCGGTGCGATATAGTCTCTTATCGTACCTCGGAGCGGCTGTGTGTCAGTGCTATGTGGTGAGTCGGTAGTTAGGGGCGGCTGGTCTTCCCGTCAGGGTAAGGCAGGGGGGTAAAGGGTAGAGCAGCGTCTGGGCTGGGGGTTGCTGTCCGTGGGCCTCTCAGCTTCTAGCCCTTCTTAATGCTGGATACGGCGGATAGACTGGATCTGGGGGGTCTGGCAGTGGGAGCCCCAGTTCTTCCAGTGCTGGTAGTCTCCACTGTGTCTTTCACACTCCATGATGTACTGCTGACCCCTGTAGCCGGGGTACTGGTAGCACACAAAGCTGGGGGATAGAGATAGGGGATATTCACTGAGGTTTGGTGTATCTGAGGTCTGCAAAGTATTAAACCACAGCTTCCACAGCTGTTTGCTAACACGTAGCATGTGTGTTTGTAGTGAATAATAGAGGTTAACTTACGCGCCACACTGCACGTGCATGGAGCCGACCTCGGGCATGGACCAGCCCATGGCCTGCAGGGAGGGGTAGTCGTCACACAGCTCAACACTGCGGCCCATGAAGTTCTCTCTCTCAAAGATCATCATACGACTGCTCATGTGGGACTGAGGGAGAGAGAGGAAGGTTACACATACACACGCATAAATATGATCATATTCCAAGAATTAGGGGTTTTCTCAAGGAAGGCCCTAATAGAATGTTTCCGTTTGGCAGACATAAAAAAAAATGCATTGATTATCTTTCTCTTTGTCATCTTCTCTCTCTATCTCACACACTGTGGTACTCACAGCACAGTAGATGGGACGCAGGGACATGAGGCGCTCCACATGGTAGGACAGGGAGCCGCTGTATGCGTCCCAGTGGGGGTACTCTCCCCTCTCCAGGATAAACTGCTGGCCCTGGAAGTCATGGTGCTCAAAGCCCACCCAGCTACGGGGGAGAGAGAGATAGTTTCACATTGCACTACCGTCTTATACACCCACATTGAACCAGCCACTATAAACAAAATAATTCACTCGTCCACACACACACAGACAGACAGATTACACACCTGGATTCCTCTTTCTATAAATAAACATACACACTAAACAGATGGAGTAAACACACAGTGTGAAACTCACGCTCCACTCTCCACTCTGATGGAGCGGATAATGTCCAGACCACATTCGTGGATGTTGCAGCACTCAGAGGTGAACTCCTGGCACTTGCCCTGGAAGTGCTCCTGCTCGAACACAGTCACCTACAGAGAGCGAGATAGGGGAGGGGGAGAGAGGGAAGATGAGAAAAGAGAGGGACAGTGCCCATCCCACTTATGCAAAGGTGTGTGCTCCTGTATGTGTCTCATCTAAGGTGTGTTACCTTGAAGAAAGGAGCCACGCCCATTCCCGAGTTGACCAGGGGTTGCATCATTGGGGATCTAGTGGTTCTGTACATCTTTACACCTGAGGCAGGGGTCAAACTTTCAGTTACACAATCTCACCAACTCTCCTACACACTATCTGTCACATCAACGCCAACAATCCACACAGAGTAACATTATATTATGTATTATTCTATTCTATGTTATTCTATAATCAAGGCTTCACATTGGTATTCAAGGGAACATGCCTAAGTAACAACATCTCCAAAATGTTTCCCCTTTAACACTTCTCCTATCCACTATGCACTATTTCGAACAAATGTCACTGCACAGTCTCAGATGAGCTGAATTGATACTAATGCCGATCAATTAATCTACGATAAAGCAACACGGTATTTTATCTAACAAACTCGCTCCCTGTTATAGCCAATCGTATAAAACAAATAATACGCAACAAATCGAGATTATTGTGACCTAACGGTAAAACAGCACATCGTTTATTGTCCATCCAAGTTTTTAGGCTACACCCGAATAGCGCAATATGGAGGCAGGGATCAGTTAAACGAGTCTATACATTATGTAGCCAATCTGTGCAATGTGCACTGCAGGTTAACGTGTTATTACAGGGTTAGTGCTTTTTGGTGAGTTTTAAATGAATGTGTAATGGCGTCTTGAATAAGCCTGTTATAACATATCTGACTGACTGTACCTATAATTTGCATTAAATGCGTTACGAAGTTGGCACCTTACCTAGTTTGGCACTTATTCGTGATGAGCTCGGGAGTGGCACGCGCCTAACGCTATCTCGCGTAGAGCTTTGAGCGATCCTGGCGCTTCAGTTTTATATGGACTGACGAGAAGCGCGCCTCTTGGAGCGCGTCCATGGCGCAGGGCTTTGGTACGCGCACAATACATTTCCCCCACCTGGAACACTGGCCAACAGCGCGCTCCTGTTCTTTCTGGTCATTCGATCACGCTAGCTCAGCACATACTATGTAACGCCAGTCCTTTCTGTGCACAGCGATAGGGGTTTGCCCTGAATGGGAGAGGAACAATAGCGGCCCGGTCAGTTCGTGCTGGTCAGCAGTTTGGTGTGTGGCAGTCACAAAGGCCGGGATAGATGTGGAGAATGTGGAGATTAAAGGGGCACAGGCACCGTTTGGGTAGAGATAAAAAGTCAGTATACAAATATGCATATAATAGAATATGGACAGGTTAGAAACGTTTGAGAATGAGAAAGTGTTTGACATCTATTTAATAGTATCCCCTCAGTCACCAAACACATAGGAAAACACAAACACAGAGATGTTTTGCCCACTTTTCAGGGGGGGCTACACAGATTACATTGGTCACACACACAAACACGCACACACACACACACACACACCTGAATCATGCCATACATCCATCCTTGAGTCATATACATGGTACAATGGCCCCTTAAGCACAGCCAAGTCTTCACTCCTCACACCCCACCTAAATCATACTGACACCTTATAGACTTGACACTCTCTTAATCAAAACCCTGTATTTTGATAATGTGAGGTCCAATAATGCATCAATTAAACAGTATGTGTTAATGACTACTTCAGGCTTGAGCTCCCATTTAACTGTTTCAAAACCAATGGCGATGAGATGAGTCTCAGGGAGAAGACATGAACAGAAATGTTCTGTTTCTAACAGAAGTTGGTACTGATTATGAGCAGATGATACAATTCACGTCCTCTCATCTTGTAAATAGTGAGCCTATTCAGTAAATATCATCCTACCTATTCAAGTTAGCTTTTAATGTTTGATCACTTAAAAACTATATATTTTTCATTAGTAGGTAATGGTTTTATGTATTGTGATATTTTTTTCTACTTTTTGATGTATTGTTGCTGTTTTTATTTTATTTTCTACCTTATGCACATTGACCGTGGGAAATGTGCTCCTCAAAATTAAATATGACTGATTATATTATGATCATGAACACAATATATGTACAGGTCTTCGTCACAGATTATACCAGGGTGCGAAAAACGTTATCAGTTGCTTATCACAGATACTGGTACTGTGTTATGTCTCTATCTCTCAGATACTGTATCTGTTTGTGGTTAGACCCTATCATCATGTACAGTATTCCACTATCAACCCCCCTCCAATCCTTCTCAATGAACTATGGATCTCATTGGTCCCTGTGGGTGGCCCCTCCTCTCTGACTGTCCCTCTCTGATGATGTGGTGGTTCTATTGTCTCCTGGTTCTGACCTCAGCAGGTTTGTTTCTCTGTGTCTAATCCTCCTCCTCTGGGCGCCAGCGTATAAAAGGGCGGGGCACGCTCCGAGCCACACACACTCTCTGAGTGAGGCAGATCACACACACAGGTAAGAGCAGCAGACACACACGATACACATGCTGGCACCTGCATACACGGGTAAAGGGAGTAGGGGGAGGAAGAGGAGTGGCAGCTGTTCAGCAGCAGTTTCACTTTGAAATCAGTAATTAGAAGTCGTTATAATAATACATGTTACATTGATATTATGCATCACTATATTAAACACATAGACTGCATCCCCAACCCCAAATATCCCTCTCCTCTGATACCATCCATTCACTCCATCTTCATCCCTTATGGCCTATTCCATACATTGTTGTATTCCCAGCACATTGGATGTGTCTTCTTGACTGTTTTGAGACTGTTTCATGCTCATCCCACTCTCTCTCCTTCCAGTCATCATGTCCAGTGATAAGTCCAAGACAGCTTCCCAGACCGACGGGAAGGCTGCCCAGAGCAAGAAGTCTGAGATGGGCATGATGTCCTACAAGGCAAGTAGTCCCCAACTAACAGGACTTCTCCTGGCTCCAATCTAATGGAATATCATTGGATCACTGATACAGCCAGACATCATCTGTGTTTAGGATGTACTTATGTCTGTTTCTCTTTCTCTGTTCCCCCTCAGATGTTTGTGTTCGACCAGGAGAACTTCCAGGGTCGCATGGTTGAGATCAGCAATGAGTGCATGAACGTGTGTGAGATGGGCATGGACCGCGTCCGCTCCCTCCGCGTTGAGTGTGGACCGTAAGTCAACCTCTCCAGTTTTTTTAACTATGTTGTATATTAGTTGCTATTAATGGCCTGCTATCCCTGTAGCTTTGTGTGATAATAGTAGACGTAGCAGTATATACATAAAAAAAATAATCATAATAAGATATGTCAACACAGCTGTATAATAAGGTAACACTGTCTTTCTATCCTGTATAGATTTGTGGGCTTCGAACAGATGAACTTCTGTGGTGAGCACTACATCCTGGAGAAGGGAGAATTCCCCCGTTGGGACTCTTGGAGTAACTGCCAGAAGAACGACTACCTGCTGTCCTTCAGGCCCGTCCGCATGGTGGGTACACTCCTCTCGCCTTTCACCATCTCTCTCTCTCATCTGTCAATTCTGTTCTCTCATGTTTCTCTCTTATACACATCCTCTCTCTTTGTGACTTGCTACCCCCTGACCTCTCACTCCATCTCTCTTTACTCTCTCTCCATTTTTGTCTCTCTCCTGTACATTTCTCTCCTTCTGAACACCTCCCTCATTCTCACACATCTCCTTTCCCCTCTCTCCCAGGACCCCGAGAAGCACAAGATCTGCTTGTACGAGGTTGGGGAATTCAAGGGCCGTAAAATGGAGATCATGGACGATGACGTTCCTTCTCTGTTCTCCTATGGCTTCACCGACAGGGTCGGCAGCATCATGGTCAGCTGCGGAACGTAAGTGTTGCTATGGAGATGGCAAAAGCAATCGACAGAGTTTAAACTCACAACTAAGAACACATAGAGCTAGAATGAAAAGATTGTAGGAGAGCTGTTATTTTAGTGACCTACGTAGGGACTTGCCGAGTGACATAATTTGTTATTCTCCTTTTTCCCCTCAGCTGGGTGGGCTACCAGTTCCCCGGATACCGTGGCTCCCAATACCTGCTGGAGAAGGGCGACTTCAAACACTTCAACGAATTCGGCGCCCGTCACCCCCAGTTTCAGTCCGTGAGGCGTATCCGCGACATGCAGTGGCACCAGCAGGGATGCTACACCATGGCCAGCAAGTGAGGCTCAGAGAAGGAGAGAAAGAGAAAGAGCGGAAGAGAGGGAGAGGGGCGCAGGAAGAGAGAGAGGGGGAGAGATGTCTGAGGCCTTGCCGAACCCCTGGCTGAAGCTTACCATCTGAAACAGCAAGGGAGAGGGGTGACGTTAAATATCCCCCACTCTTTGAAACCTCAATTGAAGGACCGCCTGGCTAAAGAACACCTGAAAATCAGACAACCCCTCCATCACTCTCTCTCTCCTCTTCTCTTTCTCTCCTGTGGTCTGACCTTGGCTTTTCCCTCCTACACCCCCCCCCCCCCCCACCACCCGTTTTCATCCCCCATTCCTTACACCTGCAGTCCATTGCAGCACCAAAGAGGGAACGAGAAATATCTTGCTGTTTTACACATGATTCTCGGCTCAGGGTATGATGCACCATGGGAAAAGGAGTTTCAATATCCACCCCGCACTTCCTAACCCTGTGTATCGCACACCCTCTCTGCTGTACAGAATCCTGGCCAACTTTTCAATAAAAATGAAAATCTGGATTTCAAAACGTTGTCTTTGCATTGTGACCGATGACTCTCATGACCAAGATGACACTGTATGAATAGTTATATAACAGGTCATAACATGAAAATCAGTACAGATTAGTCAATGTTGATGAAAAGGTAATCAAAATACACATACTGATAGGAGAATATGGAACAAAAAAACATGAAATATATCAATGAAAACATTTTGTGATTAAGTCAGAGCTGAGCACTGCAGATCATTTCCAAATCCTCAATCCTCCCATATCGAAAAGTAATACAGTCGAAGTCAGAAGTTTACATACACTTAGGATGGAGTCATTAAAACTCGTTTTTCAACCACTCCACAAATTTCTTGTTAACAAACTATAGTTTTGGCAAGTCGGTTAGGACATCTACTTTGTGCATGACACAAGTAATTTTTCCAACAATTGTTTACAGACAGATTATTTCACTTATAATTCACTGTATCACAATTCCAGTGGGTCAGAAGTTTACATACACTAAGTTGACTGTGCCTTTAAACAGCTTGGAAAATTCCAGAAAATGATGACATGGCTTTAGAAGCTTCTGATAGGCTAATTGACATCATTTGAGTCAATTGGAGGTGTACCTGTGGATGTATTTCAAGGCCTACCTTCAAACTCAGTGCCTCTTTGCTTGACATCATGGGAAAATCAAAAGAAATAAGCCAAGACCTCAGAAAAAAAATGGTAGACCTCCACAAGTCTGGTTCATCCTTGGGAGCAATTTCCAAATGCCTGAAGGTACCACGTTCATCTGTACAAACAATAGTACGCAAGTATAAACACCATGGGACCACGCAGCCATCATACCGCTCAGGAAGGAGAGGCGTTCTGTCTCCTAGAGATGAATGTACTTTGGTGCGAAAAGTGCAAATCAAACCCAGAACAACAGCAAAGGACCTTATGAAGATGCTGGAGGAAACAGGTACAAAAGTATCTATATCCACAGTAAAATGAGTTCTATATCAACATAACCTGAAAGGCCACTCAGCAAGGAAGAAGCCACTACTCCAAAACCGCCATAAAAAAAGCCAGACTATGGTTTACCACTGCACATGGGGACAAAGATCGTACTTTTTGGAGCAATGTCCTCTGGTCTGATGAAACAAAAATAGAACTGTTTGGCCATAATGACCATCGTTATATTTGGAGGAAAAAGGGGGATGCTTGCTAGCCGAAGAACACCATCCCATCCGTGAAGCACAGGGCTAGCAGCATCATTCTGTGGGGGTGCTTTGCTGCAGGAGGGAATGGTGCACTTCACAAAATAGATGGCATCATGACGAAGGAAAATTATGTGGATATATTGAAGCAACATCTCAAGACATCAGTCAGGAAGTTAAAGCTTGGTCGCAAATGGGTCTTCCAAATGGACAATGACCTCAAACATACTTCCAAAGTTGTGGCAAAATGGCTTAAGGACAACAAAGTAAAGGTATTGGAGTGGCCATCACAAAGCCCTGACCTCAATCCTATAGAAAATATGTGGGCAGAACTGAAAAAGCGTGTGCGAGCAAGGAGGCCTACAAACCTGACTCAGTTACACCAGCTCTGTCAGGAAGAATGGGCCAAAATTCACCCAACTTATTGTGGGAAGCTTGTGGAAGGCTACCCGAAATGTTTGACCGAAGTTAAACAATTTAAAGGCAATGCTACCAAATACTAATTGAGTGTATGTAAACTTATGACTCACTGGGAATGTGATGAAATAAATAAAATCTGAAATAAATAATTCTCTCTACTATTATTCTGACATTTCACATTCTTAAAATAAAGTGGTGATCCTAAGTGACCCAAAACAGGGAAGTTTTACTACGATTAAATGTCAGGAATTGTGAAAAACTGAGTTTAAATGTATTTGGCTAAAGTGTATGTAAACTTCCGACTTCAACTGTATATGGCCATATATTGCCTTATATATATGTCTTGGCAGTGTCTTCCGCCGTGCCGGCTGTAGCACGAAGCGAGCTAATTAGCCGTTTTTTCGAACAGAGTCAGAGTCAACACAGTAGCCATTGTGTGCCGGGTGTAGCACGAAGCTAGCTAGCTAGCCGTTCTTCAAACAAAGCCAACACAGTGGCCATTGCTAGCTACCCAACATGACCAGCGAACGGTACGGTAGTAGCTAATTACAATATACTTGTCCTAGCTAGCCAACGTTGAATCATTGCTGCGTCATGAAAGGAACTTGACACAGACACGAATGATCTGTTTAGTGTGTAATCACACTATTGGTGGTTTGCTGTGACCAAGTGTTTGTGCTAAACTGTGTGTTACTGGATGCTAGCATGCTAGTTAGCTAGTTAACACACTATTGGTGGTTTGTTGTGAGTATTGGTGCTTAACTGTGTGTTAAACTGTGTGTTATTGGATGCTAGCATGCTAGTCAGCTATGGTGTCATAGTTGGCTAGCTGAATAAAGTGGGTTGAGTCTATTCCTTTAAACATTGAACAACTGTGGTTCACAACAATTCTGATTTCTAAAGGTGGAAGTTGGGAGAGTTTTTGTTCGGGTGGTTCAGTGAAACAATTTTAGTTTCTGAGGTAGAAGTTTTTGGTGAGGGAGGCCCCCCTCTCTCCTCTCCCAGATGCTTAGCTCATTTCATTCCGATCTCCTCTGCATTTTTGTAGCCATTTGCTACAGCCTGTCAACTATGCCTCTGCCTATCCCTGTTCTCTCCTCTCTGCACAGGCTACACAAACAACGCACCACACCGCGCGGCTGCTGCCTCTCTAACCTGGTGGTCCCTGCACGCACCCCTCACCTGGAGTTCCAGGTCGCAGGCAGCCTCTGGAACTGCCGTTCTGCTGCCAACAAAGCTGACTTCATCCCAGCCTATGCCAACCTCCAGTCCCTCGACTTCCTGGCGCTGACGGAAACATGGATCACCACTGAAAACACGGCTACTCCTACTGCTCTCTCCTCGTCTGACCATGTGTTCTCGCATACCCCGAGAGCATCTGGTCAGAGGGGTGGTGGTACAGGAATCCTCATCTCTCCCAAGTGGACATTCTCAATTTTTCCCCTAACCCATCTGTCTATCTCCTCATTTGAATTCCATGCTGTCACAGTCACTAGCCCATTTAAGCTTAATATCCTTGTCATCTATCGCCCTCCCGGTTCCCTTGGAGAGTTCATCAACGAGCTTGACGCCTTGATAAGTTCCTTTCCTGAGGATGGCTCACCCCTCACAGTTTTGGGGGATTTCAACCTCCCTATGTCCACGTTTGACTCATTTCTCTATGCCTCCTTCTTTCCACTCCTCTCCTCTTTTGACCTCACCCTCTCACCGTCCCCCCCTACTCACAAGGCAGGCAATACGCTTGACCTCATCTTCACTAGATGCTGCTCCTCTACTAATCTCACTGCAACTCCCCTCCAAGTCTCCGACCACTACTTTGTTTCCTTTTCTCTCTCGCTCTCCTCCCACACTACTCACTCTGCCCCTACACAGATGGTAATGCGCCGCCGCAACCTTCGCTCTCTCTCTCCCACTACTCTCTCCTCTTCCATCCTATCATCTCTTCCCTCTGCTCAATCCTTCTCCCTCCAATCTCCTGATTCTGCCTCCTCAACCCTCCTCTCCTCCCTTTCTGCATCCTTTGACTCTCTGTGTCCCCTATCCTCCCGGCCGGCTCGGTCCTCCCCTCCAGCTCCGTGGCTTGATGACTCACTGCGAGCTCACAGAACAGAGCTCCGGGCAGCGGAGCGGAAATGGAAGAAAACTAAACTCCCTACCGACCTGGCATCTTTTCACTCCCTCCTCTCTACATTTTCTTCATCTGTTTCTGCTGCTAAGGCCACCTTCTACCACTCTAAATTCCAAGCATCTGCCTCTAACCCTAGGAAGCTCTTTGCCACATTTTCCTCCCTCCTGAATCCTCCTCCCCCCCCCCCCCCCCCTCCTCTCTCTCTGTGGATGACTTCGTCAACCACTTTGAAAAGAAGGTTGACGACATCCGATCCTCGTTTGTTAAGTCTAATAACACTGCTGGTCCTGCTCACACTGCCCTACCCTATGCTTTGACTTCTTTCTCCCCTCTCTCTCCAGATAAAATCCTGCGACTTGTGACTGCAGGCCGCCCAACAACCTGCCCGCTTGACCCCATCCCCTCCTCCCTTCTCCAGACCATCTCCGGTGACCTTCTCCCCTACCTCACCTCGCTGATCAACTCATCCTTGACCGCTGGCCATGTCCCTTCCGTCTTCAAGAGAGCGAGAGTTGCTCCCCTTCTCAAAAAACCAACACTCGACCCCACTGATGTCAACAACTACAGACCAGTATCCCTTCTTTCTTTTCTTTCCAAAACTATTGAGCGTGCCGTCTTTAGCCAACTCTCTTGCTATCTCTCTCAGAATGACCTTCTTGATCCAAACCAATCAGGTTTCAGGACTGATCATTCAACTGAGACTGCTCTTCTCTGTGTCACGGAGACTCTCCGCACTGCTAAAGCTAACTCTCTCTCCTCTGCTCTTGTCCTTCTAGACCTGTCTGCTGCCTTTGATACTGTGAACCATCAGATCCTCCTCTCCACCCTCTCCGAGATGGGCATCTCCGGCGCGGCTCAGTCCTGGATTGCGTCCTACCTGACCGGTCGCTCCTACCAAGTGGCGTGGCGGGAAGCTGTCTCCGCACCACGTGCTCTCACCACTGGTGTCCCCCAGGGATCGGTTCTGGGCCCTCTCCTTTTCTCCCTATACACCAAGTCACTTGGCTCTGTCATATCCTCACATGGTCTCTCCTATCATTGCTACGCTGACGATACACAACTAATCTTCTCCTTTCCCCCTTCTGATAACCAGGTGGCGAATCGCATCTCTGCATGTCTGGCAGACATATCAGTATGGATGACGGATCACCACCTCAAGCTGAACCCTGGCAAGACGGAGCTGCTCTTCCTCCCGGGGAAGGACTGCCCGTTCCATGATCTCGCCATCACGGTTGACAACTCCGCTGTGTCCTCCTCCCAGAGTGCGAAGAGCCTAGGCGTGACCCTGGACAACACCCTGTCGTTCTCCGCCAACATCAAGGCGGTGACCCGCTCCTGCAGGTTCATGCTCTACAACATTCGGAGAGTGCGACCCTGCCTTACACAGGAAGCGGCGCAGGTCCTGGTCCAGGCACTTGTCATCTCCCGTCTGGACTACTGCAACTCGCTGTTGGCTGGGCTCCCTGCCTGTGCCATTAAACCCCTACAACTCATCCAGAATGCCGCAGCCCGTCTGGTGTTCAACCTTCCCAAGTTCTCTCACGTCACCCCCCTCCTCCGCACACTCCACTGGCTTCCAGTTGAAGCTCGCATCCGCTACAAGACCATGGTGCTTGCCTATGGAGCAGTGAGGGGAACGGCACCTCTGTACCTTCAGGCTCTGATCAGTCCCTACACCCAAACGAGGACATTGCGTTCATCCACCTCTGGCCTGCTGGCTCCCCTTCCTCTGCGGAAGCATAGCTCCCGCTCAGCCCAGTCAAAACTGTTCGCTGCTCTGGCACCCCAATGGTGGAACAAGCTCCCTCACGACGCCAGGACAGCGGAGTCACTCACCACCTTCCGGAGACATTTGAAACCCCACCTCTTTAAGGAATACCTGGGATAGGATAAAGTATTCCTTCTAACCCCCCCCCCCCCCCCCCCCAAATTGTAAAGTGGTTATCCCACTGGCTATAGGGTGAACGCACCAATTTGTGAGTCGCTCTGGCTAAGAGCGTCTGCTAAATGACGTTAATGTGCCCTTGAGCAAGGCACTTAACCCTAATTGCTCCTGTAAGTCGCTCTGGTTAAGAGCGTCTGCTAAATGACTAAAATGTAAAAATGTAAATGTAAATATATATATCAAAGACCGTGACATATATTTGAAAATATATTATCATATATTTAAAACACATATATAAACGTGACATACATTTTAAAATGTATGATCATATATTTCAATAACATATATAAATCTTGCAACCCCATACAAAACAAAATCATATGGATATGTATTTTCATCAGAACATTCGTTTTTTTTTGTTCAATGCATACATCTCACAATATTTTCTAATTGCATTTAGTGTTAGGCAACCTTATGTCTATTTTGTTGTTTCTTGTATCTACTCTAGATGATACTTGCCATCTCATTTTGAGATTAGATTGAGATGGCGTAGACTATTGTAGGTTTGAAAACGCACAGAAACCTATCTAAATATGAATGTTTATTTTCGTACACTATAGTTGTGGCTGCCCATAAGGTTATTGAATCACATTGTATTTATAAAACATGGTTTAGATATTGTTGTTGTAAATCAATTATTGTATATGGTTGTAATCCGCTATTATTTTGGGCTGAGTCTTCCAAGAATTTCAATTGGGAATTCCTGATGCATGTTGCCACCAGCAGGGGGCGCAGAAGCACAGCGGTTTGCGTCTCCCCTCAACAACACTCGAAGACGACGCCTGTGACAACTATAACTGTTTGTTCTCCTGTCTCTTTTTTCTTTGTTCTCGTAAACAGGTATGTACACTTGCACATTATCTATATAAAATGTTACAGTCTAAATGGTTGAGTGATACTTATCTTTTATGTTGAAATTGTAAAGTTTAAATGTTGATCGAGTGAAAACAGTTAGCGATCTTGATATAGAGATAATTGGGTTTGCAGCTATACAAGGCTAGCGCATAGAATAACATAAGAAAAAATGGCGCCAGATAAAATTATGGTTTGAATTTGTTGATTTATAGCTCCTCTGAGGTAATATTGTGGTTTCTTTTCTACTCCATTTACATGGTCTAGGCCCTGACATCTCCCCACCCAAGCGTTATATGTTACAGAGTTGTATTTTTTTAGAAAAACTATATGCTAACACTAAGCTAACTGCACTAACACTAGCCTGTCAAGCCTATAGGGTTGCTATTACTTAGCTTAGCTGCTACCGTTAACTGGCTTACCATTATTGGTTTATGGATAATTTAGTTATTTAATTGTTAAAACTGGCTTCTTTATATGTGTATTCCTTTTTATTAAAACATAGTACATGATTGTTAACTTGTATGTCATATGAGGTTTAGATAAATAATGAGAAGGTATATTTTCAATACAAGTCAATGTATTAGCTAATATAACTATTTTAAATAGATGATTCATTGTTACTGTACTTACAGTACTTTCTAGTCTTTTACAGCATCTGAGTGAATTATTTATGTTTTGCAGATCGAAATTCACACATGCTCAAATGTTACTGTCCCAAAGAATGTCTGGAGGGCAGAGTTAACCGTGATGGAGAGGTCTTGGCGCTGGCAGGCCTTCCCCGGGAGGAAGAGCAGCGCCGTTTTGTCGAGATCATAGCTAGGAGGGGCTCAGCCTTGGGGTTGAGGGAGTAGCTTTCTCAGGCTAAATAGAATTTTGTCTCTACGTTCGACGAAGATCCAATCACTTTCTCAGGCGATGTATCTCCAACCCAACACCTGTTACTCTTATACAGTGCATTCGGAAAGTATTCAGACCCCTTGAATTTTTCAACATTTTGTTGCATTACAGCCTTATTCTAAAATGGATTAAATAGTTTTTTCCCCTCATCAATCTACACACAATAACCCATAATGACAAAGCAAAAACTGGTTTTTAGACATTTTTGCAAATGTATTAAAAATAAAAAACTGAAATATCAAATTTACATAAGTATTCAGACCCTTTACTCAGTACTTTGTTGAAGTAACTTTGGCAGCGATTACAGCCTTGAGTCTTATTGGGTATTACGCTACAAGCTTTGCACACCTGTATTTGGGGAGTTTCTCCCATTCTTCTCTGCAGATCCTCTCAAGCCCTGTCAGGTTGGATGGGGAGCGTCGCTGCACAGCTATTTTCAGGTCTCTCAAGAGATGTTAGATCGGGTTCAAGTCCGGGCTCTGGCTGTGCCACTCAAGGACATTCAGAGACTTGTCCTGACGTGACTCCTGCATTGTCTTGGTTGTGTGCTTAGGGTCGTTGTCCTGTTGGAAGGTGAACCTTCGCCCCAGTTGTCACGGTTTCGGCCGAGGCTGCCTCTCTCCCTTGTTCGGGCAGGCTTCGGCGTTCGTTGTCTCCGGAATACTAGCTGCCACCGTTGTATGTTTCATGTTCGTTTGCTTTTGTCTGTTTGTGGTCACACCTGTTCTTGTTTAAGCCTAATTAGTGTTCTATAAGTTTCTCGTTGTGTTTGTCTAGTGTTGTTTGTTATTGATTTTTGTCAGTCGTGTATAGGGCGTGTTTCCTGTATTTCGCTCGGTTGAGCTTCCCTCCACTGTTGGAGTATTTACGCACCTGTTTGTGCGCTTTTGTTTTGTTCGCCTTCGTGCGTATTTCGCCTTCGGGCAAGAGTGGACCTATTGCCGTGTTTGGCGATCACTAAAGTCTGTTGGATTATCCGTCTGTGTCCTGCGTTTGATTCCACCACTGCACCCACCTACAGCACGCGTTGACAGAATAACACACCTTTTAAATGGAATCAGCAGGAGCCGCAGCAGCCCAGGCGACACTGGAGGACAGGGTCCGGGAACAAGGTGACCAGATCCTGCAGATGGGGACCGCACTGCAGGAGGTGATCACCACCATCCGAGGCTGGGGGACGCCTCCACCGCCACCCGCCCTGCCAGCACCATCGGCCAGACAGCCTATTCCCGCACCGGAACCCCGAGGAGTCCGACTCTCGCTCCCGAGGGCTTACGATGGAACCGCGGCTGGGTGCCAGGGTTTCCTTCTCCAGGTGGAGCTGTACCTGGCCACCGTGCACCCGGCGCCCTCGGGACATGAGAGCGTGTCCGCCCTGATCTCCTGCCTGTCCGGGAAGGCGTTGGAATGGGCCAACGCGGAGTGGAGGAGGATCGACGCGGACACCATAACCTACGAGGAGTTCTCCCGCCGCTTCAGGGCGGTGTTTGACCATCCCCCGGAGGGGAAAGCGGCGGGGGAGCGTCTGGTCTTCCTCCGGCAGGGGAGGAGGAGTGCTCAGGAGTTCGCCCTCGAATTCCGTACTCTAGCGGCAGATGCAGGGTGGAATGATCGGGCTCTCGTCGATCACTACAGATGTAGTCTACGAGAGGACGTCCGTCGGGAGCTGGCCTGTAGGGACACCAGCCTCACGTTCGACCAGTTGGTCGACATGTCCATCAGGCTGGATAACCTGCTAGCTACCCGCGGACGTCCCGAGGGGGGTCCGTCCATTTCACCCTCCAGCGCCTCCGAGCCGTGCCCCATGGAGCTCGGGGGCGCTGGCGCTAGAGAGAGGAGGGGTCGGCTTACTAGGGGGTCCATCCCCTGCACCAACTGTGGTCGAGGAGGACACACCGCGGCTAGGTGCTGGGGATGGCCTCCTAGGGGAGAGGACGACAGGTTCCGCACTGGGGATTCCTTCCAGGTGAGTAGGCGCCCCACTCACCCAGAGCTCTCTGTTGCACATTTCTGTATACCTGTGCGTTTTCCACAGGTAGCACCTCATTCCCAGCATAAGGCGCTGGTAGATTCAGGCGCGGCTGGGAATTTTATTGATAAGAAGTTTTGTTTAGCTTTAGGGATTCCCCTTCTTCCTGTTGATGTCCCTTTCCCCGTTCATGCCCTAGATAGTCGTCCGTTGGGTGCGGGCTTGATCAGGGAGGTCACTGCGCCACTTAGGATGTGTGCGCAGGGGGGTCATCAGGAGATGATTCAGCTATTTCTGATTGACTCTCCTGCGTATCCGGTGGTGCTGGGCATGCCCTGGTTGAGTACCCATAACCCATCTATTTCGTGGCAGGAGAAGGCTCTGATGGAGTGGTCTGCCCAGTGTGTGGGTAGATGTTTAGGCGTTTCCGTAGGGGCTACCTCGGTGGAGAGTCCAAACCAGGTGCCCGCATTGCACGTTCCCCCTGAGTATGGGGATTTGGCTATTGCGTTTAGTAAGTCGAGGGCGACGCGGTTGCCGCCCCATAGGCAGGGAGATTGTGCGATAGACCTCCAGGCAGGAGCTGCGCTCCCACGGAGCCATGTGTATCCTCTGTCTCAAGAGGAGAAAAAAGCTATGGAGACCTACATAGACGAATCTCTGAGACAAGGATACATACGGCCTTCCACTTCCCCTGCGTCCTCGAGTTTCTTTTTTGTGAAGAAGAAGGATGGTGGTTTGCGCCCGTGCATCGATTACCGTGGTATCAATCAGATTACGGTGAAGTACAGTTATCCACTCCCGCTGATTGCGACCATGACTGAGTCATTGCATGGGGCGCGCTTCTTCACTAAATTAGATCTCAGGAGCGCGTACAACTTGGTGCGCATCAGGGAGGGCGATGAATGGAAGACAGCCTTTAGTACCACCTCGGGCCATTACGAGTATCTGGTCATGCCATACGGGTTGATGAACGCTCCGTCAGTTTTCCAATCATTTGTGGATGAGATCTTCAGGGACATGCAGGGGCAGGGGGTGGTTGTGTACATAGATGACATTCTCGTGTACTCGCCTACCCGTGTCGAGCATGTGGCCCTGGTGCGCCGAGTGTTGCGGAGGCTGGTGGAGCACGACCTGTATGTTAAGGCAGAGAAGTGTCTGTTTTTCCAGGAGTCGGTCTCCTTTTTGGGGTATCAGTTGTCTGCGTCAGGGGTGAAGATGGAGGTAGACCGGGTGTCGGCCGTGCGTAATTGGCAAACACCAACCACTGTGAAGGAGGTGCAGCAGTTTTTGGGGTTTGCAAATTACTACAGGAGGTTTATCCGGGGTTTTGGACAGGTGGCAGCTCCCATCACGTCTCTTTTGAAGGGGGGTCCGGTGCGTCTGCAGTGGTCGGCCGAGGCGGACAGGGCGTTTGGGAGGCTGAAGGACCTGTTTACCTCGGCCCCGGTGCTGGCGCATCCGGATCCCTCTTTGCCGTTCCAGGTAGAGGTGGACGCGTCAGAGGCCGGTCTAGGAGCCGTGCTTTCACAACGGTCTGGCGCGCCACCTAAACTCCGCCCCTGTGCTTTTTATTCTAAGAAGCTCAGTCCGGCGGAGCGGAACTATGACGTAGGGGACAGGGAGCTGTTAGCCGTGGTACAGGCCCTAAAGGTGTGGAGGCACTGGCTTGAGGGGGCTCAACACCCTTTCCTCATTTTGACGGACCACCGTAACCTGGAGTACATCCGGGCAGCGAGGAGGCTGAACCCTCGCCAGGCAAGATGGAATATGTTCTTGACCAGGTTTACTTTTAAGATCACGTACATCCCGGGGTCACAGAACGGTAAGGCAGATGCGCTGTCTCGGTGGTATGACACGGAGGAGAGGTCCGTGGAGCCCACTCCCATACTGCCGGAGTCGTGTCTGGTGGCACCGGTAGTGTGGGAGGTCGATGCTGAGCTCGAGCGGGCGTTACGCACCGACCCTAGTCCACCGCAATGCCCTGAGGGTCGGAAGTACGTTCCGCTCGAGGTTCGGGATCGATTGATCTATTGGGCTCACACGTCACCCTCCTCTGGACATCCTGGTATCGGCCGGACAGTGCACTGTCTTAGGGCCAAGTACTGGTGGCCCACGTTGGCGAAGGATGTGAGGGTTTATGTTTCCTCCTGCTCGGTGTGCGCCCAGTGTAAGGCGCCTAGACATCTGCCTAGGGGTAAGTTACTACCCCTGCCCGTTCCACAACGACCATGGTCTCACCTCTCGGTGGATTTCATTACTGACCTTCCTCCTTCACAGGGGAACACCACTATACTGGTCGTTGTGGACCGGTTTTCTAAGGCCTGTCGTTTGCTCCCCATGCCGGGCCTTCCTACTGCCCTGCAAACCGCCGAAGCACTATTCACCCATGTGTTCCGGCACTACGGGGTACCCGAGGATATTGTGTCTGATCGGGGTCCCCAATTTACCTCCAGGGTCTGGAGAGCCTTTATGGAGCGGTTGGGGGTCTCGGTGAGCCTCACCTCGGGTTACCACCCGGAGAGTAATGGGCAGGTGGAACGCGTGAACCAGGATGTGGGTAGGTTTCTTAGAACATACTGCCAGGACCGGCCGGAGGAGTGGGCAAGGTACGTTCCCTGGGCCGAGATGGCCCAGAATTCCCTACGCCATTCCTCCACTAACCTAACCCCTTTTCAATGTGTGCTAGGTTACCAGCCGGTTCTGGCACCTTGGCAGCAGAGCCAGATCGAGGCTCCTGCGGTGGATGAGTGGGCGCGGCGCTCGGAGGAGACATGGAACGCTGCACACGTCCACCTGCAGCGGGCCCTCCGACGTCATAAGGCGAGCGCCGATCTCCACCGCAGTGAGGGACCTGTGTACGCACCTGGTGATCGAGTCTGGCTCTCTACCAGAAACCTGCCCCTCCGCCTGCCCTGTCGGAAACTGGGTCGGCGGTTTGTAGGGCCATTTAAAGTCCTGGGAAGGTTGAACGAGGTGTGTTACAAATTACAACTGCCTGTTGAATATAAAAGTATTAACCCCTCGTTCCATGTGTCCCTTCTCAGGCCGGTGGTAGCTGGCCCACTCCAAGAAAGTGAGATCAGGGAGACTCCTCCGCCCCCATTGGACATCGAGGGGGCACCGGCGTACACTGTGAGGTCCATCTTGGATTTGAGACGTCGGATGGGGGGTCTCCAGTATCTAGTGGAGTGGGAGGGGTACGGTCCGGAGGAGCGGTGCTGGGTGCCGAGGAGAGACATCTTGGACCCGTCTCTCCTGACGGAATTCCATCGTGGGCACCCGACGCACCCTGCTCCGCGTCCTCCGGGTCGTCCCCGAGGCCGGAGTCGGCGCACGTCTGGAGCCGCGCGTCAAGGGGGGGGTACTGTCACGGTTTCGGCCGAGGCTGCCTCTCTCCCTTGTTCGGGCAGGCTTCGGCGTTCGTTGTCTCCGGAATACTAGCTGCCACCGTTGTATGTTTCATGTTCGTTTGCTTTTGTCTGTTTGTGGTCACACCTGTTCTTGTTTAAGCCTAATTAGTGTTCTATAAGTTTCTCGTTGTGTTTGTCTAGTGTTGTGTGTTATTGATTTTTGTCAGTCGTGTATAGGGCGTGTTTCCTGTATTTCGCTCGGTTGAGCTTCCCTCCACTGTTGGAGTATTTACGCACCTGTTTGTGCGCTTTTGTTTTGTTCGCCTTCGTGCGTATTTCGCCTTCGGGCAAGAGTGGACCTATTGCCGTGTTTGGCGATCACTAAAGTCTGTTGGATTATCCGTCTGTGTCCTGCGTTTGATTCCACCACTGCACCCACCTACAGCACGCGTTGACACCAGTTTGAGGTCCTGAGCACTCTGGAGCAGGTTGTCATCAAGGATCTCTGTACTTTGCTCCGTTCATCTTTGCCTTGATCCTGACTGATCCTGATAGAACAGCGCCGGAGAAGATGGCTGCCGTTTTACAGCCCTCTAACCAATTGTACTATTATGTGTGTTTTTCCGCGTTACTTGTAATTTATTTTGTACATAATGTTTCTGCCATTGTCTCTTATAACCAAAAAGAGCTTCTGGATATCAGGACAGCGATTACTCACCTCGTATTGGACAAATATTTTTTCTTCAACGAGGCGGCCGCGAAGGATATCCTACAGACACCCGACAAGGCCCAAATCCCCGTCATTCGCATGAGGAAGAGACGGAGATATCGTGGACGTAGGTCAGGGTGCCTTGTAAGGATCCGACGGCGAGCGAGTAAACTGCCGCTCCCATCAATCCTATTAGCCAATCTTCAATCATTGGAGAACAAATTGGATGACCTAAGATTACGGTTATCCTACCAACGGGACATTAAAAACTGTAATATATTATGTTTCACCGAGTCGTGGCTGAACGACGACATGGATAACATACAGCTAGCGGGCTATACGCTACATCGGCAGGATAGAACGGCTGACTCCGGTAAGACAAGGGGTGGCGGTCTGTGTATATTTGTAAACAACAGCTGGTGCACAAAATCAAATACTAAGGAAGTCTCGAGGTTTTGCTCGCCTGAGGTAGAGTATCTTATGATAAGCTGTAGACCACACTATTTACCAAGAGAGTTTTCATCTATATTTTTCATAGCTGTCTATTTACCACCACAAACCAATGCTGGCATTAAGATTGCACTGAATGAGCTGTATAAGGCCATAAATCAACAGGAAAACACCCATCCAGATGCAGCGCTCCTAGTGGCCGGGGACTTTAATGCAGGGAAACTTAAATCCGTTCTACCAGCATGTTAAATGTGCAACCAGAGGAAAAAAAACTCTAGACCACCTTTACTCCACACACAGAGACGCATACAAAGCTCTCCCTCGCCCTCCATTTGGCAAATCTGACCATAACTCTATCCTCCTGATTCCTGCTTATAAGCAAAAACTAAAGCAGGAAGCACCAGTGACTCGGATAATAAAAAAGTGGTCAGATGACACAGATGCTAAGCTACAGGACTGTTTTGCTAGCACAGACTGGAACATGTTCCGGGATTCTTCAGATAGCATTGAGGAGTACACCACATCAGTCACTGGCTTCATCAATAAGTGCATCGATGATGTCGTCCCCACAGTGACCGTATGTACATACCCCAACCAGAAGCCATGGATTACAGGCAACATCCGCACTGAGCTAAAGGGTAGAGCTGCCGCTTTCAAGGAGCGGGACTCTAAACCGGACGCTTATAAGAAATCCCGCTATGCCCTCCGACGAACAATCAAACAGGCAAAGAGTCAATACAGGACTAAGATTGAATCGTACTACACTGGCTCTGACGCTCGTCGGATGTGGCAGGGCTTGAAAACTATTACAGACTACAAAGGAAAGCACAGCCGCGAGCTGCCCAGTGACACAAGACTTCCAGACGAGCTAAACCACTTCTATGCTCGCTTCGAGGCAAGCAACACTGAAGCATGCATGAGAGCACCAGCTGTTCCGGATGACTATGTGATCACGCTCTCCGTAGCCGATGTGAGTAAGACTTTTAAGCAGGTCAACATTCACAAGGCCGCAGGGCCAGACGGATTACCAGGACGTGTACTCCGAGCATGTGCTGACCAACTGGCAAGTGTCTTCACTGACATTTTCAACATGTCCCTGACTGAGTCTGTAATACCAACATGTTTCAAGCAGACCACCATAGTCCCCGTGCCCAAGGACTCGAAGATAACCTGCCTAAATGACTACCGACCCGTAGCACTGACGTCTGTAGCCATGAAGTGCTTTGAAAGGCTGGTCATGGCTCACATCAACAGCATTATCCCAGAAACCCTAGACCCACTCCAATTTGCATACCGCCCCAACAGATCCACAGATGATGCAATCTCTATTGCACTCCACACTGCCCTTTCCCACCTGGACAAGAGGAACACCTACGTGAGAATGCTATTCATTGACTACAGCTCAGCATTCAACACCATAGTGCCCTCAAAGCTCATCACTAAGCTAAGGATCCTGGGACTAAACACCTCCCTCTGCAACTGGATCCTGGACTTCCTGACGGGCCGCCCCCAGGTGGTAAGGGTAGGTAACAACACATCTGCCACACTGATCCTCAACACGGGGGCCCCTCAGGGGTGCGTGCTCAGTCCCCTCCTGTACTCCCTGTTCACCCATGACTGCATGGCCAGGCACAACTCCAACACCATCATTAAGTTTGCCGACGACACAACAGTGGTAGGCCTGATCACCGACAACGTTGAGACAGCCTATAGGGAGGAGGTCAGAGACCTGGCCGTGTGGTGCCAGGACAACAACCTCTCCCTCAACGTGACCAAGACAAAGGAGATGATTGTGGACTACAGGAAAAAAAAAGAGGACTGAGCACGCCCCCATTCTCATCGACGGGGCTGTAGTGGAACAGGTTGAGAGCTTCAAGTTCCTTGGTGTCCACATCACCATCGAACTATCATGGTCCAAACACACCAAGACATTCGTGAAGAGGGCACGACAAAGCCTATTCCCCCTCAGGAGACTGAAAAGATTTGGCATGGGTCCTCAGATCCTCAAAAAATTCTACAGCTGCACCATCAAGAGCATCCTGACTGGTTGCATCACCGCCTGGTATGGCAACTGCTCGTCCTCCGACCGCAAGGCACTACAGAGGGTAGTGCGTACGGCCCAGTACATCACTGGGGCCAAGCTTCCTGCCATCCAGGACCTCTATACCAGGCGGTGTCAGAGGAAAGCCCTCAAAATTGTCAAAGACTCCAGCCACCCTAGTCATAGACTGTTCTCTCTGCTACCGCACGGCAAGCGGTACCGGAGTGCCAAGTCTAGGTCCAAAAGACTTCTCAACAGCTTCTACCCCCAAGCCATAAGACTCCTGAACAGCTAATCATGGCTACCCGGACTATTTGCACTGCCCCCCCCACCCCCACCCCAACCAGCCTTTCAAAGCACTTCATGGCTACAGACGTCAGTGCTACAGGTCGGTAGTCATTTAGGCAGGTTATCTTAGTGTCCTTGGGCACGGGGACCATGGTGGTCTGCTTGAAACATGTTGGTATTACAGACTCAGTCAGGGACATGTTGAAAATGTCAGTGAAGACACTTGCCAGTTGGTCAGCACATGCTCGGAGTACACGTCCTGGTAATCTGTCTGGCCCTGCGGCCTTGTGAATGTTGACCTGCTTAAAAGTCTTACTCACATTGGCTACGGAGAGCGTGATCACATAGTCATCCGGAACAGCTGGTGCTCTCATGCATGCTTCAGTGTTGCTTGCCTCGAAGCGAGCATAGAAGTGGTTTAGCTTGTCTGGAAGTCTTGTGTCACTGGACAGCTTGCGGCTGTGCTTCCCTTTGTAGTCTGTAATAGTTTTCAAGCCCTGCCACATCAGACGAGCGTCAGAGCCGGTATAGTAAGATTCAATCTTAGTCCTGTATCGACTCTTTGCCTGTTTGATGGTTTGTTGGAGGGCATAGCGGGATTTTTGATATGCGTCCGGGTTAGAGTCACGCTCCTTGAAAGCGGAAGCGCTACCCTTTAGCTCAGTGCGGATGTTGCCTGTAATCCATGGATTCTGGTTGGGGTATGTACGTACGGTCACTGTGGGGATGACGTCATCGATGCATTTATTGATGAAGCCAGTGACTGATGTGGTGTACTCCTCAATGCTATCTGAAGAATCCCGGAACATGTTCCAGTCTGTGCTAGCAAAACAGTCTTGTAGCTTAGCATCTGCATCATCTGACCACTTTTATATTAACTGAGTCACTGGTGCTTCCTGCTTTAGTTTTTGCTTATAAGCAGGAATCAGGAGGATAGAGTTATGAGTCCTTCTGGAAGGTTCTCCCATTTCCACAGAGTGACGATCGGGTTCTTGGTCACCTCCCTGACCAAGGCCCTTCTCCCCCGATTGTTCAGTTTGGCCGGGCGGCCAGCTCTAGGAAGAGTCTTGGTGGTTCCAAACTTCTTCCATTTAAGAATGATGGAGGACACAATGTTCTTGGGGACCTTCAATGCTGCAGAAATGTTTTGGTACCCTTCCCCAGATCTGTGCCTCGAAACAATCCAGTCTCGGAGCTCTACGGACAATTCCTTCGACCTCATGGCTTGGTTTTTGCTCTGACATGCAATGTCAACTGTGGGACCTTATATAGACAGGTGTGTGCCTTTCCAAATCATGTCCAATCAATTGAATTTAACACAGGTGGACTCCAATCAACTTGTAGAAACATCTCAAGGATGATCAATGGAAACAGGATGCACCTGAGCTCAATTTCGAGTCTCATAGCAAAGGGTATGAATATGTATGTAGATAAGGTATTTCTGTTTTTTAAATTAAATTAGCAAAAATGTATAAAAACCTGTTTTTGCTTTGACATTATAGGGCATTGTGTGTAGATTGATGAGGGATTTTTATTTATTTAATCCATTGTAGAAGAAGGCTGTTACGTATCTGTCTCATCATGGCATCTGTGAGCGTATGGGCAGCGCCCTTGAGACAGATAAAATGTTGTGATCTGCTGGCTACTATACCGGGAGACTTCCAGCAATTGTGCTAATCTAACGATATGCTAACTCAATAATCTCCAAACTGCATGCAGAGTAGTACAAATTGTATAAATGAGTTCATCTGACTCTGGGTAAGTAAGAAAACGACCTAAATCTCGAAATCTCGCAGTATCCCGTTAAAAAGTAATACCATGACAGGGTTGGGGTCAATTTCAATCCAATAAATTGAAGGATGTTAAAGGGATGGTTCACTTTTTTACACCTTATAGTCAAATGGCGAACAAAAAAACTATGGGGGTGATGGGGGCAATTAGTCAAAGTTCAATGTTTGTGGCCATATCCCCTCAAGTTAATAGTGGTAATTTAACAACTCTAAATCATGGATTACAGTTTCTCCTGGCCCATGGACTACATTCAGGGTAAGGCACCATCTGACTGACTTGAAGGTGTAAAAAAGTGAGCTATCCCTTAATTGAATTTACAAATTCAATCATTGCAAATAGGGCATTTCTCTCTCCAAAACTCTCTCCAAAACTATTGAGCGTGCAGTCTCTAGCCATCTCTCCTGCTATCTCTCTCAGAATGACCTTCTTGATCCAAACCAGTCAGGTTTCAAGACTGGTCATTCAACTGAGACTACTCTTCTCTGTGTCACGGAGGCACTCCGCACTGCTAAAGCTAACTCTCTCTCCTCTGCTCTTATCCTTCTAGACCTATCCGCTGCCTTTGATACTGTGAACCATCCTACCGTCCTACCTCACAGGTCGCTCCTACCAGGTGGCGTGGCGAGAATCTGTCTCCGCACCACGTACTCTCACCACTGGTGTCCCCCAGGGCTCAGTTCTAGGCCCTTTCCTATTCTCTCTGCCCGCTCCATGATCTCGCCATCACGGTTGACAACTCCATTGTGTCCTCCTCCCAGAGTGCAAAGAACCTTGGTGTGACCCTGGACAACACCCTGTTGTTCTCCGCTAACATCAAAGTGGTGACCCAATCCTGCAGGTTCATGCTCTACAACATTCGCAGAGTACGACCCTACCTTACACAGAAAGCGGCACAGGTCCTAATCCAGGCACTTGTCATCTCCCGTCTGGATTACTGCAACTCGCTGTTGGCTGGGCTCCCTGCCTGTGCCATTAAACCCCTACAACTTATTCAGAACGCTGCAGCCCGTCTGGTGTTCAACCTTCCCAAGTTCTCTCATGTCACCCCACTCCTCCGCACACTCCACTGGCTTCCAGTTGAGGCTCGCATCTACTACAAGACCATGGTGCTTGCCTACGGAGCTGTGAGGGGAACGGCACCTCCTTACCTTCAGGCTGTGATCCTACACCCAAACGAGGGCACTACGTTCATCCACCTCTGGCCTGCTAGCTCCCCTACCTCTACGGAAGCACAGTTCCCGCTCAGCCCAGTCAAAGCTATTCGCTGCTCTGGCACCCCGATGGTGGAACAAGCTCCCCCATGACGCCAGGACAGCGGAGTCACTGACCACCTTCCGGAGACACTTGAAACCCTACCTCTTTAAGGAATACCTGGAATAGTATAAAGTAATCCTCACAGATATATAAACATATAAGGTAACATATATTATGACATATAAGGGACATACACTACCTTTCAAAAGTCTGGGGTCACATAGAAATGTCCTTGTTTCCCATGAAAACATACATGAAATTAGTTTGAATAGGAAATATAGCTAAATACATAGGAAATGTAGTCATTGACAAGGTTAGAAATAATGATTTTTAATATAAATAATAATTGTGTCCTTCAAACTTTGCTTTCGTAAAAGAATCCTCCATTTGCAGCAATTACAGCCTTGCAGACCTTTGGCATTCTAGTTGTCAATTTGTTGAGGTAATCTGAAGAGATTTCATCCCATGCTTCCTGAAGCACCTCCCACAAGTTGGATTGGCTTGATGGGCACTTCTTACGTACGGTCAAGCTGCTCCCACAACAGCTCAATAGGGTTGAGATCCGGTGACTGTGCTGGCCACTCCATTATAGACAGAATACCAGCTGACTGCTTCTTCCCTAAATAGTTATTGCATAGTTTGGAGCTGTGCTTTGGGTCATTGTCCAGTGTAGGAGGAAATTGGCTCCAATCAAGCTCCGTCCACAGGGTATGGCATGGCGTTGCAAAATGGAGTGATAGCCTTCCTTCTTCAAGATCCCTTTTACCCTGTACAAATCTCCCACTTTACCACCACCAAGCACCCCCAGACCATCACATTGCCTCCACCATGCTTGACAGATGACATCAAGCACTCCTCCAGCATCTTTTCATTTGGTCTGCGTCTCACAAATGCTCTTCTTTGCGATCCGAACACCTCAAACTTTGATTTGTCTGTCCATAACACTTTTTTCCAATCTTCCTCTGTCCAGTGTCTGTGTTCTTTTGTCCATCTTAATCTTTTCTTTTTATTGGCCAGTCTGAGATATGGCTTTTTCTTTGCAACTCTGCCTAGAAGGTCAGCATGCCGGAGTCGCCTCTTCACTGTTGACGTTGAGACTGGTGTTTTGCTGGTACTATTTAATGAAGCTGCCAGTTGAGGACCTGTGAGGCGACTGTTTCTCAAACTAGACACTCTAATGTATTTGTCCTCTTGCTCAGTTGTGCACCGGGGCCTCCCACTCCTCTTTTTATTCTGGTTAGAGACAGTTTGCGCTGTTCTGTGAAGGGAGTATTACACAGTGTTGTACGAGATCTTCAGTTTCTTGGCAATTTCTCGCATGGAATAGCCTACATTTCTCAGAACAAGAATAGACTGATGAGTTTTAGAAGAAAGTTATTTGTTTCTGGACATTTTGAGCCTGTAATCGAACCCACAATTGCTGATGCTCCAGATACTCAACTAGTCTCAAGAAGGCCAGTTGTATTGCTTCTTTAATCAGCACAACAGTTTTCAGCTGTGCTAACATAATTGCAAAATAGTTTTCTAATGATCAATTAGCCTTTTAAAATGATAAACTTGGATTAGCAAACACAACGTGCCATTGGAACACAGGACTGAAGGTTGCTGATAATGGGCCTCTGTACGCCTATGTAGATATTCCATAAAAAATCAGCCGTTTCCAGCTACAATAGCCATTTACAACATTAACAATGTCTACACTGTATTTTTGATCAATTTGATGTTATTTTAATGGACAGAAAAAGTGATTTTCTTTCGAAAACAAGGACATTTCTAAGTGACCCCAAACTTTTGAACGGTAGTGTATATGTAATAAACATATATGTGTCACACATATATGAACATACACTACATGACCCAAAGTATGTGTACACCTGCTCGTCGAACATCGCATTCCAAAATCATGGGCATTAATATGGAGTTGGTCCCCCTTTTGCTGCTATAACAGATTCCACTCTTCTGGGAAGGCTTTCCACTAGATGTTGTAATATTGCTGCGGGGACTTGCTTCCATTCAGCCAAAAGAGCATTAGTGAGGTCGGGCACTGATGTTGGGCGATTAGTGTCACGCTCTGGCTCCGGGACTTTGTATGTTGAGCCAGGGTGTGTTCGTTTCGTTGTGTTCTGTTTGGTTGGGTTGTTCTATGTGGTTGTATTTCTTTGTTTGGATGAGTGACTCCCAATCAGAGGTAACGAGTGTCAGCTGTTTGGCTCGTTGTCTCTGATTGGGAGCCATATTTATAATGTCTGTTTTCACCTTGTGTTTGTGGGTTTTTGTTCCTTGTCAGTCATTGTCCGAGGACGTTACGTATCGTTTATTGTTTTGTATTCGTGTTTGCACTTTACTATTAAAGTATGTTCTCTCAACACGCTGCGCCTTGGTCCTCTCTAACCAACGATCGTGACAGAAAAACCCACCTTAACCAGATCAAGCAGCGTGACGAGGAGAGAGGATGGACGTGGGAGGAGATGATTGCGAGTCTGGCAAGAGGGAGAGAGGCCTGGGCCACGGGGAGGAGAGACCCCCAGGAAATTTTTAGGGGGGGGCTCACGACGTCGGGGCAGCAGGTGTACGGGTTAGAGCGGTGCAAAGCGTTGGCAGAGAAGGCCGCCAGGTTAGGGGGGCCACTGGGCACAGAGGAGAGGGAAAGTGTGGAGGCACGGCGAGAGGTACTGGGGTGTGTTACCAGTCCGGCCCGTTCCTGATCCCTGCGTGGGGCCAGTGGTGTGTGTCCCCAGTACGGTCCGGCCTGTTCCTGCCATTCCCACCAAGGCAGTGGTGCGCGTCGTCAGCCCAGCCCGGCCTGTTCCTGCCATTCCCACCAAGTCTGTGGTGTGCGTCGACAGCCCGGCCCGGCCTGTTCCTGCCATTCCCACCAAGTCAGTGGTGCGCGTCGTCAGCCCAGCCCGGCCTGTTCCTGCCATTCCCACCAAGTCAGTGGTGCGCGTCGTCAGCCCAGCCCGGCCTGTTCCTGCCATTCCCACCAAGTCAGTGGTGCACGTCGTCAGCCCAGCCCGGCCGGTTCCTGCCATTCCCACCAAGTCAGTGGTGTGCGTCGACAGCCCAGCCCGGCCTGTCCCTGCTCCACGCACCAAGCCTACGAGGTGCGTCGCCAGTCCAGCCCGGCCTGTCCCTGCTCCACGCACAAAGCCTACGGTGTGCGTCGCCAGCCCAGCCCGGCCTGTTCCTGCTCCACGCACAAAGCCTACGGTGTGCGTCGCCAGCCCAGCCCGGCCTGTCCCTGCTCCACGCACAAAGCCTACGGTGTGCGTCGCCAGCCCGACCCGGCCTGTTCCTGCCACTCGCACCAAACCAGGGGTGCGAGGCGTCAGCCTGGTCCAGCCCGTTCCTGCTACTCGCACCAAACCAGGGATGCGAGTCGTCAGCCTGGTCCAGCTCGTTCCTGCTACTCGCACCAAACCAGGGAATGGAGTCGTCAGTCCGGTGAGGCCCGTTCCTGTTCCACGCACCAAGCCAGGGGCGCGTGTCGTCAGTCCGGCTCCGACCAGCGGGGCTAGACAGGACCAGGGGTACTTTGGGGGGTTGGAGAGGAGGTGGGGATCAGGGCCGGAGCCAGAACCACCGCCGAGGAGGTATGCCCACCCAGCCCTCCCTTGTTTAGCCCTTATTGAGGCGCGGTCGCAGTCCGCGCCTTTAGGGGGGGGTACTGTCACGCTCTGGCTCCGGGACTTTGTATGTTGAGCCAGGGTGTGTTCGTTTCGTTGTGTTCTGTTTGGTTGGGTTGTTCTATGTGGTTGTATTTCTTTGTTTGGATGAGTGACTCCCAATCAGAGGTAACGAGTGTCAGCTGTTTGGCTCGTTGTCTCTGATTGGGAGCCATATTTATAATGTCTGTTTTCACCTTGTGTTTGTGGGTTTTTGTTCCTTGTCAGTCATTGTCTGAGGACGTTACGTATCGTTTATTGTTTTGTATTCGTGTTTGCACTTTACTATTAAAGTATGTTCGCTCAACACGCTGCGCCTTGGTCCTCTCTAACCAACGATCGTGACAATTAGGCCTGCCTCGCAGTCAGCGTTCCAATTTATCCCAAAAGTGTTTGATGGGGTTGAGGTCAGGGCTCTGTGCAGGCCAGTCAAGTACTTCCACACCGATCTCGACAAACCATTTCTGTATGGACCTCGCTTTGTGCACAGGGGCATTGTCATGCTGAAACAGGAAAGGGCCTTCCCCAAACTGTTGCCACAAAGTTGGAAGCACAGATCGTCTAGAATGTCATTGTATGCTGTAGCGTTAAGATTTCTCTTCACTGGAATTAAGGGGCCTAGCCCAAACCATGAAAAACAGCCCCAGACCATTATTCCTCCTCCAACAAACTTTACAATTGGCAATATGCATTCGGGCTGGTAGCGTTCTCCTGGCATCCACCAAACCCAGATTTGTCCGTTGGACTGCCAGATGGTGAAGCGTGATGCATCACTCCAGATAACACGTTTCCACTGCTCCATAGTGCAATGGCAGCGAGCTTTACACCACTCCAGCCGACACTTGGCATTGCACATGGTGATCTTAGGCTTATGTGCGGCTGCTCGGCTATGGAAACCAATTTCATGAAGCTCCTGAAGAACAGTTTTTGTGCTGATGTTGCTTCCAGAACAGTTCGGAACTCGGTAGTGTGTGTTGCAACCGAGGACAGACACATTTTTACGAGCTACGCGCTTCAGCACTCGGCGGTCCTGTTCTGTGTGGCCTACCACTTTGCGGCTGAGCCGTTGTTGCTCCTAGACGTTTCCACTTCACAATAACAGCACTTACAGTTGACCGCTCAGTTGGCAGCTCTAGCACGGCAGAAATTTGACGAAGTGACTCTTATGACAGTGCCACGTTCAAAGTCACTGTGCTCTTCAGTAAGGCCATTCTACTGCCAATGTTTGTCTATGGAGATTGCATGGATGTGTGCTCGATTTTATACACCTGTTGGGAACAGGTGTGGCTGAAATAGCCAAATCCACATATTTGAAGGGGTGTCCACATACTTTTGTATATATAGCGTAGATGAAAACTCAGGTACACCAGCTTTCGCATCGCACAAGAAAAGTTTGGGAAGCACAGGTTTTACGAGCATGGAAAGGCCAGAGATAGCCAGACTAGTAAAATGGGCTGAGGAACAGAAGTTGGGTATTTGAGAAAGGCCATCAGTGCGTGTTCTGTAAACAATATGGCGGATGAAGGCGTGGCATGAGCGTGGGGAACGGATAGACGTGGTTATGGACAGAGAGGAAGAAAAAGAGCAGAGTGCAGAGGGAAGATGTGTGTTGAGGAAGAATGGCGCCAAGTACAAACCATCCTCTGCTGTCTCTGATGGCTCAGAAACTGAACCCGACGAGAGTGAGGATGAATTACCTGGCAGGTGTGGTGAAGACCGAGTACGAGCCTTGCACCGATGGTCATGCAAAGGATGATTCTAGCCCAGTGTGACCCATATGTAGTCTCAGGCTGGGCAGAAAATAATTTTGGTACTGTTAAATCAGTGAAGGTAATCTCTAAGTGGACTTGTGATGATTTTCTGTGTTTCTTCCACCGCTTCGTGTCACGTGTCTCGGGACAAGACCTGTGACTTGCTTTTCTCTCCAGAGCAGGGCACTTTTGAAAGGAGTGATTACTGGGGTGGCGTTAAGAGATGAGGTGGAGCAACTAAAATTGAAGATTCCCTGTGTCTGTAACGCCCGCCGTTTGGTGTGACGCAGACCTGGTGGCGAACATGGTGAAACTGAGAAGACACTGTCTGTCCTTTTGAGTTTTGAAGCAGTCTTTACCTAACAAAGTCAGAGTAGAACAGAAGGTGTGGTATGCTGAGGGAGTGAAGAGAGTTGAGGATGATGGGTCAAGGGTGAGAAGTAGTAGTGATATGAATTTGTGCTTCAGTAGGTTGGCTTCTTAGAATTCATTGCCATGGTTATCAAATGTACCACAGAAATAGAACATAAATAACTGAAAATAGTTGTTGTGGTCAGTGGCGATTTTAGCATGTAAATCTTGGTGGGGCAAACTCCCCAATTTTTTTTTAGATGCAGACCAGCAAAGCCACTACACTAAACAATACATTAATTGCACTATAACGGTGACAAACAGTGCTCACAAACTGTTAAGGCCTACATAAAGCTGTCCCAACAGCAGAGTCCCAACAGCAGTCCCAACACCTTACCACTGCTACACCTGGCTATCAGAGGAGCCTTGTCTGGCAGCGAAACAGTTCATTCAACCTCATTCAGCCTCATTCATTCAGCCTCAAAAGCATAGCTGATATGGCTGACTTGCTTAAACAAATGTGGTTTCTACTGACAATTGAGATGTACAAACTATGGCATAAGGGGACGACAAGCGGATGAGGCAATCCGTAATTTCGATTAAGACATTAATGAGCGAGTTAGAACAGAAGTAGTCAATTTCGCTATTTGTTCTGCACTTTTGAAATGTACAGCAACAGAATTCAGAACATGGGCCGTTCTTACAGTATTCTCCCTGTACACCAAGTCAGAACCGTAGGATAAAGGGGCATATAAGCAGATAATGAAAGCTCTTACAATATTCGATTATGACATTTCTCTAAAACAGGCTACAGGCTACATGTGCACCACCAAGACAGAACAGTAGGCTAAGTTATGAGGGGAAAAGGGACCAAATTATTAGGGTGAGGCACATGGGCTACTAACAGCTTACTACACAACATACACTTAGTATTTATTTTCTTAGCTACAGTATACATATCTCCCTGGCAAATTACATAATTTATGCAGCAGCATACAATACATTTTTTGGACTCACCTTGTTGTGTTGTGCTCACCTGAACAGGAAGGTGGCGTGGCGGTCCTTGTGGGCAAATTTTGTCATCAAACCTTGTCATCAAAGTCTGGCATTCTCTGGATTTATGGTGCTTTCAAGACAACTGGGGAAGAAACAAGGTCGAATCATGACGTCAGTGATCTTCAGGTCGGAGCTCTAAAAAGAGGCCTGAGTTCCCGACTTGCAATTCCGAGTTGGATGACCGTTCAAAATCTATTTTCCCAGTCGGAGCTAGTTTTTTTCAGAGTTCCCAGTTGTCTTGAACTCACTGAAGTCTGAGATTTCCCAGTTCCGAGAGTCCAGTTGATTTGAACACGGCAGAAGTCATGCTGGATTGACAGCATGGCCAATGTTGAAGGTTTATCCTTTTAAGCTTGGAAAAGAGACCCTTAAACCCAGACTTGGACCACACACCCACTCCACTGAATAGCAGGCTAGTGATTGCTTTGCAATGCTTGCAGTTAGCCACTGATTCCTTCCAAACCACTCATTGTTGAATTTGCAATTTCCAACTTGTTGTGTAATGTTTATGAGCATCGATATGTTTTATCTATAATTTCTCTTCATTCACAAGGATTGAAAAGGATTTGCCAGGAGATTGTCGACTTGATTCATGATGATGACTGCTAGCTTGCTAGCTAAGATTTTGGAAGTATGATATTGACATGATCAGTCCAATCAAAGCTACGGTATATATAACGTGATTTGACGTCATTTTATCTGTGGCCAATGACCTTGAGCCTTCTTGAATGGGCACTTCTAATGTAACTCTACAGCAGCAACCAAGGGGCTTGAATTTTCGAGCTTTCCCCGTAGATTTTGCGGTGACGTAGTGTCTCCATGAGTGACAGAACACTGAGCCAATCACGGTGCAACTAGAGAACATTACCAACACCTACACGTCATATTTTCGCTGGCTGCCCCACCACCACAGAAAGCACTGAGCTAGGCTGAAACACCTGCATTTTGGAGCTGCCTTACTCAAAAAAAGCAAAAAAGAGACCATGTTTGTATGCGGCTTTATTAACTCAATGTTTTTTTTAGATTGTTTGCAAAATGATATGTGACACATATTAATGCCGCTGAATGACGGGTTGCCACTGGTTCTGGAGGCTGCTGCAGAGAAGTACTTGGATGTAAAAAGAAACGTCCTCTCACTGTCAACTGCGTTTATTTTCAGCAAACGTAACGTGTAAATATTTGTATGAACATGACAAGATTCAACAACTAAGACATAAACTGAACAAGTTCCACAGACACGTGACTAACAGAAATTGAGTAATGTGTCCCTGAACAAAGGGGGGGGGGGGGGGTCAAAATCAAAAGTAACAGTCAGTATCTGGTGTGGCCACCAGCTGCATTAAGTACTGCAGTGCATCTCCTCCTCATGGACTGCACCAGATTGGCCAGTTATTGGTGTGAGATGTTACCCCACTCTTCCACCAAGGCACCTGCAAGATCCCTGACATTTCTGGGGGGAATGGCCCTAGCCCTCACCCTCCGATCCAACAGGTCCCAGACGTGCTCAATGGGATTGAGATCCGGGCTCTTCGCTGGCCATGGCAGAACACTGACATTACTGTCTTGCAGGAAATCACGCACAGAACGAGCAGTATGGCTGGTGGCATTGTCATGCTGGAGGGTCATGTCAGGATGAGCCTGCAGGAAGGGTACCACATGAGGGAGGAGGATGTCTTTCCTATAACGCACCGAGTTGAGATTGCCTGCAATGACAACAAGCTCAGTCCGATGATGCTGTGACACATCGCCCCAGACCATGACGGACCCTCCACCTCCAAATCGATCCCGCTCCAGAGTACAGGCCTCGGTGTAACGCTCATTCCTTCGACGATAAACGCGAATCCGACCATAACCCCTGGTGAGACAAAACCGTGACTCGTCAGTGAAGAGCACTTTTTGCCAGTCCTGTCTGGTCCAGCGACGGTGGGTTTGTGCCCATAGGCGACGTTGTTGCCGGTGATGTCTGGTGAGGACCTGCCTTACAACAGGCCTACAAGCCCTCAGTCCAGCCTCTCTCAGCCTATTGCGGACAGTCTGCACACTGATGGAGGGATTGTGCGTTCCTGGTGTAACTCGGGCAGTTGTTGTTGCCATCCTGTACCTGTCCCGCAGGTGTGATGTTCGGATGTACCGATCCTGTGCAGGTGTTGTTACACGTGGTCTGCCACTGCGAGGACGATCAGCTGTCTGTCCTGTCTCCCTGTAACGCTGTCTTAGGCGTCTCACAGTACAGACATTGCAATTTATTGCCCTGGCCACATCTGCAGTCCTCATGCCTCCTTGCAGCATGCCTGCCTAAGGCACGTTCATGCAGATGAGCAGGGACCCTGGGCATCTTTCTTTTGGTGTTTTTCAGAGTCAGTAGAAAGGCCTCTTTAGTGTCCTGAGTTTTCATAACTGTGACCTTAATTGCCTACTGTCTGTAAGATGTTAGTGTCTTAACGACCACAGGTGCATGTTCATTAATTGTTTATGGTTCATTGAACAAGCATGGGAAACAGTGTTTAAACCCTTTACAATGAAGATCTGTGAAGTTATTTGGAATTTTACGAATTATCTTTGAAAGACAGGGTCCTGAAAAAGGGACGTGTCTTTTTTTTGCTGAGTTTACTAGGTTTTACTGTGGAAGAGTTACAAGGTGTTTTGAATGAAAGAGTCCGGTCCTTGTGTAGGATCAGTTAGGGTCAATGTAGTGGAATGGGGTGGTGTTTTTAATTTGTATTATGTATTAAATATAGTGGTATTTAGGCATAGGGTTAGTTGATGGTGCAATTTTTGCCTTTCCCCCTTCCTTTTAAATTGTTGTATCACAAAATGTAATGTGATCGACCACACACAACCGCATAGTAGGTGGCGGCATGCGCAAACAAAATGTGCGAACGCCATGATACCAAAGAAGAAGAAGGTCCAGCAAAGATTCTGGATATACTGACAAGATGTCTCTCCACCCTAACATTGGGAGACGTTGTCCACAACGGGGCACAGAGGGTTGGCTCCCGCCTATCCTTTCTTAGGATTGGTGGATACATCTCATTATTGTAAACTATTTTTTGAATATTCGCGTCAACCGCCTGTATTCAATGGAGAGAGATCCTACGCTAATAGCCTCATGTCATGAATATGCATAGCCATCTCGAGACAACTTCGAAATAGTGTTTTTTCTCAGTTGCCGGGATGTCACGTGTCCTATTTATATCAGTACACTCGTAACAACTTAAGCATTACTAACTTCTATTCGATCAAATAAACCTCACGTAAATAAGACATACTTTTTTGTGTTGACCAAATTCGACACTCCACACAAAAACTCCTAGCTTGGTGGGTGAAACATCGACACCTGCGGAGGGAGACTGATTTTCTGCCGAGTTGGGCCTCTCTTCCTCTTCCTCTCTGCGTGGTGTCCACTCACGAAACTGTATCGTTTCCGGAGTGTTCATGCCTTCAGAAATGCTGGAATTTGATAGCTAACCACTGGTAAACAATAACAATCAACTTTGAAAGGAGGTTTCGTCATGCGGATTTGGTCAGTTTTGTTTACGGTCCATGCCTCTCGTGTGGACTTTTTTGCAATCTAGCTAGCCAGCAACTAACAAGTCAACAGACTGGTATCTTCCAGCTGATCAAAACAAGGTCAATTGACGATGCGGTGAGTCGAGAATAAACTATTTTACTAGCAGTTTATAAACATTTAGCTAAGCGACTTTATGACAAATAGACAACGGTTATGGCTTTCTGTCATATTAGTCAATTAAGTAGACACGCGATAATAGTAGTGTTTACACCTTTACTACTTTTCCGCGTAATTCCACGCAATTTGGATGTTGTTAGAAGACCCCGCCCTCTCTCTGCAAGACGTGGAGAAAGTGCGTTTTCACAACTAGCCCACTTGAAGCCAGAACCAGTCTTATCCAATTATTTATATATATACACTAGAAGACTGAATGGGGGCGCTGTGTTGAAGCCAACGTGCGTGCCTCCATCTTGGCACTTCCTCGCCATTGTAAAACATATTTTGGAAGCTACAGAAATGCATTTATTAATGTCTACATTTGTTTTCGCCACGTTTATTCTATTACAGACACATTAATGCATAATTTTAAATTATATTATGTGAGCTAAACATAAATATTTAAAGAGATTACTAATGTTAATGTCCCCACTACAACAACAACAAAATACATAAATACACTGAACAAAAATATAAACGCAACATGTAAAGTGTTGGTTTCATAAGCTGAAATAAAATATCCCAGAAATACACAGGTGCACCTTGTGCTGGGGACAATCAAAGGCCACTAAAATGTGCAGTTTTGTCACACAACCCAATGCCACAGATGTCTGAAGTTTTGGGGGAGCATGCAATTGGCATGCTGACTGCAGGAATGTCCACCAGAGCTGTTGCCAGAGAATGTACTGTTAATTTCTCTACCATAAGCTGCCTCCAACGTTGTTTTAGAGAATTTGGCAGTACCTCCAACCGGATTCACAACCACAGACCATGTTTATGGCGTCGTGTGGACGAGCGGGTTTGCGGATGTCAACGTTGTGAACAGACTGTCCCATGGTGGTGGTGGTGGGGTTATGGTATGGGCAGGCATAAGCTACGGACAACGAACACAATTGCAAGGTATCTGTGACCAACAGATGCATATCTGTATTCCTAGTCATGTGAAATCTATAGATTAGGGCCTAATTAATTTATTTCAATTGATTGATTTCCTCATATGAACTGTAACTCAGTAAAATCTTTAAAATTGTTGCATGTTGCGTTTATATTTTTGTTCAGTATACATGTAATTTTGTCTTTGAAACATTTAATTGAAATACTGTAGAGTTCCATTCATTCCTATGGAGGACTGCTCCTTCTGGGAGCGCCAATATGGCCGACCGGTGGCTTCAAAGCCTCTCATTGGACAACACATAGAATCATCAATCCAGGGTTTATATCAGTGTTGTAGTACAACACATTGAGTGTCTCGGTCTTGTCTCGGTGTCAGATAAATTTTTTCTCGGTCTTGGACAGTGAGGACTCGTAATTTCAGACCAGCTGAGTAAAAAGCCCATCATTATCAGCTTCCATTCATTCAGTCAGCGCATAAAAGCACTTTGCCAGGCCAAATATATATACTCCTTTCTTGAAACAATATCTTGTCACCTATTGAAACCTGGGATTCCTAGCTTACTTGTAACATTACTGTCCTTTACTTTCATTGAAAAATATCCTCAAAGTTTGTCTGAATTTCCTTGAGTGGGGTAAATTGTTGGAAAGTTGCATGCTTACTATTAGTAAGTGGAGACGGGGAAATTCTAATGGTCTTTATATCTATAGTAGACATGTTTGCGCAGTGGCGAACCTATTGGACACCTAGGCCTTCAATGTGTGACAGGCTCGTGATGCTGAAAGGACAGCAACCATAATACCAGTGCACTCAGTTTTGTAAAACACGAAGGGCCAGTGATGTAGTGGAGGCTTTATGCAGGTATACGCCCTATACCCACTGTCCCTTATGAAAAAAGATTGCAGTTAGAGTGCAGTATAACTGCAGTTCAACTGCAGTACACTGCAGTTATTCTGCAATTACTGCGTCCAAAATACCACAGTCGACTGCAGTTTCAAAACTGCAATCTTTTTTTGTAAGGGGTTTTCCGTGTGCATTGCCTATACTCACTTCTTAATCCCTTCTGTTGCGTATCAAAAGTAGTATAGTGGAGGTATACAACTTATTAATTATGTAGTACAATAGAGAAATAATGCACAAAATAGCCTACATAATCGCAAAGCACGTGAAATATATTCACATATCCTAGTTTCTGCAGAATATAATCTGCAGGCAGCAAGAGTTTGCAGCTCTCAACTGGTTGTTGCATGGAGCAGCTCAAGAAAAATGACATCGGTAGCCGGTAGGTAGGAAAGAAATGTCAATTTATGATACCTACAAGTAAATTCTAACTAAGGCAACAAGGTATTGAAAAGGTTTGGTCCTTAGTCTTGGTTAGTAGGCTATTTGCGATGCGCTATTCAGTCATCATGCGCTGTTTGCATTAACATTTATAAAGGCTTTCCCTGAAAACCTTTCCAATTAGATTTTGACTGCCTACCTGACAATTATTTGCTGATTTGTATCAATGGGGATGGCATTTGTTTTGCTCAATTGAATTAAAGGGCAACTACACCTTCCATTTTTTGTATTTTTCACAGACCTCAAAAATGGTCTCCTGATGTGGTTTAAGCATTGTTGTGGACTTAGAACATCACATTTGTGTCGTTTTTATTTTATTTAAAAAAAGTGTGATTTTGAGTGAAAATCTGAAAAATCTAGTGGGGCAATTCCTTCACACAGGACCCACTTCTCCAGGCACCACTACACCACTGCATAGGGCCGATGGAAAGACAGCAGTCCATGAACTCTGACATAATAAGCCAGTAGGTCCCAATCATAAGAATACAAAAACACAACCATTAGGCTAAGCATTTTTTACAACTATTACTTACCATTGCAAAAAAACATTTAACCTTTAGCACACAAAGTAACCGGTGATCTAAAGTTTAAATGCAACAATGTTTCACACACAAGTTATTTTCAAAGAGATGGCTAACATCAGCAAGCGCGCTGCAATAAAAAACACAGTTCCACTCACCAGATGATGATCATTTGAAACTTAACTTCATGTTGAAAGTTATTCTTTTAAAGGGAGAAGCTACAAATTAGCAACAACATCTGGCCATTATTATGAGCCGTTCTCCCCTCAGCAGCCTTCACTGGTTTATATACATACGTGGTGCTACCACAGGTTTTCTACAATGGTAGAGTTTGTTTTGCAGGCCCTGCCCAGGTGGGCGGAGTTGCACATTTTGGACCATTCCATTGGCCTTTAAGTGAAATCTCCACCCACCCGGGTAATCGGGCCATGCAAAACGAACTGAACTCCAACATTGACAGCAGATTGTGGTTATGAAAGAAGCTTATGTCATGTGTTCTAATACCATTTGTTTTGTCCTAGTGGTGATGGCCTGGGAGATGGACAGCTCACATGGACCAGGGTCACCCCAAAGAGTTCTGCCCAAAAATGAACATTCCGAGGTGGAACTGGTCTCCAGAGGTCGGGAGTCCCTCCCTACTTCATGTGTCAAACAGGAGCGGACAGAAATATTTGTTACGAACCCTGAGCCTCAGAGGCCACCGCACATCAAAGAGGAGGAGTATGAGACCACAGTCACGCCCATTTTACTACCTACCAAACAGGAGAGTGAAGACAAGGAGATTCCTGACTCTAAACCAATGAAACTTGAGCTTCATGATCCATCCAGCCAATCATGCACAGACCAAGAGGAGGAGAAAGCAGAGCTGAAGAAGTCTGGAGGAGTGTCACATCCAAAGTATTCCGGTCTCCCTAAGCTTCAGGCCCCCTCTCAGCCCTCGGCAGCTGCAGGCTCCAGTCTTGTGTGTAGGGAGGAAGGTGAGACAGAACCAGAGATACAGGAGGACCAGGGCCCTGGAGACTGGCTAGCCCCCATGGAGGACGACGAGGCCCTGGGTGAGTCCCAGCGTCGACTGGGATTTGAGTCCGCCAGCCACTCCCTTTCTGCCATGCTGGGCTCCGACTCTGAGTCAGACAACAAGGAGGGGGAAGAGGACCCCACCTGGGCCCCTGCCGACCCCCAGACCCTCCAGGACGACCCAGACGCCGACATCCCCGCTCTTCGAGAGGCGTCCCCACTGCGGCACAGGAAAAGAACATCATCGTCACAAGGTCGAGGCAAAAGAGGTAGAGGTGGTGTCTCCTCGTCTCTGGAACCCAAAAGGAAGCCCAAAAACTTTTCCTGCCAGGAGTGCGGGAAGGCCTTCATATCCCGCCGTGACCGGGAGAGACACATTCGCACTCATAGCGGGGAGAAGCCGTTCCCCTGCCCCAGATGCGACAAACGCTTCAACGACAGTGGGAACATGCGTAAACACATGCTGATCCACTCGGGGGAAAGGCCCCACCTCTGTCCAGACTGCGGCAGGGGGTTCTCAGAGAGGGGGAATCTCAGCAGGCACAGGGCCCACATCCACGGCAGTATGCCCAAGTCCGAATGTGAAGACTGTGGGAAGACCTACATAGAGAAAGGAGGTCTGGACCGCCACATCAGATCTGGAGCCTGCTCTGCAACAAAAAAAGCATGAAATATATAAATGAAAAATGTTCTAGGGGCCTACAATTACGGCCCAGTTTCACCAGGCACTACCTCCAGCGATCAAACTATCAAAGATAGATGGCGACTTAACGTCCGGTGACTAGAGAGCTCGGTGATTCCTTACTGAAGGTATTTCTCGCAGCATTAGGGGGTGGGAGAATTGAGGGATGGGAAATTTCATGAATCGAGAGAAATAATGACATTGATTATGAAAAACAGTTCATATGAACCGAGAAAATGTGTAGAGAAATCGATATGATAGATTATCTAGTCTGAATTTGTTTTCTACTTCCTATCAATCAATACTTAAAAAAAATATATATATTTTAAGCCATTTTATTTTCTCAAGACTCAGTAAAATGGCGAATGGAAATGGATAACTGAATGTCATTTAATGTTTGTCCTCCCGAAGAGAGCGTTTTCTCCGTGAGTGCCTTTATGAGTGCTTTGTGAATATGATGATCTGTACTTCACTGTTAACGTTAACAATCATGGATCAAGCACTGTGTATTTGCGTGTTTCTTAAGTCTAAGGCCTGGATTCAATGCAAGGCGCATTATAGCGCAGTGCACTATAAGCGACTTTTAAGGGCCGACATGCACAGCGTTTTTCATAAGTGCCTTTAAAAGGCACATCGTCGGCTGCTGTCTAGTGCGCTGCGCTATAACACCCCTTGCATTGAATCCTGGCCTAAATGTTGTTTCCCATGGCCACAAGGGGTTTAGGGTGAAGGTAACTTGCCTATACACTCCTGGAACCAGGTACACACTGAAAGAGAATAAAGGTTTTATGAGTTATGGATCTAGACAACCCCAAGTGAGGAGCGAGGTACCAGAGAAAAGTTGAATGAATCACTAGCCAGTGCATTAGTTTCAGCCAAACACGAGATACTTTATTTGAATCTGCCATGAAACAGCCACGTAAAGGGTCCCACATTGTCTAGAAGTACATCGGTAGGAAGCTGGGTCGTATATTAATTAGTGCATACCGTAGTAAAACAAACAAAACAAAAAGAGTTCAATATTGGTCTCTCCGTTTTGTCCTCTGTTTGCTACCGATTCTTTCTTCGTGAATACAACCCTGAGTTGTCAAACGTATCCAACCGATCATACCCATCCAAACACGAAAACACGCAGAAGATACGACCTAAAAAGCAGTCAGTCCTTACTCAGGGAGTCTGTACAATAACATATGTAGGATCTTAATTTGAGCCAGTTTGCTACAGCAGGAAAATAATTCAGCAGCAACAGGAAATGTGAATTATTATGTGGATTATAATTAATGGACAGTTTTTGTAGGGGCGGACACATTTTTCATTAAGGCAAATCAAGTCTGACATTTCAAAGTGAAAATTACAAACTTGAGCCTTTTTACTTTAGAAGCCTTTTTATTTCCTTAAATACACTACAAGTTTGGTTGCTGCTATGCAGGAAAATTCTCAGCAACAAAAGTGATCAAATTATGGTCCTACGTCTATACAACTGGTTTAGGAGCTGTAGTCAGAAGTCTCACTACAGCTACAGAATATCTTCCTCTCTTCACACCTGCCCCTCTCCCTCTCTTCACACCTGCCTCTCTTCCTCTCTTCCCACCTGCCCCTCGCCCTCTCTTCCCACCTGCCCCTCTCCCTCTCTTCCCACCTGCCTCTCTTCCTCTCTTCCCACCTGCCCCTCGCCCTCTCTTCCCACCTGCCCCTCTCCCTCTCTTCCCACCTGCCTCTCTTCCTCTCTTCCCACCGGCCTCTCTTCCTCTCTTCCCACCTGCCCCTCTCCCTCTCTTCCCACCTGCCTCTCTTCCTCTCTTCCCACCGGCCTCTCTTCCTCTCTTCCCACCTGCCTCTCTCCCTCTCTTCCCACCTGCCTCTCTTCCTCTCTCCCTCTCTTCCCACCTGCCCCTCTTCCTCTCTTCCCACCTGCCCCTCTTCCTCTCTTCCCACCTGCCTCTCATCCTCTCTTCCCACCTGCCCCTCTCCCTCTCTTCCCACCTGCCCCTCTTCCTCTCTTCCTCTCTCTCTCTCTTCCCACCTGCCCCTCTCCCTCTCTTCCCACCTGCCCCTCTTCCTCTCTTCCCACCTGCCTCTCTTCCTCTCTCTCTCTCTTCCCACCTGCCCCTCTTCCTCTCTTCCCACCTGCCCCTCTTCCTCTCTTCCCACCTGCCCCTCTTCCTCTCTTCCCACCTGCCCCTCTTCCTCTCTTCCCACCTGCCCCTCTCCCTCTCTTCCCACCTGCCTCTCCTCCTCTCTTCCCACCTGCCGTCTTCCTCTCTTCCCACCTGCCTCTCTTCCTCTCTTCCCACCTGCCTCTCTTCCTCTCTTCCCACCTGCCTCTCTTCCTCTCTTCCCACCTGCCTCTCTTCCTCTCTTCCCACCTGCCCCTCTTCCTCTCTTCCCACCTGCCTCTCTTCCTTTCTCCCTCTCTTCCCACCTGCCTCTCTTCCTTTCTCCCTCTCTTCCCACCTGCCTCTCTTCCTCTCTCCCTCTCTTCCCACCTGCCCCCCTTCCTCTCTTCCCACCTGCCTCTCTTCCTCTCTTCCCACCTGCCTCTCTTCCTCTCTTCCCACCTGCCCTTCTTCCTCTACCCCTCTCCCTGATCCTGCCTCAAGTCTACGAGAGGCACTGCTGTTGGCTGTGGTCTTTCCTGGAGCCGCAGGCTCATTCTCTGATTGGGCTGTGCTCAGGTCAGGACCGGCAACTTTGATAAAGGACTAGCGGTTGGATTGGGTGGTAGAATTAGGAGTAGTTTCAGTCACTGGCAGCCCTGCTGTCTAGGACTGAGATGACCCTTGACCTTGCCCTAGCAGTAAGGTAATGTTGTGCAGGTGGTTCTGGGGTTTTGACTGACGGCTTGTTCTTGTTCTCAGATTTGCGAAGCCTCCTGAGTATGGGTGGGGTAGCTTTTTGTCTATGTGTGGTGGCATGTGTAGTAGAAATATTAGTTCAATAATATCTCTCAGATACCAGAGCTTGTGATTTCAGTATAGACTTTATTACAAAGTAACAAGCTGAGCTGGTCCATGGAGCAACTGCCCATCCTGACTGGGAGCTCTCCTTTTATACAGTTTCATTCTTACACAACATACATAGTCACTCCTCTTTATGTAAATGATTAACGTCTTTTAGTTCCACGCCACTGTTTGCTTCGAATGTCCAAGTGTTATCTCTTTAGGCGGGGTTTCCCCTCCCCTTTGACTCTTAACATAGTTATATTGGTGGCGTGACCAGGATACTTTCCCCCAAAATAATATACATACATACGTTAAAAGATAATTACATAGTGTGTTGATTATAGTTACTATCCAGGCATGCATCTGGATTACAAAGTGTCAATCATGCTTATTCTGTTTTGCCCTTATCATTTCATATCCTATGTACTGAAAAATTACCCATTCTTGTGGTGCGACGTGGAGGTAGGTGTGTTTGGTGTAACTGGCATCAGTAGTTTGAGGGGCCCTGCTGGTGTGGCTGTGGTCTGGCTCGTTGTGGGGGCGGGGGATACGGCAGTGGCAGGTGACTGGACAGGAAGGGTGTCAGGTTGTCGTGTGAGCAAAATCATGAGGGGTCCCTCCCCCACGTTTTTATTTGAACCCCTGATACAAAACCGGACCAAGTGCTGCCTGCTGTGTTGGGGGTTCCCCTTGTTTGGGTAGGGCAGGTGAAGTGGACAGGTCTCTCTCTCCCCCCTCTGGTCGTGGTAGAATCTTTGGGTACCTGCGGCCCTGAATCAGTACCTCAGCCTGCTACGTCTGTAGGGGGTCAGGGTGAGAGGTGCGGTTGTGTGCCTCTAGGAGGGCCAGGTTAGGGAAGTCTGTCTTGCAGGACTTGCACCTGTATGGCTGCTCACTCTGGTGTAACTTCCTCTTGTGGATCCGCAGACCAGTGGGCCGAGAGAACTTACGCTGGCACAGCTCACACTCATATGATGATCTCCAGTGTGGGTGAGCTTGTGGGATGCCAGGTAATGCGTCCGCTTGAAACTCAAAGTGATGAGGTCACATGGGTACGGGTGCTCGTCGTTGTGTGTTCGGCAGTGCAGCATGACCTCATAGTCCGTCTTGAAGCTCTTCCTGCAGTCAGGGCAGGGGTGTGTGCGCTCCAGCCGGTGACGGAGCACGTGCACGTTAATCTCGTTGGGCTTGCGGAAGGTCATGATACAGAGGCTGCAGCGGTGGGGCCGCACCTCGGAGTGGGTGACCAGGTGGCGTCTCAGGTGCTTGGCGCAGCGGAACCCCTTGGAGCAGTGTGGGCAGAGGAATGGCCAGTCCACCTGGTGCGTCATCTGGTAGCCGCCCAGCTCCTCTACGTGGAGAAACCGTTTGTGGCAGATAGAACACTCGAAGGCTCGCTTCCCGGTGTGTATGCTCTCATGGACGGTCAGCTGCTCCGGAATGGAAAAAGTCTTACCGCAGTCAGTACACATGAACAGTTTAGGCATGAGTGGGGCTGGGGTGCGTTCTTGCCTCTCTCCTTGGATGCGCAGGTGGCTCTTGAGCCCATTGGTGGGGTAGAAGCGATTGGGGCAGTGAGGGGGGCCGTGGGGCTTGACGGCGCTGTGTTGACGGCGGCACTTGCTGAGAGAATAAGGGCGTGTGAAGCGCTGGTCACACACATCGCAGGCTTTGGCCCCACTATGAGTCAGCAGGTGGGAGGCCAGACCTTTCCGTTTCCAGAAGCCCCGGCCACCGTGAGGGCAGGCATGACCCTGCAACCATTCAACTTCCTCCCCTGGCCCCAGTCTGTGTCTTCTAAGGACCCACTCCTTACTGAAGTTCTTGCCGCACTGTGAACAATTATGGGAATAGGTTGTCCCTTCTGCCTGGGTCTCCAGGCCCTCCTCCCCCAGCTCCTCCTGATCATCACCCAGCCCCAGGTCCTCCTTTCTGGGATTAGCCAGCTCCAGGCTGGAGGGTCGCAGGCTGGCCTCCACCTCCTCTGTGGCCCACACCTTTCCCTGCCTCCCTGAAGATGAGTTCATACTCCAAGTCTTGCGCGGCTTCCACAAAACAGGATACAGCTGTCACCTCTTCATCAAGCTCCAGAGTGTCCTCCTCATCGCTCTGCTTCTTCTCTTGGACCACCTCCGTTAGCCCTAAAGTGGAGAGATGTAATTACAGTAGCTAACGTTAGCTAAGTAATTCAGTAACATGTTAAGTTGTATCATTCAGTATGCACAAGTTATATAATGTGAAAGTAAACAGAAAAACATGACTCTTTAGAGAAATTCAATGACAAATGTACCATGCGTAGCATCACCTGGACCATGGCCTGTATGTGGTACCGCAGCTGCACTTTATGGTTATTGAGCTGGTTTGTGAATGAGCCGAGACGGTTCTCCGGTTCATTCTCCCCGCAGGTCTCTCGGTTTGCCCGTCTCTCCTCCAGTCGCCGCGTCTCCTTCTCGTCACTCTCTCAGACAAATTGGGCCACACTGTCCTTCAACCACGACAGGATTTCGCCTGTGACATGTTCCAGATTGGTGTCTATGCAATCTTTCAGTTGGTTTTCAAAATCTCGCATGTTATCGAGGCACGATTGTGGTATGACGGCAGCTTTGACAGTTGTGCTTCCAGTGTCTTTGATGGCATCATTGCGGGTACAATTAGGTAATGTATGCTTTAGCAATAAAGTTCTCATCCATCAGTCGTTTAGAGGCAGAGTCCATGAAGCAGTTGAGCTGTATTTGAAAAGACAAAAGATGTTACGTCTATTTGCATTACGTGGACTCAAACTTCTGCTTCGTCTTCTTCTTCTTTGGAGTTTAACGGCAGTTGGCATCCAACATGTTGGACTATAATATAAATCCATTATGCTTTGTGATACGGAAAGGGGAAAAATAAATAAACTAACCTAAAACAAATTTAAATTTAAATTTAAATTTATTTAAAAAACACCCTTCCAATTAACCCTACACTCATTAAAAACCCACTACCCCATTCCACTACTTTGACCCTATCTGCTCCTGAACCATGCCAACGGCCTGGGAGGACGGGACACCACCACTCAACACACCCTGTAACTCTTCTGAATTCAAATCTCGTATACCCAAATACGTCTCTGCAGCTGCCACCACAACATCTATTTTCTGTGATTTACATTCCATTTCTGCGGTACAGTTGATAACCTATGAATACTAAGAAGCCAACCATACTGAAGCATATATCACTTGTTGGCCTATCCCTCTGTGCTGGCACAGATCTACTACTCACAGGGATCCTCTCAGGATCCCTCACCCTTGACCCATTCTCCTCTACTTTCTTCACTGCCTCAGCATACAACACCTTCTGCACTACTCTGACTCTAGCCACCTCAACCTGCTTCTCTCGCACCGGACACTTCCGATCCCCAGCAACGTGTGCACCCCTATAGTTGACACACACAGGACTGACAGTGACTCCTCTGTTTCACCACGCTCACCACCGGGTCTGCGTAGCACCAAACGGCGGGCATCACAAACACCAGGAATTTCCACACTTAATGCTACCCCAGAAATCACTCCTTTCAATGGTGCCCTGTTCCTAAGAGCAAAGCAGGAAACAGATCTTGACTCAAGTTGTGTGACACAGAGCGCCCTCTCCCTCTGGTAAGAAGAAACACAAACAAATATCACAAGTCCACTACAGGTTACCTTCACTGATTCAACTGCACCCAACTCCTTTCCCACCCACCCTGAAACCACAAACAGATCTGCCAAAAGACAAGGATCCACCTCACTTAACTCACCCTCATTCACTTCCATTTCACCTCCAGAACTCGGTCTGTCACACTGCTCACTCTGTTTGCACTTGACACCACTCTTCCTCGACACCCCATCTCCATTTTTATCGCCATCTTCCTCAAATTCAAATCCAACCTCTGCTTTCCTCATTCTCTTCTTCCTCTTTTTTCCCCTCCATTCCTCCACATAAATCTACCTCTGTGTCCCTGTCCCAACATTCCTCTTCTCCCAACTTTGCGGCCCGGTGGCATCCCAACGTAACTCCATATCATAATCATACTGCTCACCTCGGAAACATGTCTTCTCCGGGCGCCAACGTTTTGAGAGCATGAGCAGTGGCCACACACAGAAAAACGACCCCCGAACTCAACTCTGTTCTACTCCCGTTGTGGCGGAAAACCTTCAGCTCTCTCTTGGTTCTATGCAATTTCGCTTCAGCTCATGTCCATGCACCATATGAACTACGACCCTTTCTCTGATTAATTTCTGTTACACCCAGCAGCTCAAGGTGATCAGCCCGGACTCAAACTTGCCACAGTGCTGCTCATAAACCTAGTGTCTTCGCCTATATACAGCAGAGGAGGCTGGTGGGAGGAGCTATAGGAGGACGGGCTTATTGTGTAATGGCTGGAATATAATTAATGGAACTATCAAACATATGGAAACCACGTGTTTGACTTGGTTCCATTTATTCCATTCCAGCCATTACAATCAGCCCGTCCTCCTATAGCTCTTCCCACCAGCCTCCTCTGATGTACAGGTATGCTTTGAAGAAATAAATTGTTTCAGGGATATTGCTTTCAAAACTTGGCTGTTGTGGTTTTAGGCTTGATAATAATAGAATAGCCACTACTGCACATCCACTGGGCCACTGAAGTCCAAAATTGATTTATTTCCTTGACCAGATAGGCTAAATGCATAGTTTCTTCCCGCCGGCCCTGCATATATTGTCATGTTTAGAAGTTCATAGAATTGCTTAGTTGGTTGAAACTAATCTTTTCCAGCCAACCGTGAGCTCATTGGCCTTGAACAGAAGAGGTACCATACTGTGTTTAGAGAATGTGAATATATCATAGACATGATCATTATCCCTCTTTAGTTTTATGTTGCATTCAAATGTGTCTCATGTTATTATCAAATGATCATCAATGAATTAATTAATCAAAAACTGTCTTATAAATGATTACATTTAAGATAACATATAAACGGCAATAGAAACACAGATTACTTTTTATTTGAAAATAACGTCACATTTTACAAACAAGGTTAAACCTTTGAACACAGAATAAAAACATTGACTTCAACAACCAAAAAAGACACTTTAAAAAGATAAGATATAATCATGACAGCCATGCATTTGGATTTTGATATGTTACAACCAATCAATGTTCAATTTAACTGTCACAGCTTGAGTTCTAAGATTTGTAGAACTACCTTAAGAGTTCACTCAATTTAAGTGCTGCTAAACAAAAAATTACAAACCGAGGTCCAGTCAGTAGAACAATAATGTTCACTACAAATGTAGTGGTCCCATTTCTAGTTGTTCACTACAAATATAGTGGTCCCTTTTCCAGTTGTTCACTGCAAATGTAGTGGTCCCTTTTCCAGTTGTTACACAACAACGCCATCTGGTTATCTCAGCGTGACATCATTCGAACAAATTCTGCGAAAACAGGGAGGGATAATGACAGAAAGAGAGTTAAATGAAAAGGAGACATGATTATCCCATACACAGACCAACAAAAAACCCAAGCCACTGCTTCTAACAAATATAAATCAGTACTGAAGCTGAGCATGGGTGCACACACAAACACGCACCCAAACACACACACACACAAACACACACCTCTCTCACCCTCAAAGTCGACCAGTCCGTCCTGATTGAGGTCCACGTCTCGGAGGATCTCGTCGATCTCTCTGTTGGTCAGCTGTTCTCCCATGAGCTTCTTCATGGCCTCCCTCAGCTCCATTATACTGATCTGACCATCACTGTTAGCATCAAACTGAGAGAGGGAAAGAGAGAGAAAGACACAAAGAGAGAGAAAGAGTGAAAGGAGGCTATAGTGACAGTTACTCACATTGAGAAAGACAGCAACCATCTCTGTCAGCTTTGAGCCCACACAATCAGAGAGAGAGAGAGAGAGAGAGAGAGAGAGAGAGAGAGAGAGAGAGAGAGAGAGAGAGAGAGAGAGAGAGAGAGAGAGAGAGACAGAGAGAGACAGAGAGAGACAGAGAGAGAGACAGAGACAGAGAGAGAGAGAGAGACAGAGAGAGAGAGAGACCTCCTTGAATGCATCTCTCAGTTCTTTCACTCCGATCATGTCTGCTGTCTCTGCCAGCATCTTTGGGCCCATCAGCTCCACAAAGTCCTCAAAGTCTAGTTTGCCGCCACCTACAGACCAGATAAAAACATTACTACTATTACTCATAGTTACAATATGTCTTTCATTGCCTAAATATTCCTTGATTTTGTCTTTCCTTGGTTCATAATTCGTTGTAATAATCAACCTAATTTCTGCCATAGCACTCTAAAGTTTCAGATATTCTATGAATCTGTGGTGTTTCCGCTGTCTCATGTTGATGATGCCATCAGACTCACAGATGGACTGGCCCAGCTCTATGAGCTCCATCTCTGTGGGCATGTAGCCCATGGTCCTCATGCACTCTCCCAGGTCCTTATAGCTGATGTAGCCATTCTTTTTCTTATCAAACTCCACAAATGCCTCGCGAAGCTCTGCACACACACAGGCACGCACGTACGTGCGCACACACACACAAACACAAGCATACAAGTACACACACAGGGTAAGAATTAGAGAATCTATATTGTAAAACATGTCATGGTATGATTCTGATTGTGTGAGATAGAAGGGGATAATCTACCTTCAATCTCCTCTGGTCGTAGGTCCCTGTCCTGTTGGAGGTAGCAGAAGGACATCATAAGCAGACTGGTAGTTACACATGAACACACACACACACACACACACACACACACACACACTACATCACAAACACACAATCTGTTTACACACGTACCCACAATAAGACAAACAACATACGTGCATGCTTTTATGTTGATACAACAACTGCAGTCAAACACCCAGATGCAAATCTAAAGATCAACAAACACACAATGTTCAACCACTGATATTATGAAATGCACAATGAGCCTCAATCACAAAGACCATGGGAACCAATCAGCCAAAGATAGAAAGAGGAGGAGAGAAAAGAAGAGAGAGAAAGAGAGAGAGAAAGTCTGCCATTTGTCTTTCCTTGATAAAATATACAACTCTTTGCTATGGTATGATTCATATATAAAGGCAGAGGCGGTACATGTCATTTGCAGCGTGCCAGTAGACACACATTATTATAAAGAGTAAACCAGAATGCTCTGCAAAGTTAGACTAAACAGTATATCTATCTAGTACATTGCGTCTAAAGATGGAATATATCTGAACCTAAATCTATACAGATTACATTGTATGAGCCATTTTTGTATTATGGACCCAGTAAAACACTTTCACAAAACATCAATCACAGTAGTAACCAGATTATTGGGGGATGGGGGGGACGGTGGGGGTTGCCCCCCCCCAACAGCTGGAGATTAGGAGATTTGGGTGGTTTAGTATAAGTGAGACCCTTGGACATATAATGTGCATTGTTTATACACACACACACATACACACTGTAGGTCGTGCCTGTTTTGGTGTAGTAGGACATTAGGTTGAGTTTGTTTGGTGGCAGAGAAATATAGGGAGAGAACATCCCTGTAGATCTCTTTCGCTTTACTAAGGACGTTCTTCTTGGAATCTCCCTGTATGTGATAAACACAGTCAAGGTTTGGTTGGGCTCCTCTCTGCCTACAGTATGTACTTTATATAGCAAGTTTGATTGGTTGTCCCATGATGAAAATGAAATGATTGTGGAGAGAATGTTATGTGGTGAGAATGAAGTGAAGATGATCATGATGTGTGTGGGTGTCGGTGTGTGTGTGTGTGTGTGTGTGTGTGAGAGTGTGTGTGTGAATAGTTTAGTATGTAATTGTAAGTGTACATGTGTGTGTGATTGAGTATGCGCTTGCATGCATGTGTCTCAGTATGTGTGTGTATGTGTTCACTAGTGTGTGTACGTACGATCTGGCTGCTTGCAAAGCCCTGTTTGAGGAAGATGCAGGCGGGGCCCACGATGCTGTGTAACACGGTGCAGTTCTGGACCAGTGCAGACAGGGGCGCCTTAAACTCCTTGTCCTCACCCGATTCCTCCTCGCCCTCCGACCGGGGCCCCTCCTGGCCCCATGCCCCCCCCTTGCCCCCCTGGGGCTCGACGGCCCCCTTAGAACCAGAATCATCCAGAACTAGTGAACCCAACAGTCGTTGGTTTCACACTCTGTTTCCCACTCTGTCTGCTGAGGTCTGACAGCCAGCTGTCCACAGCACTAGTCCTCAGGGAGATCAGATGTTACATCAGCAAACAGGACAGGACAGGATTGGCAATCTCTGTCCGATTTTTAGAAGTTTAACTCTATCTACATGACAAGCCCTATCAGCCAGTGGACCAGCAGCCTAATAAGTCTAGCTCTCTGTCTGTTTAAGTGCTGGTCTGTGTATTGGTTACAAGAAGCCATGCTTTCCCTCCATCTCTCACTCTTTCTCTCTCTCTCTCCATCTATCTCTTTCTCTGCTCTGTTTTCCGAGGCTCAGTCTTGGCTCAGTGTTGGATTGGGGTGTTCATTCTGCTAAGTGTTCAGACACTCTGCTCAAATCAGAGACTCAACTCAATGTTACATAACACACTTACAGATTACATCGAGACAATATGAGAATACCAGAGTTGTGTTTAGTTACAGTTTTTCTCAACCTGTGTACAAGCATTTTTTGGAACTGTGGTTAAGCTTACCTATAGCAAACCAACAATGATCAAATGCTTAAATACATTTGCAGAATGTCTGATAAGTTTCTTGCCTTCGTGCCTGGATTGCATATCTTAGACCCAGTTTTGCAAAACTGTAAATACAATTGTCATCAATGAATACAAAATTCAATGCAAAGTGTTTTGTTCACAGAATATTAACATGTTGTTTTCATCAGAAGAGAAAAGGTTGCAAATGTGTTCACTGTTTCTGGCAATCAGTAAATACTACTGCACAATATTGTAAATGGAAGGTACAATATAGGGAAAGATCTAAGCAACAGGGACAGTCTAATTTTTTACAACATTGCAGACATGCAGAGAATGAAGTGGAGTTACTTCTAAGTAACTTTGAGTTACTTAGAAGAACACATTTTCCCCACATCATTTCAACCCTAAAAATCTATGTGATGATGTTGAATCAACGTGAAAAATCAATTTGCCAATAGTCATCAACGTAAGGGCATTTTGTCTTTTTTTCACCCAACTTTTAACCTAAATCCAATGACGTGGGTAATTTTTTGTTGTTGATTTCACTTTGAATTCACGTTAGTTGACAACTCAACCAAATGTGAATCAAAACTAGACGTTGAACTGGGGTCTATGCCGAATGGGTTTTGACCTTCCATTATAGAGCTTTGTTTTGGTGTGGATTGAGGCCTATATATTCATATCAGTTGTGTTCCTCCATTGTATTCACCTTTCCTTGTTTCTACTGAGGATTGTGTTTCTGCTAGCCGATGGAAAGTCTAAGCCTATGTTTAGTATTGAATACATGGTATTGGATTGTGATGACACTGATGAATGATTCCTGCACAGTGTGCTTATTTTCTATTTTCTTTTTGATCAGGAATAATATTGAATTTGATGTGTTTGAAATTGTTTGGTGAAATATGCATAAAGGGAAAGTCATTATCCATAATTATGCACCCTTTGATAGTTGTATTTCCAATTTTGATCATCATGATTTAGTGACAGCAAAGCAAATCTTTTGATCACTGGAATACAAAAAAAAACAGACTAACTTTCTGTTTTGTCAGCTTAGACTCAAGATAAATAAATGTTTGTGTTAATATTTTTGCAGACAGTTGTGTTCTTTTGAGTAATGCATTAGCAATTGTGACAATATCATATAGAATTGATGAATATATTTAAGTTTTGAGAAGGCAACTACATTTTGAAAATGCATTTACTGTTTTTCAGAAGGCCACAGAGTTATGTGTCTTGAGAACACTGTTTTGAAAATCGACAGCATTGATCTATTCAAAAAAATGCTTGTATGCGATTGAGAAAAACTGTAGTATCAAAATCACAATGTCTAGTACATGATTGATCTGGTTTTGGGGCCTGCCCTTTAGGAAACACAACTATAAAGATCTCTGGGGATTAATACTGCTCATTATGCTTGGAGATAATCAAGTAAAGGTCTCCATTGTACAGAGATGCAGAGACATTATGCATATAAGTGAAAAGGAAACGTCATAGATTGTCTCTACTGGAGTTGTTCAGAAGAATTAACGTTATATTGTTTCAGATCAATGTTGTGACAATCATGCAGATCAATGTTGTTTATAAATACACAGGACCTATTCTAAATTGAGTACTTGCAGAACAAATACATTTTGTCAATATTGTCATGATACTGCACACATAAACACACATAGACAAGGAAGTAGCAAGCATAAGTTTCCCTCGTCCCCATATCTTTTAAAAAACAAAAGCAAATTGAACTACTCTTACCTTCTTCATTTTGTTTTTCATGGATGGCTTGGTACAATTTCCCATCCCCTATCCTCAGTGTGAAGTAACACTTTTGACCCTCCCTCTCTCTTCCCTCCCGCTCTCTTCTATCGTTCTTGTTCCTATTTTTTCTGTCTTTGTCTCTCTTCCCCCTTTCTTTGGAGTTCTAAAGGTCCCACCCGAGGTTAGAGTTCTGAGGTGGGGTCCAGGAGATCCTATCACCCGGTCACATCGTGGTCTGAAGAGTGATGTTCATATCAGAGTTGAAACACATACAGTAGTACCTCTAATCCACACTCAGAAGATCCTAAATCCCCTAAAACAAGCATGAACCTAGCCCACTTCTATGTCTGAACAGAAAAGAGCTGCATGACATTCTGTCCATGCGTGCATTACTCTGTCTCTCTCCCTCTCGCTCCTACTCACTCGTCAACTCTCAATTTTACCCCTTCTTTAATCCCCTATCTCTCTACCCCTCTCCCTCCCTCCCCCTCTCTGTCCCTGGAGCAAGGCTTGTTACGCCATTCAAATGACTGCATTTATGTAGGGTGGTGAGAGGCAGACAGATAGAGAGAGAGGGGGAGAGATAGATAGAGAGAATTAGAGGGGACAAACGCAAGGGATTTAAAAATCCCTATCCCTGCATTTCAGATTAAAGGAGAGATGGAGGGGTAAGAAGAGAAACGGATAGGAGTAAGGAGAATGAGAGAAACAACAAAAGAGGGAGAAATTGAGGACAGGTTGGAGAGAGAGGTGATGCAAGATGAAAAGAGATGGTGAGAAGGTAAAGAGGAGGAGTGATGGAGAAACAAGGATGGGAAATTCAGAGAGACAGGGAGAAAGAAAATGGAGCTGGTCAAGGGATAAACATCTACGGGAAAGACAGTAAGCCAAAACAGCGAAAGAAAGAAAAAATGAGCAAGGAAGAAAAGAGCCAAGAGTGAGACTGATGCTCAAACAGCCTGGAAGCTGCGGTCTTGGGCTACCATTAGATGAGTGTGTGTGCGTGTGTAAGAATCACACACACACACCTTTAACTGTATGCGTGTGTTAATCGTATCCAAACCAAATACGCGCATCACAGTCGACTGCTCTGATTGGTCTGTTTTTAAATCAATAAAAAACATCTTCACGCTTTCATTGGATGTCAAATGTAGTATTCTCTCTGATTGGTGAATCATAAAAGCATTACAGAGGGTCTAATCTGAGCTGTAATGCTGTCTAATCCAGAGACACAGGACATATATCAGACACTCCAGGACAACATTTAAACTGTGTTTCTGTGCCACAACACTGACTCACATGACTAAATAAATACTATGACTAGTGATGGGAATTACATGCTGTATAAGGACAGGCTGAGAGAGAAAGGAAGAGAGAGAGAGAGAGAGAGAGAGAGAGAGAGAGAGAGAGAGAGAGAGAGAGAGAGAGAGAGATGAGAGAGAGAGAGAGAGAGAGAGAGAGAGAGAGAGAGAGAGAGAGAGAGAGAGAGAGAGAGAGAGAGAGAGAGAGAGAGAGAGAGAGAGAGAGAGAGAGAGAGAGAGAGAGAGAGAGAGAGAGAGAGAGAGAGAGAGAGAGAGAGAGAGAGAGAGAGGAGAGAGAGAGAGAGAGAGAGAGAGAGAGAGAGAGAGAGAGAGAGAGAGAGACCAATAGGATTTATTTATTGTCAACAGGGGCAGATGTTAACATACGGTAGCCTGACTTTGTAGAGCTTATTACTAACGCATACCATTCTAAGCCATTGTTCTTATGATAAACCTTGGGGTATAAGGCTAAGGCAAGGGTTAAGGTCCATAGACTCTGGTCTAAGGTCAGATTTGTGTTTCACCCCCATATGGTTAAGGTTAGGATTGGGAGAAGGTAAACTGATGCAGATCTATGCCCATTGGTACCTAGCGGGCCCCAACTACTATCCAGAGAGTTCCATACCCTCAGAGGTTAGGAGAGGGGTGAACTCTGTGATAGGCCTGGTCCTCCAGCTGGGACTTGTTATGATGCACAGCTGTGAACTAAGTACTTTGGCAACTTCCAGGCTATTGGGTAATCAAACACATCAGTGAGTACATTTGTGTGTGTGTCTGTTGTATAAATAACATTTGTAGTAGGATATACATTATGTGACATTCCATGACCACTCAAAGATGAGGCTTATCTGATTAAATTATTATTCAATACTGTAGTTTGGTCGTCCGTCGTCCGTCCGTCCGTCCGTCCGTCTGTCACCCTCTCTCACCCTCTCTCTCTCTCTCTCACACCCATTCAAACCCGGAAGTATGGTGATAGTAAGTAGATAGTAGTAGACGTATGAGTGCCAAGAATGACACCCGCCACATTCTATATCAATCCGCTCATCTTCTCACCCTCAACTCCCCATAACACACAGCAGTGAGCCCCTCACACACACACACACACACACACACACATTCATAGACACACAATATAATCTGAAACACCAAAAGATGCTAAAACCTCTTATAACATCTATGTTGATTTACTAGAGGTAGAGAGGAAATCTGCAGTAATATAATTAGCCAAATTTAGAAGATCCAAAAATATATTCATTGTGTAATTAATTCACATGAAAACAAACAGACACAAACACACCCATACACACAAACACACACCTGTTTTGAGCTTTTCCCGTGCGGCGAGCTCATCCCTGCTGAACCACCTCCTCCGGCGGAAGAATCCTTCGGAATGATCATGAACAATCACGGTGTCGCTTGCTTACACGCTTTCTCTCTTGCTCCCCCTCCCTTTCTCTCTCTCTCTCTCTCTCTCTCTCTTCTCTCTCTCTTTCTCGCTCTCACTCTTTCTCTTCCTCCCTCTCCTCTCTCTAGTTTTCCTAATGGATTTTATTTTACAGATACTTCAAACTGACCTGACTAGTTCTGTATCTATTAAAGTTTTTTTTTTCTGGACTCTTCTAATTTCTGCTTTGACTTGACAATGCTTCCTCTCTCCCAAGTTTTAAAATCAGAAAAAATAGCAAACTTTTCCTAAATAAAATTGTTCTCCCTTTGTACTCCCCTTCTCTTTTCTCCCTTTCCCCCGTCTCTATCTATCCCTGTTCAGTGGTTGGTAGTGCATGCCTCTCTCCATCTCTCGTCTTGTTTGTCCAGGTGAGGGGGTTTTATCATCATGTGTGCTGTAGCTCAGAGATTGAGTTCCTGCATCTCTGCCTCTCTCTCTCTTTCTCTCTCTCTCTCTACTCTCTCCCCCTCTCTCTCGCTCTCTCTATCTTCCTATCTCTCCATCACCCCCCCCCCCCCCCCCACACACACACACACAAATTCTCTCTCTCTCTCTCTCTCTCTCTCTCTCTCTCTCTCTCTCTCTCCCATTCAAACCCGGAAGTATGGTGATAGTAGTAAATAAGACGTATGAGTGCCAAGAATGACTGGGTGACAGATGTGTATTACAAGATCAACTGACCACTTTTCCTCTATACTTTTGGAGACAGACTTGGACTTAGATCAAATTAACATTTTGCCTCATGTCATGACTAAATCTTTAACAAGTACTAGGTCAGTTCTAGGTCAGTTCAACGCTGCAGTGTCAATTTAATACCACTAGAGGACAGCTTCTGTCCAAAATATAGTACAAAATATAGTATTCCATAAGTATTTGGCAGAATTTAAAGCGGCAATCAGCAGCTGAAACAACAAAGAAAGTGGCAATCACACACACACACACACACATTAAATACTTTATTTGAATCCACCAAACCACACACACACACACACACACACACACACACACACACACACAAACACACACACACACACACACCACACACACACACACACACACACACACACACACACACACACACACACACACACACACACACACACACACACACACACACACACACACACACACACACAGGGTTAATGAGGACTAGGCCCAGGACAAGTCTGGTAAACAACACTGATGCTGTTGAAAGGATAAACATTGTTGCAACCAATGCCATTAAGACTGATTACCTATCTAATTTATATTTTATTATTGATCATGTCAATGAATCATGTGACTCTGTTGGGTTTCTGGTTCTGTGTGTTCTAACAGCATCTGATCTCTATCAGTATCAGTATAGACATCTCTGTCACACAACCAGTATGGGTGTCAGCTCACAACCACACACACACACACACACACACACACTTTGTGTGCTCTGCATGCCGAGAGGACGGAGTGTGTGGTAAGTGTGTGTGTATTGAGACAGACTCAGGTAGACATGCGTCATGTAACCTGACTTACCCCTGACTGGAAGTAAGGCTCTGGTCACTATGGTGATATGCGTGTAGGAGCCGGTAATTCTGAAGACGTATTGTGTTCTGATCAGGTGTCAGATACTGATACTAGTATCCAGTGACTCAACCTGTCAACTACAGGAACTCTGCAGTGACTCAGTGAGTCAGAACCAGAGCCGAATACGGCACGGAGGAGAGCAGGCCAGGCAAATCTACTGTTCTCCCCCCCAACACTCTGAAGCCATGTGATGTTGTGCTGTTGTGTCGTGTCATGTGGGTGGGATGAGTACTGTTTGGTGTTCATTAATCCTGGGGCGTAAAATGATATCTGTTACGGATGACACTTTCCTAATGTAGCAGATGCCAACGAAGGAGCTTAAACCCTCACACACGCTACCACATGAACCTGAACACAAAGATAAACAACACAACTCTGTTAGCATCAAGGCTAACACTAGAGCAGGGTCAGTCTGACTATTAGCATGAGCGCTAATCAAAATACACACTATAACCTGTCCAGTCAGTGTGGCTTAGGTCAGAATTAACCATGGGACATAGGATATAGGATAAGCAACTACCGTAGAGTATGGGGACAGAGTCAGCGTTTACATTTGGAGCATGGGGGCTTAGAATTTCAATCAGGACCTTGGTGGATTGCAATCATGCCTTGGATGGATGGACATGGACACACACATACACAGACACACACACACAGACACACAGACACAGACACAGACACACAGGGCTAAAGGAGGCCTATCTGAGGTCAGACCCAGGTCATCCTGGTTCTTACCGGTCCGAATACTGGGTCCATTATAGGCAGCAGGTCTATGGGCTCCTTCTCTTCCTGCTTCTGGCCCACCAGTCTTTATCATATCTGCCACCTTGTCCTCCACATTCAGGTCCTCCTCTTCCTCCTCTTCGTCCCCTGTACCCCTCTCTCTGTCTCTGGGGAAGGGGGTTGGGGTCTGGCTGTACCTCCTACCATGAGTGGGCTTGACTCCAGCCGCTGAGACCTCTGAGTCTCCACTCTGCTCACTGGACCACCTCTTCTGCTTATTCTGCTGTTTCTGAACCTTCTTACTGATCGCTGCTTTTACCTGCATGGGGAAAGTACAGGTGAGAGATCCATTATAACAACGTTGATGCTGATAGTCAGGAACTGAGTCAGATCAATACAAGTGTTTTCATACAAACTATAAAATGTCGATGTGCCCTTGAGCAAGGCACTTAACCCTAATTGCTCCTGTAAGTCGCTCTGGATAAGAGTGTCTGCTAAATGACGTAAAATTACTTCATAATGAACAATAATGAGTAACGAACAAATTGGTGTTTGAGGTAAAAGTATTCTCCATCAATTAATCTTTTTTTCTTAATTTTATCCCATAACATCTGACAGATGAACTTTTTTCATATACCGTACCTGCAAGGAGATCTCTACCCCCGCCACATTCTATATCAATCCGCTCATCTTCTCACCCTCAACTCCCCATAACACACAGCAGTGAGCCCCTCACACACACACACACACACACACACACACACAGACCGACACACACACACACACACACACACACATTTATAGACACACAATATAATCTGAAACACCAAAAGATGCTAAAACCTCTTATAACATCTATGTGATTTACTAGAGGTAGAGAGGAAATCTGCAGTAATATATTAGCCAAATTTAGAAGATCCAAAATATATT